>NC_081369.1:28575311-28891561 GCF_030684315.1 Stegostoma tigrinum
ACTCCAGGACATCAGTGGTTCCTCATGGTAGTGCCCCATGCTCAGCCATTTCTGGATGATTTATCAAGTGGCAAATAAATCAACTCTTGACTCCCGAAGTTTGTCTGGGTAGAAGGCACATGTTTGATGGAATGCTTGCCACTTGCCTGAATGGCTATGGCTCCAACAACACTCCAATCTGCCATCATCCAGGATAAGGCAGCCTGCTTTATTGGGACCTTTACCATTGACACACACAGTGACAGTAGTGTGTATCATCAACAAAGTGCATCACAACAACTCTACAAAGCCTTTTCAAAAATGCCTTACAAACCCACAAACTCTACCACTTTGGAAGATGAGGGTATTAGATGCATGGGGCCATCAACATATGCTAGTTCCCCTCCAAATCACACACCATCCTGACTTGGAGCAATCTTGCCATTCCTTCATTGTTTTTGGGCCAGAATGCTGGGCATCCCTTCCTAACAACTGTAGGCATCCCTACATCCCAAGAGCTGTTATGTTTCAAAGAAGTAGTTCACTACCATCTTCTCCAGGGCAGTCTGGGATGGACAAAAATGCTGGCCTAGTCAATGATACCAACATCACATGAGCAAATGGAAAAAATCCTCATGAAAGTTTGCATCAGTCTTATGCTGAAGTATGGACTGATGAGTTGCTTCATTAGTTGGTTTGGATGTGGCTTGCTTCTTGTGCAAAGAACATTGCAGGGCAAACTTTCCACTTTTTTGAGAAGATGCTCGTAATATAGTTGTATTGGAAACATTTACCTGAAGGTGCGGCTGATATTGGAGCACAAGTGGGAATTTTTTGGAGTCTGCAGTCTTTGTTGTATCTTCTATAATATGCTCTGCTATTTCTTGATGGTGTATGGAATGAATTGAATTGACTGAAAATTGTCTTCTGTGATGATAGGACTTCAGGAGGAGGCCAAGTTGAATAATCAACTCAGCACCTCTAGATTAAGATGTTTGCAAATGCACCAGCTTTGCCTTCTGTACTTAGTTGCTGGACTGCTCCATCATTGAGGAAGGAGATCTTCATAGAACAGTTGCCTGCTCCGGTAGTGGCTGTAATGAGTTCAGTCAGGTGGACCTCACAGACTATGAGTTCCCTGATTGGGGCTGTTAATCTGGTCCAATCAGGAAGGCTAGGGTGACAGATATAAACAGCTATGTCAGAGATTCTGTTCACTCTGAGAGCTGGCTCTGAGGGAACTGGATCAGTGTCAAGGACTCTCCATGAGTAATTAAAGGGTGACTTGATGACAGGATACTGACCTCTTGTGGACTAATTTCATGTCCCATTAATAATTTAATTTTCCAGAACCAGTCATATCCTTGTGGCAGAATGCAGTGTTTTAATCAGATCTACTGGTTGTGGCATTGTTTAATTCGGTCTATAGCGTTTAAACAGTAGAATACACTGTGCTATGGTCTTACTGCATTGGTTCCTTCCTTTTTAGCCATGCTCAGTTGATCTCTGGCATTATAGTAATGGCAGAGTGAGGGATATGCTGAATCAAGATTTCCTCTTTGGTATTCTGTCTCTCCTTGGGAAGGTTAATTGTTGTTTCAGTGCTTATGTCCCCAGAAACAAAAGTGTACTGGGTGTAATTAATCCTTTAGCTTTAAGTCTTCCGCTTGGAATCTGTTCTATTAAACTGTAGACAGTTGAAAATTCAAAGCTATGTGTGCATTCTTAGATGGCATTCTATTTACACAACTTTGGGTTAATTCTTGCATAATTTCCAATGGCATTGTGCCCACATTTTGTGTCAGCAGTTTTTTGCATTAAAATATTGGAAGAACAAAAAAATCCCTGAAATTTGAAGAGCCCAATTAATTTAATTGGAAAGCTTAACAGGGCTAGGCCTGCTTTAATAGCTATAAACAATAATGGCAGTGAACTGTCTCTTATTATATAATTCCTAATCTGAGTTAGTCTGACCTCCTTTGTCAGTGGCTTTGTTTTGTATTTCCCTTCAAGCTGGGTTAGATTAGTGCATTTGCATCTATGATTCACGTTGTCAAATGTGTCTTCAGCGGGAGGCATTGAGTGCTGTCGAGGTAATCCATTGTCAAAAAAATGGTCAATTAGTTAACCTGGACCATCGTTTCAAGTCTCCTTTTGCCGGGTTGGAATGGTGTTGATGGAAGTATGGAAGCAGTATGACGCCCTGCTCCTCAATCAGGGATTGTGCACAACAAAGTGTAATGTGAGGGTGAAAGTACATTTTTCCTTTAGATAAGTACAATAAATCTGGCAATCTGCAATTTGCCTGCTGTGTTCAAACCCACTCGATACAAAAAGACTTGGTTGGTAACCGTGAAAAGGGGACAGAAATCCATTGTGTTCAACCAGCCCACTCTGACAGCTGGAATCACTCATAGAAGTATTTTGCTTCTGTGCCTTAACTCAAAATATTCTGAAAAATTCTGATGTCTCTGCCTCAACAGGAAAGGCAGTAAAGCTGGTCGTAAATAAGATGAAAATGGTGACTCCCATTTGTGACTTTTTTTGATTTGTAAACATTTAATTAAAAAAAACAACAAAGTTGTAAACTAAGTGGAATAACTATGGGGGAAGGTAAGGGGTGGCATTGGGGCAAATGGTAGCTAAACTTTCCAGGGGGGAGAAAACTTGTCTAATATTTTATTTCTTCAAATATTGCCTGATTGTCTTTGGAAATTATTATTGTTGCTTAAAGATTCGAGGTTATATGGCTTGATTTCAATTGTAATTAAAATCTTAGTACATTAAGGAAAATAATCAGGAAGAGTTAAATCATCATTTAAAATCAGATGTCCAATTTTAAAAAGAAAGGATCTCCTAGTGACAGAAACTGCGGTATTGAAATGAAAACCAGAGTGTGTTGATAAGGTTTAATTGTTACTTTTGAATATATTGCCTCACCTATTGTAATTTCCAACAATAATATCTCCTTTTCTCTCTTGTTCTCAGGTAAACGGTTACAGGAATGGATCTGTGTCATCTTGTGTGTCTGTTTGGTGACGATCAACTTCTTTTTCCTGATGCTGCATTTTTCTATGGATCACGTTTCCAAATTAATAGTAGCCATTTGTAAGTATTGTGCAGACAATATTGATGTTGCATTGCACATTAATCATTTGGAGGAATCATTACTATTGATGAATTGCACGCAATAGTGTAAATCTGTGCTGGTTTTGAAAGGACGAAGAGCAGGGTTATACTTGCTGCTGTATAAACTGCACTGAAAACTACATCATGTTGTGCATCAGCAGTATTACAAGCTGCAATTTCGGTGAAATTAGTGTTTATATTTTATTTCTAGTCAGGCTGTCTACAAAATTGTGATGATCGTTTTTCTCTGGTATTCAGTACTTTTGTGTCTTCAATCAATTACTCTGGAGACTGTTTGGCCTTTTATGATTGTAATTGCTAAAGACTAACCTGAGTTGGATAAAATTGCCACCATTTCATATAATGTCAGATTCTTATATTCAGAAAAGAACCATGAACGAAGAAGAAACACAGTTTAATCCTATCAATTCTGTCTTTCCAGGTTTTTGTTGTAGCAACTAACTTTGCCATTTATCAGAAACAAAAATTGCTGGAAAAGATCAGCAGATCTGGCAAAATCTCTGGAGAGAACTCAGAGTTAACGTCTTGGGTTCAGTCCTGAGGAATGGTCACTGGAACTGAAATGTTAACTCTGACTTCTTGCCCAAGACTGTTGCCAGACCTGCTGAGCTTTGCTAGCAAATTTTGTTTTTGTTTCTGATTTCAAGCATCCACAGTTCTTTGGTTTTCACTTACAATTTATCACTCCTTTCTCATCCACAATCCAATACGACCAGGACCATCCATGAAATGCATGATTCCATAAATATGTTTGTACAGTTATAACCAACTGGAGTTGGTGATAGTGCTTCTTTTTCCCCCTTTATTCATTTACAGGATGAGGGCATAGCTGCCTAGGCAGAATTTATTGCCCATCCCTAATTGCTCAGAGGGCAGTTAAGAGTCGACCACATTGCTGTGGGTCTGGAGCCACATGTAGGCCAGACCAGGTTAAGGATGGCAGTTTCCTTCCCTAAAGGACATTAGTGAACTGGATGGGTTTTTCCTATAATGGATAATTCTAGATATTTATTGAATTCAAATTTTACCATCTGCCATGGTGGGATTCGAACCCAGTTCACCAAAACATTACCTGGGTGTTTGGATTAAGAGTCCAGCAATAGTACCATGACGCTATCGCCTCCCAGTGAGGTGATTTGGTTTGGTACTAAATTGTGAATCTCCTACAATGTCCGATGTATGGAACTATTTTAAGACTTTGTTTTTAAGTTTATGGATTATACTGTTAATCACAATCATTCGAGAAGAATATTGAAAAAAATTGCATAAGTATAATGTTGAGAGTCAAAAATGAGGCCTCAGAGGTGTTGAGGTGTAACACAATCAGAATGCATGAAGTGTTTGTGCAGTTGAGTGGATGATGCATTTAATATTTTCACTTAATTGTTGTGTTCAGTTACTGAAATTTAGTACTTTTGCATTTATAACATTTGACATGGGGAGAAAGTTAACATGAAGTCCTGCAGTGGCACAGTAAAAATAAAATGTAAATGTTTGTGGCCTTTATGTACTGGAATAACCCAATGTGAAGTTAGAGGAACAAAGCAGACCAGGCAGCAACAGAGGAGTAGGAAAGTTGATGTTTCAGTCGAGACCCTTCTTCAGAAATAGGGAGGGGGAAGAAAGCTCAGAAATAAATAGAGAGGAGGGGTGGGGCTGGGGAAGATAGATGGGATGGTGATAGGTGAGTGCAAGTAAAGATTGGTGAGGATTGGTCAATGAGGTATGAGGGGTGGATAGGTGGGAAAGAAGATGGCCAGGTTGTGGCAGGCCAAGGAGGTGGCGATGGGAGGGAGGGATGAGGCCAGAGTGGGGAGATTTTAAAACTGGTGAAATCCATGTTTAGGCCTTTGGGCTGTAGGTTCCCAAGGCAAAAGATGAGGTGCTGCTCCTCCAGTTTTTGGGTGGCATTATTGTGATCTCCCTCTTTACATACTGGAAGTTTGTTTTGGGTTGTTTCTGTGCTGTTTCACTTCAATGCAACTCTCTTTGTGAATGTACTTTTGTCTCATGCGATACAGTTTCCCATCAGTCCCTCATCATCCAACCCTCATCATACCACCCTGGATTGAATTAATTTAGATTTTAGATTCCTCCAGTACCTGTTATCTATGCAAAATCAGGACAGTTCGCTGGAGAACTGTTTCCAGGCATTTGTTGATCCTGGTATGCAGTCTGATCTCAGTAATTCCACAGTCGTTTATTTCAGATGAAACTGAAGTTATTGGGCAACATTTTGAAATGACCTTCCAATACAATGTGAGTGCCTGCATCCAGCAATGTGCAGCACTTGTCTTCCAAGTAGCTTTGTGAAAGATGATTTTAGAAGAAGGTTCATGACTTTGAAACTTGTTTGAGTTCATGGTATAAGTGGGCACTGTATCCTCAGGTACTTGTGAGCCAGGTGATTCTACTCCTGAGATAAATTTTGTCATACAGAATTTGTTACAGCATTGACTTTTATTCTGAGGTACTATATTGCAGAAATCATACAGATGCTAGCTCTGTCAAGATAAGTAATTAAAAAAAAATAGTTGTTTCATAATTGGGCTGTCCTTTCATATATTAACACATGGAAAAAGTTCTGTTGTATTTTTAGCTGATGTTATATAATGGTTAAAAAGTGCGGTCTTTCTGTTTAGTGCCACAAGTCCTTTCCTGTGTTTCCTTTCGCTGCCCTAAGTCCCAGGAACAAACCGATTCCCTACTCTTACTGACCATGATTTCTTCACAACCTCCAGCTCTTGCCTAGTTTCTTCCCAAGGCCTCCCTATGGAGCACAGTCAGCCAGCAGCAGCTCTTCCTTGATCTGTACTCTAGCTCTGAAATAAAATTGCTTTTGGAATGAGCTGCCATCGCGCACACATCTCTAGGACTCAGCGAGGAGTCTATTCTCTCAGAAAGAGCAAAATGATTAAAGCATTTATATAAAAAAATCCCCAACTGAATAAAATACAGATGGCAGAGATGGAATTTCCTTCAGGACATAGTTACACACGTGAAAACACATGAGATAGTCAAGTCATGACCGGTCCTACATGTAAATACGTTTTTGTATTCAGCAGTGCCTGCAGGATATCTATCCTTTTGCGTACTGGGAAATTACTCTGCGACAGGGAAAACGACATTTACAGTAACTGCAGTGATGGGGGTGGTTTGGTGGCAGTGACAAAGGCACAGTTGTGAGAACAATTTGTGTGATATGAAGCAATGGCTGTTCTTATTGGGGGAAATTTACAAAATACCAGCCTGGAGTGAATGAATTAACTGTAATTAAACCAATAACTGCCTTTACCATGCAACATTTTGGAAGAAAAATCCCTAGGTAGGGGAGGGGCGGTTTACTAAACTGCTCTTAAGACATCCAGATCCTGATTTTATGTAGGTTTGTGAATGAATGCCCAATGCCGCTTGCCTAAAGCCAGTGATAATGGGAACTGTAGATGCTGGAGAATCCAAGATAACAAAGTGTGTAGCTGGATGAACACAGCAGGCCAAGCAGCATCTCAGGAGCACAAGGTAGCAGTGTCCTCTTTTAAATTTAAGATGGAGATCTGGTTATGGCATCAGGTTCTGATTTTGATTTTGGCTGAACGGCTTTCCCATTACATTGAAGAAAATTGGTCTCTCCAGAGAGCTGAAGAGGCTCCAAACAGTTACTTTTATTTTACATTTCTTTATTGGCTAAGAGGAACATTAGCACTTCTCTGGGCCCCACAAGCAATGCTTTGGCCTTGAATAAGGAGCATCATGGTTTGTTTTCTTTTGCAGCATTCTGCTGCTAGATTTTGTGTACTTGTAAGCCATGAAAGGTAGCTTAATGGATCCATGCCTGCAGAGATATTATTCAAATTGGGTAAAGTAAGTTCAGAGTGAATCTTTAATAGGCATCAGCATGGGAAGAAAAGTTCCTCATTTCTGTCTAGCCATGATTTGAACTCTGATAGAAAAGGCAGAGTGTTCTGCTGTGTTGTTATTTCAAGTCTTGAAACTTTTGGAGATCTTACTGATTTTAAAGGCGATAGCATTTCCTTTCAGACAAGGCTACAAAACGTATGATGGTATTGGCCGTTGTATGTATTAAATGCAGTAACATCGGAGAAAGAAACCCAAACATTTTCTCCCCATTCCAGATGTCATTAGTCCTCATTCAGTAGCCAGACCCACCCTGCCAGAATCGCTGACATAAGTTCTGTCCATTTGTACATCCTGCCATTTTGTTTCCCCTTGGGTGATGTCGTCTGAGTTCACAAGGGCATTTTCGATATAGAGTTGAACTTACCTTGCAGCTGGCGCATCCAATAATCAGAAGTATCAAGGGTTTGAATTTATTCCTACACATAAGCCGTCACAAGCATTAATTTTTCGTAAAGGAAACTGAACAACTTGCTTACTGAAACAAAATTAGTTATCTTATGCAACCTTCCACACGCAGTGATGCTGATGTCCTGAAGCTAGGAAGTTCTTTAACATGTATACCTGATATAAAATGTTTTTATAGTTGTTGTGTTTTAATTTCTAGAAATCCCCAGTTGAAGGTGTCTATCAAGATAATTCATAAACGATTAGACTTTTGTAATGAATTACAACACACTTCAGGGCCTAGCATGAACTCTTGCCACATGCTTATGGATTTGGATAAAAAGTTGTGCATCCAGGTTTGCAGATGAAAGCAAGTTAGGGGACATAGTAGGTTGTGTGCATGGAAGCAGTTGTCTTAAGGGAGCACAGACTAATTAAATGTGCGGGGAAATACTAGCAGATAATTAATGTGTGGAAGTGGGAGGCCATTCACTTTAGACCCAAGAAAGCCACATTGGATAATTTCCACGTGGTGAATGGCTAGAGCTGAAAATTTCTCATTTGTGAACTCCAGAGTTATCCTGCTGCTGGAACTGACAAAAAGACAGCAAGAAGAGCCATGGGCAGCGTTTAACCAGCAGCAGCCAGTTACGAGGTTGCTCTCAGGACCACCATCCAGTTGAGGGTGGTTGCCTGCCCCTCAGTGTTTATATCTCCAAGAGATGGTAGCCTTCGAAGCACCACTGATAAAAGTGCCTGCTAACAAGGCTGCCCTGGAGAGTGGAATAAGCTTTTAATTAGTTTAGAGTCACTTGAGGCCTCAGAACTGTGAAGATGGCCAATGTCAGAGAGGTGCAGGGAAGGGTTCCCTCTATAGTCCACAGATCACCCATTAAGGAAGGCACTCTCTCTATTTAGGAGCCTGTTGGGCAGCCAGGGTTTACTCAGCTGTCATCTTCCCAGAGTGTGGAGGCCCATCCTGACACCTGTGAGAGAGGGATGTAGTCTCTTATTAATGTATTGATTAGTTTAGTTAGTTGCCTGTCTCTTCTGCTGTCACAAATCAGAATATCCTGAAACAGAAAGTGTCAATACAAGGCACAAAGCCTTTCACCTCCCAGACTGTTTTCCAAGGGCTAGTAAAATCCCTTGTTTTGAGGAGAACGCAAATGATAATTTGGAAGAAACCAATAATGTCCTTATATAAACCAGCCCAGCTTCTCCCTGCCTCCCTAACCTGGTCTTGCTCTCACCTATCCCCTCCTCCCACCTCAAACCACACCTCCATTTCCTACCTCCTAACCTCATCCCGCCCCCTTGACTTGGCCGTCCTCCCCGGACTGACCTATCCCCTCCCGACCTCCCCACCCATACTCACCTCGACAGGCTCCATCCCCGCCTCTATCTCCTCTTCTCTTCTCTTCTCCTCTATCCACCTTCGTTCGACCTCTCCCTCTCTCCCTATTTATTTCATAACCCTCTCCCCATCCCCCTTTTCTGATGAAGGGTCTAGGCTCAAAGCGTCAGCTTTTGTGCTCCTAAGATGCTGCCTGGCCTGCTGTGTTCATCCAGCTTCACACTTTGTTATCTCGGATTCTCCAGCATCTGCAGTTCCCATTATCTGTGTCCTTATATATATTGTTTTGGAAATCCCAAAAGCCCAGCCATCTACTAAAATTGTGAAATCACAGGGTTTATTGTTTAAGATAATACTTTTTTCTACATTGATTCAAATAGCATGAGAAAAGCATGACTGCTACTAACTATATAACTGCTAACACAGATATCACAGATTCAGTTGATTTTAAATATATTAAAAATACAATGAGCACAGTTACTTATATTCTGAACTAAACTTGTTAACTTGAATTTCTTTCCAAACTCATTTGAATTGTGCCTTTGAACAACTTAAGTCAGATAATCACCAGAAATTGAAGGAATAACTACTTGGTCAAGTACTGTCCCAAAGATTTGTATAAAGGTTGAAATTTCTTGGGTATATCACAAGTGTCCATCAAGACTGTCCCTTCAAACCACCTCCAATAATCCCATAGTTGCAGGCTGCAGCTCAAAACTGATTTTGCTCACTTCTATAGTATAGCAATCTCAGCTCAGAACTCTCGTGGTTCTAACGTCCTCTGAGTCTGAACTCTTGTATGCAGCAACTTTCTCTCCTCTCCCTCTCTTCAGTTTGGCGATCCCAGAAATCTGACCCACTCTGATTCTGTTCTTCAGTTTCAAAAATTTTGAACCTTTTTACCTGAACTGTAGAATTCAGCTTGCAGAAGATGTTCTCTGCATCCAGCCGGTTCTAATAGAAAATGTTTCAAAACAGTACATAATAACAGGAATCTACTTCTTTCACCTTGTTACTAAGTTCTTGTACTTTTGTATTCAAATATTGTATTTTCCCCAGGCAGCTTAGTCAAATGATCAATTGCTGAAAGCAAGTTGCTCTTAATACGAATAATTTTCCAGAGAAACCTGTTTCTCAAGAGACTATCACCCCAGTATAAAGTATAGGGTTTTCCTGAAGCACATGAGCCATCATAGTATGTGGGGTACCGTTATAACCAGGTGAGGAGGGATGATCCAACTCCCTTTCTTTTCACCGCTTCTCTGCCATCACAACAAATAATTTTATTTTGTTTTTAGCTCACAGTGAAAGAAAAAGGCATTTAACCTTTGTGAGAAATCTTCATGATATTATGATGATTTGGGAATTTACAGTTTATAAAAGCAGTTATAATATATATTTATGGTTTTAGTTCTGTGAAGGCTTTTTTTGTTTAAAGAAATCATTCAACACTACGAACAGTGAAGAGACAATTTTCAAGTGGCATGTTGTTTACTTGTGTAATAGAATTCCCATGGAGTTAATTGTTGACATGTTTACAAAGTTGGATCTTATGTTACAAAAAAGGACAGATTGGATGCTACTATTATTTTGAGTTTCAGCATCAGCTTTCAGTTCAGAAGAATCATATTTTTAGGTCAGAAGAACTTTTTCACCCAGCTAAAGGTAAATTAGTTTGTGAAGTCTTCACGTTGTGAGGGCTTATGTAAAAGTTTCTAGGCCATCTGATCTGAAAAGTGGTTTGAACCATCGGAACTGGAAAGAATTTTCTAGACCATTGAAACTGAGAATCCATGTCATCCGAACCAGATAAAGATTCTTTGGCCATTAAAACTGGACTAGACCAGTTACATAAGAAATTGAAGTTCAGATAGATATGGTATTTCGTTGGGATTGAGTATCCATAAAGGATGTGGATGGGAAACAGGTTGAAGCATTGTTTTGCTGTTTATGTTAAGAGCTAATGTTGCTTTGTTTCTTTTTTTGAGGGGTTGTGGAAATTAACTTGTATTCTGTTATTAAACCACTTTGATAGTATGACTATGTTCAGTGAATAATCATAACAGTAACCACACACACAGATTATCTTGTATGTTGAGCTTTTAACGTTTTGGACAAAGCAGATAGTTGTATGAGTGAAATGAGTGTTCCTGCTTCTTTCTGCAGTCTGACTATCTGTGGTATGATGTTTGATGATAACACTTGTACATCATTCTCCACTTCTAGACAGGACATGTACTTTGTCAATTTTGCTGTGCCAGTGAAAATTATATTTCACAAATAAATGTTTTTGGGTGAGATAACTTTATTTTGCTTATTTTACCAACTCTGGGTACTTTGAAGTAACAGGTGACCAAAACTTTGTCCTTCAAACCATATTTGTAGCACACGGTTGTGGAACTGTTCCACCAGCTCTGCTTTGACCTTTATTAGCAAGGCAACATGATGAAGTAACAAATTCTGAAAATGCACCCAGAAACCATTTTTACTTATCAGCATTTCTCTGATCAAAGTAGTCACTTGAATTGCTATGCCAATGTTGCAAGATGAGCAACGATACCTTCTTCACATACTGTAGCTGCCACTGCATATGCATTCAGAAACTCAGTCAGTTGTAGGAATGTACCAAAAACTTAATTATACAGTGTAGTTTTTCATATTTCAATTCTTTTTGTAATAGTCAAAGCTTGTCACTCACGGTGCAGTTGTATTGTCACTAGTGTTCAGTATATTTAACATGTTTAAAACATCTACAAGTTATACAGGTTGTATCATGCTTAAAATTAATGAGATGCCCATCATTAATGTCAAACTTGAGTTAGTTGAATCACCAATTTCCCCTAAGATGCATTGTGTATCTTTCCTAATGTCACTGGCTGTACAGCATTAATATTTTTGTACCAGAAGTCATTTGACATTTTGCTCAGCTGTAACTATGTCCTACTACCATTTGTCATTTTGGGGTGATCTATAGTTTAATGATTTTGGTTTCTAATTTTATAACATTATTTTTTAATAACTAAGCACTGCTTGTGTTTGTGAGGGTTTGTTTTTCCATAGTGCTCTCACGGCCCCTTAGAATCTGCTGTCTGGTCTACTTATTGCATTGACTTGCCTTATGTGTCTTTAGCTGTTTTTATACCTTAAACTGGATGAATTTAGTTTGATTCCAGTAATAAGATTACTCTTCCTTTCCAAGATTTCATTGCAAATATTCCTGCTTTGTTTTTCAGTGCAATCCGAATAGCTTTCTGCAAAATCAAATTTTCTTTTCAATTGTAACAAATCTGACAAAAACTAATCAATCCAATAATAATTCTGTCTGTTAGAAATTCTAGCTTTCCGAAGTTCCATCATCATAATTTTGCACCAATCTGTAAAGCCCATTAATGAAATTATCCATGGATTCTCATGGATGTTAAAACTGTTCTGTTAAAACATGCAATTTCAATAATTTTATTTATTCTCAGATTGAAGTAATTTTCAAAAGCTTGTACAAAAGTACTTGTGCTTTCTTTTCTGTTTTAATAAAGAGTCATTAGTTGTAAGTCCCATTGAATACAATTGTATATTTAATTGCTTGTTTGTTTATAGCATGTAGCTTGGAAGCAGTTCTGTATCTTAAGAAGTCTTTTCCTTAAAATGTCTAATACCGTGTCCTACTTAGCCCATTTCTGAAATTAAACCTGGTAAGCAGTATTATTTTTCCAGCCATTTCTTTTTAATGTAGTTATTTATTCTTCATAATTCAAAGCTTTTTAACTTTGCGGTATCTTAATGTTGCTTCTAATTTTGCTTTATATGTTTTTAATTTTGCATATACCAATGCTGCTTTAATCTCTTTCCTAATTAGATTTGTATTTCTTTACTATAATGATGTTTTAATTTCCTTGTTTTGAAGGAAACTTTTAAACTGCATGGTATAGTGACGCTGATTCTTGTCAAAGCTTTAAACTTTGCTTTATTATGATATTGTGTCTCTGTGCTACTTGTTGAAGTTTCCCTCTCATTTTTACAGAAAAAAAATGTATGTTTCTCATTTTTGGCTAACATTTAGGTTTCCCATCTTCTGAGAGCAAAATCAGGGTTTTCCACCTTTTCACAGACAAAGTGAATGATTCTGTACTGTACCTTTCAAAGCCTAATAAACATTGCCTGTCCTTTTCCATGACATTCCCAAATAAGGCCAGGTTCCTGTGGCCTGAATCAATTCTTTTCATTCAAACCATGCATTAAATTATAGATTTTTCTCTCTTACTGAAACCTCAGTAATCTTCATATTACCTCCTTTGGTTAGACTTTCTCTGTTTAATCTCTAAAATTGCCCTGACCTCACCTTAATTGCATCTTGTGTTATTATCAGTATTGTGTCCCCTGGTTAAGGTATTTCTGTAGCTCCTGATTTCTGTACTTTAGCCTTGCTTCATGAAGTCTGCTTACTTTGATGTCAACACTAAGCAGTAAATTCTCCTTTTATAACTACCAGGCTTCTCAGCCCTTTCTGCACTGTTAATTCAAAGTCTTCCACTTGCCCAACAAGTAATTTTTCTCATGGAACTATGATGCTGATGTGCTTGAAAACAAAAAATGCCGGAGATCACAGTGGGTCAGGCAGCATCCGTGGAGTGAATGCAAGCTAATGTTTCGAGTCTAGATGACTCTTCAACAGAGCTGGCATCAGCTCTGTTGAAGAGTCATCTCGACTCAAAACATTAGCTTGTTTTCTCCCCAGGAAAACTACCTGACCCACTGTGATCTCCGGCATTTTTTGTTTTCAGTACAGATTCCAGCATCTGCAGTAAATTGTTCTAATATTATGCTTATTTGTTTCTCAGCTGACCCTCTAATTGGGCCTGTTCCTACAGGTTCTCACTACCCAGTGGAACCTGTAACTGCCAGATCTTACTAGCATCTTACTCACTCTTTCCTCTGCACTTCTTACCCCATCTGAAGTAAAACGATTCATGATTAAATGCTGTTCCTCCCTTGTTGAGCATTCAATAAATTTGTCAGCCGTCACTCTGAGTCGTTGTTATAACCATGACTATCCATTACTGCAGTTTGGTCCACTCGAATTCTCACCAATGTTACCTTGAGGTATTAAGCAACGATGCCCATCCCTGTTGTCATTTTGTATGCAGTGTGATGCCAGCCACTACCAACATGGAGTTGGGATAGTTTTTGGCCATCAAGTGAGTCTTAACACAAAGAGGCTCTTGTCTTAAACAAGATGTAGTTCATTTCCTGATGACAATAAAAGTTAAACATTGGGTGGAATTTTTAGATGCCTTGTGTGCTGTGGGCCCTGGCGAAAATAATTGGAAAAATACTGTGAGAATGAGAAAATTCAAACTCCTGACATTTAGAAACAAATTTCTTTTATTCTTATTAGCATTGAAAGAATGATTTCTGACATTTGTTACTGAGTGATGACTGCCTTATTTCACTGTTAGCTGATCTCACCTCTTATCCATGCAGTTCTCAATACTCTCTGCCTTACTCCAAGAAACTAAATGGCATGAATTCCCCACGTGTAGGTGAGAGTGATAACCTGCTGGAAGCAGCATCTTACCTGTTGCTACTTGGGTTCCCCTCCAGACAACTCAGTCTTTACCACAACACCCTGACATGCTCCATGGACACTGTCTTCTTCCATGCAGGTGGGCATTGCCAACCCAACATCATCCCCATATCATCATGGCTGCTTCCAGACCATCCTGCCCATCACTTTAGCCTGTCATGTCTACCTTTTGGAGCTCAGGTATGTTTATGATTTGGATACTTCTCCTGGGTCACTTTGCATACGGGGACAAACAGGAATCTCATGCACAGGACTCACCCTCTTGGTTTTAGCTTAACTTAAGAGCTCCATCACTTTGCACTGATGTTCAGGCTGCCAGGTTTTCTGGCTCGCATTGCTTTTGAGCACATAAAGCTTCTATGTCCTAATTTACTGGTTGCCAGCCTCTGTGGTTTACATTGCTGTTTAACACAAAAGGAGATGTGGGCAGCTTGTCAACTTTGGAGTACTGAACAGTTAAGGAGGTGGACATGTTGCAGTATGGCACTGTGCTGTGTCGATGTCTATCAGCAGTTTATGCAGCAGAATACACTGCCTCAGCTTCAACCAAATGATCATGTCTGAAAGTCAAATCAGATTAGTTTTTAGTTCGTTGAAAAGGGACTTTGGTCAATCAAGGGTTGCTGTTACATTCAGTTAAGTAACTCAGCTGATCTCAGTCCAGGGGGTTGACAGGTGTCAGTCAGGTGCTTGGTCTCACTAAAGTCTGGGGATCAGTATCCTTGCAGTCTGAGATGATACCACAGTCTGTCTTATTGGCCAATGCAACCACTCTGGGGACCACAGGTACATCAGTTGAGGTGCTGGGCCTTCCTCAGTCGGGGCTGTCCTGCCAAATTCTTCACATTGCAGGGTCATGGTCAGTCCAGGGAACTTGGCCAGTAACAATTGGGGACTTATTAGATAGAATTCCATGGACTCCTACGGCAGGGGAGAATCTTCAATCTGGCGATGGGGTTCATTGGACTGCTGCGAGAATGAATACAGTAAAAGGGGCCAATTCAAGAGTTAGGACTGGGATTTCATTGTCTACTGGAGTGGACAGGAATTTGCTAACCCCCAAACGTTCTGAGTCAGTGGAGTTGTTTTGCACTGGAAATAGAGTCTGGTTGTTCCCAGAGTTATCGAAAAAGTTAAAGATTTCATAAATACACAAAGTTCCCCAGTTTGCCTGATTTTCAGACCAAAGTTAATAGAATGCATGTACCAAACTTCTGTTCTGAGCAAGAATAATTACTTATGACAGTTATTTAGACTGTAGCTACAGGTAAACAGTAATAAGCTGTCAGCTATAACAAATCTAATTAAAAGTGTAATCCCTTCATAAGGTCTCTGTTAAATGCTCATTCACTTACTGGCAGGGGGAAAAGCTGGACAAAACAGTTCAACAGACTTTTTGTCAGCAGATTTCTTTGATGAGATGATTCTTAAAAATATTCTTTTGAGTAATACATAGCTTTATTCATCTCAGATATATGCTTCCACTGGTTGGTAAGTGACACCAGGAGGTCTGGTGTCTTTGACTTATCAGTTAATGGTTACAGCTTACTGCAACTGTAGCAGCAAAGATACACTGGTTTTCTTCAGGTGTACAATGTATTTTGAATGCAGAGAACAGAGAGACTGCTCCTGAGCTGGAGAAGAACTGAACACTTCTCTCTCTTTCTCTCTCTGTAACTTGTTCCCAGCTCCAAACTAGCCATTTATCTGAGACTAATCACACAGTCGTTGACAAGCAAAAGATCTGTTATTGATAATCAGGCACTAGTCCATAGACCAATCAACTCAATTTGCCAACAAGGGTTGCAAATGAACACACTCCTCAGCTGCAAACTGGTTGCAATTCAAACTTCAATATAAATATACATTCCCTACAGGGAGCAAATTTTATTTTGTTGATAGCTCATTCTTTTTTTGTAAAAATGAATATTAAAAATTATAGCCTTAAACAATCATGACCAATATAATCCTCGTAGCAATTGGACCCCTAACATATCAGATAATCAAATCCATGCAGATGTGAAGTTAGAAGTTTCACTTGATTTTGCCATTTCTGTATCATTCCTCACATCTAGTATTAGAAAACAATGCTTTGCAGAGCTGCTGCATGTTGACATCTAACTCTAAGTATCTAAGAATGTGGACTATGATGTTTAGGGATATCTTTTTTGGAAGCAGCACTATCACAACAGATTTGTACCGAATGCTCATCTGAATAAAGTTACATAAATTAGAGCTCTTTAAGAGGTATGGCATCAGCCTTCTTGCAAAGTTTCCATTGAGCACTGTGTCAGAGCATAACATTTTCTGCATGGTGATTGATGTGAGGGCTCAGGAATACTGTTACTGATGAGCTGGTCTGTTTCTGACATTCCACGTAGCTTATTGGCACATACATGTGAGATGGACTATATGCTCTGAGGAACAACTGCAGATCTTTCTGGAATACACTATTCCTTGACCAATAAATACACCAGAATGTCACTGATGCCATTTCGTCCAAAAACAGTTTAAATCCTTTACAATGTTAAGGGTAGTTAAGTCCCTTGAGCTCTGGAACTTTCCCTCACTTCCACAGCTGCAGGGCATCATAATTTGCCGGCACATTGTTTTGAGGGTACCCTGTCTCCAAACTGCACCACAAGGCAAATGGAACTGATTTTATTCTATCAGTGTCACCATTGATGCTAGACTTTGGTGTGCTCGGTATTCTGGAAAATGCACAAGGTCCTGGAATTTATAAAATCCCATATTGCCTGTTTACAAATTGTGAACTTTTTGAACAAAATAGAATGTATCTGCAATTACAAATCTACAAATGCAAATTCACCCCATAGATTTGTGTGCGTGTGTGTGTGTGTCTGACTCCAGCGTCGACAGCTCTTACTATCTGTGTGTATGCATAGGCCTTGTCCATCGTACCCAATACCAACAAAATGCCAATTTCCAGATGCCATCCTACAACTCAGCTGCTTCACCCTTGACCACAGTATCTTCTCCTTCAACAACCTGTTCTTCGTCCAGATGCACAGAACGGCCATGGGACCAAATTTGCACCCCAACATGCCAACATTTTAATGCCACATTTGAGCAAGACCTCTTTGCTGCACAGGACCTCTGACTAGCACTATACACTGGACACATTGATGACATTTTCTTCCTTTGGACTCATGGCAAGGAATCACTGAAACAACTACATAATGATATCAGAGGTAACAAGGTGTAGAGCTGGATGAACACAGCAGGTCAAGCAGCATCAGAGGAGCAGGAAAGCTAACATTTCGGGCCTAGACCCTTCTTCAGAAAATGGTCTAGGCCTGAAACGTCAGCTTTTCTACTCCTCTGATGCTGCTTGGCCTGCTGTGTTCATCTAGCTCTGCATCTTGTTATCTCAGATTCTCCAGCATCTGCAGTTCCTACAATCTCTGAAACATAGTGATATCAACAGGTTTCACCCCACCATTAGACTTACCATGGACTACTCTTGAGAATCAGTCTAATTCTTGGACACACACATCTCTGTGAAGGATGGACACCTCAATATCTCACTGTGTGGTAACTTCACAATGTTGCACTTCTCTAGCTTCCATACTAAGCATATTAAAATGGCCATCCCCTACGGACAAGCCCAACACATACATAGGATCTGTTCGGATGAAGAGGAACACGATGGACACCTGAAGGTGCTGAAGGATGCCCATTTAGGAACAGGATATGATACTCAATGCATCGATCACCAGTTCCAGTGTGCCACAGTGAAAAACTGTGATGCCCTTTGCAGAAGACAGACACGGGATACGACCAATAGTGTACCCTTTGTAATCCTGTATTTCTTGGGTGCAGAGAAATGGCACCATGTTCTTTGCAGCCTTCAAAACATTATCGATGATGATGAGCACCCTGGCAAGATCTTCCCTAAGCCTCTACTTCTCGCCTTCAAACAACTGCCAAACCTTAAACAGACCATTGTTTGCAGCAAACTTCCCAGTTTCATGACAATATTGAACATAACACCATACAAACCTACCATGGCAACCTCTGCAAGACATGTCAGATCACCAACATGGACACTACCATCACACGTAGGAACGCCACCCACCACGTACACGGCAGGTACTCATGTGATTTG
This sequence comes from Stegostoma tigrinum, assembly GCF_030684315.1. Taxonomy (NCBI): domain Eukaryota; kingdom Metazoa; phylum Chordata; class Chondrichthyes; order Orectolobiformes; family Stegostomatidae; genus Stegostoma; species Stegostoma tigrinum. The sequence continues at coordinate 28,593,810 of NC_081369.1, forward strand.
GTTGACATTGTCTATCTCGTACGCTGCAGGCAAGGATGCTCCAAGGATGGTACATTGGCGAAACCATTCAGACGCTACAACAATGGATGAATGGACACTGTGCAACAATCACTAAACAGGGATGTTCCCTCCCAGTGGGGGAACACTTCAGCTGTCAGGGATATTAGGCCTCAGATCTTTGGGTAAGTGTCATCCAAGATGGACTTTGGAATATGCAACAACACAGAGTCGCTGAGCAGAGGCTGATAGCCAAGTTCAGTACTTTATGAGAATGGCCTCAACCGGAATCTTGGGTTCGTGTCAGACTACAGGTGATCCCACCACACTATTTTCTCTCTCTCTTTCTCTCTCTCTCTCTCTCTCTCTCTCTCTCTCTCTCCCCCCCCTCATTCTCACACTCTCTCTCGCACTCTCACTCTCTCACACACTCTCGATCTTTCTCGCTCTCACTCACACTCTCTCTCTCTCACACTCTCTCTCGCACTCTCACTCTCTCACACACTCTCGATCTTTCTCGCTCTCACTCACACTCTCTCTCTCTCACGCTCACTCTCTCACTCTCTCTCTCACTTTCTCCCACACGCTCATTCTCTCTTTCTCTCTCTCTCTCTCTCTCTCTCTCACACACACTTTCTCTCTCACACACACTCTCTCTCTCACACTCTCTCTCCCTCTCTCCCTCTCTCTCTCTCTCTCTTTCTCTCTTTTTCACTCTCTCACTCACTCACTCACACAAACACATTCACACAGACCTTCTCTCCTGCACACACACACACTCTCACACACACACACTCATGAGCACATGCACACTCGCACACTCTTTCTCTCAAGCACATGCACGTACACACACTTCTCTCTCCCCTCACCTCCCACCCCTCACGCACACACACACATACATACATAAATCTCTGCGGTGAATTTGCATTTGCAGATTTGTAATTGCAGATACATTCTTTTGTCTCAAAAAGCATACAATTTGTAGACAGTCAATGTGGCATTTTATAAATTCCTACTTTGGAAATAAAACCAGTCTGACTCCTACACAGGCAGATTCTAAACAAGGCCCCATACCTAAATTACATTGTCTGACCTGGGATGTCATCTCTGGTATTCCGAGGGAACTGATAAAACTGATAAAGCCTTTAGTTATCTCAGAGGAGTGACCTGAAAGAAATTGTGTGATTTGCATATTAATCCTTCCTAACTGATGAAAGAATTAACAGCCATCTTAGGTTTGTTCAACACATTCATATCAGTTCTATGACCCTTTGATCTTTTGGTAATAAATTCTGCATCAGATGCCGCCTCTCTCACTGACACCTGAAGAAAGAATGAGCTTCCAAAGGTTTGTGTCTTCAAACAAACTTGTTGGACTATAACCTGGTATTATGTGATTTTTGATGATGAACTCTGATTATAATCGAATAGTGCGTTTTGAAGGTGAGATCACTTAAAAATATCACGTAAACAACCATATGGCTATGAAAACAGTTCCACACCAACAGAAAAGTTCAAGCAGTACAAAAAAAACCCAGGTCCCTATACACTTTGGAGAACCATTGAACCAACTAGGTGCTGAACAATAACAGGTTCAGTTGGATAGATGCAGAGAAACTATTTTTTCTGTGTGGAAATCTAGAACAAAACAACCTTCTTTTAAAATTAAAGTGAAATAAAGAAGCTATTTCTTCTCCACAAAGAATAGTGGAAACCCAGAACATTTGTCTCTCCAAAAGGCAATCGGTAAACAGTGCATCAATTGGAAGTTTCAAGCTGGAGATTGACGGATTATTTCTTGGCTAAGGTAGTAAGGAAGTTGGACAAAAGGCTGGCAAATTAAGCTGAAGTGCACATCAGCCATGATCTGATTGAATGACAGAACAGGCTCAAGGGGGAGAAGAGGAGAAATGCAGATAGTCAAACAGAGTCAAATAATTATCAGTACAGCATGCCCTTTTTATTCCAGCTGACTCCCATTCCTTTTTCCTGTTGTGTATTGTAAGCCACATAGAAAACTGAGTCATATTGCTGTTCATTAAGTGAGTTTAGATGAATCTCTAAACACAGGTTAAAAACTCGAATGGAAACCTGGCAACTGGACAAACTGCATGTATTCATTTAGAAAAACAAAGGATGACAGGCAGTGTTTTTACAGCTGCAACTAACTCTTGTGTTTGGCAGATGATGAATTGCCTAAGCTTCACTCATGTGACTCATGACATCATACAAATCTTTTGAATGTTGAATACTTGTACTGTGCACCCTGCTATTATCATGATCTGAGGAAAAATTGATTGGCTTAAATTTCAAATCTTAGAAACACTTAAATCACTGTCTCTGTGTGCATCTCAGAAACTAATTTTGAAATCTTTTTACCAGCCAGTGTGCAATCCCAACTCGTGCACTTAGCTCCCCACAACCCTTGCAACAGTGTAATCTCTTACATGCTGAGAGTTATTCCACAGGAGACCTTCCACTATCTATAATAATATGCAGTTCTCACTTTGCAATCAACTGTTAATTATTTTGTGATTAAGCATGCCATGATTACATCACTGTCATTAGTTGTGTGGGTGTCTTCACACATGAGCGCCATAGAGTACCCTGCTTTACTGAGGCCACAATATGTGCTAGTATCATTTGAAAAACAAACTCACAGCTAACAAAAGCTATCTTGTGGAGTTAACAGCACATATTCTGATAACTGAATATCCTGAAGTGTGTCAGAGGCTGAAATCTCATCTTTGGCTAAAGCCGATCATTAGCTTGATATCATGACTGATAAAGTCATTTGAACTCCTTGGTTAGATTACAGCCTGACATCACGGCCAGGTATCTACTGTTCTCCACTTTGTACAGTTTTTTATCCCACCCTCTGTTTATAATTACAGACAACCATTTCCCACCAAGAACACTGCCCACAAAGAATAACATTGCAGAGAGTTATGTGGGCTAAATTTTAACCCAGAAATTCAAGGGGTTTGAGTTTCAGATATTTAGAATTAAAAAAATTCTTAAACAGGACACCCTCACCCCCCCCACCCCCATTTTGGGGTTCAACTGAATTAGGATAAGGACTGAGCAGCCACCTTCCTCCCAGGAAGTTGGTTGATATTTTGAGTATTTTGATGAGACTGGTAGCCTCTGGTTAAATCTGAATTACAGATTCAGCAATGGTCAGGGGCAAGGCAGGGTTTCTCAGGCCTTGAGTCAGGGCAGCAGCTTAGGGGGTGCTGAATGCTTTTGCCTATACTTGGTCATCGCCTGAAACCAGCCACTTCTTCGTCTGTGCCCACCACAGTGTCAAATTTAGAGAAACTTTGTTGCACTGAAGGTACTAATCCGGGCACACAGTTCTGTGCTGCACTCAAAAAAGCATCTTTCAGATGAAAAACTCAACCAAATCTTTATGTTCTCTAATTAAAAGTAAACATCAATTAAAATATTCATCAAAGATGTGCTTGAAGTTCTTCCAGTACCTTGTTCAACAAGTTATTCTTTCACAACATCACTAGAACAGATTATGCAGCCAATTATCTCATTTGTAGCACCTTGCTTTGTGCAAATTGGCTGCTGTGTTTCCTAACATTTCAAGAGTAACTGCATTTTGAAAATATTTCATTAACTCTGAAGTGCTTTGAAATACCCTGAGCTTGTGAAGTATGCTATAGGAGTGGGAAGTTTTTTTTTCTTTCTAATTAAAGTATAAGTTTCTGCGGAAGCAGCCCTCCAACAATGCTCTGAAATTCAGGATTTTTTTTGTCCTTGAGAGAGATCATACATTCAGCTGTCCCTGCTACTCCTACTTCCACTGCCACCAGTTATCTTTCTACTCTATGCTGCCTTCCAAATCATCTTATTCATTATCAAATTTCATTGGTCATTCAGCACATTCCCACTAAATTACTGGGCACTTAGTTTCCCCTCCATGCCTTATTGTAAATGCTTCACTGCAGGCACTTCTTCCTCTTCCACCATTGCTAACTGTATCCCTATCTTCAGCCTCTTCTCAATAGCAACACTTAATCTTTAATTATTAATATTTGCGCATTAAAGACAGTCTGGGTCCAATGAGACGCACGGACATGTTTGTTGTACACCATCTCAAAATCTGGCAGTGAAGTTGACACTACAAATCTAATACATAATGTGATATCAGGGTTAGTTACTGTCGAGATTTGATCTAGGCAAGAATGCTACACGCAACTTCACACAAACACATGTTAACAAAATGCACCATCTTGTTTAATGTGTTTGGTGTGTTGACAGGATAGTTGGTCTTCTCTGTTTTTTAGAATTCTGTCAAAGAAACTCTGGAAATTTTCTGTAAAGTTTTTTGTACAAAATTACAATAACCTGTTCAGTTCCAGCTGTGGGAAAATCCATGTCTTCAGGCTGACATTGAAAGGGGTTTTGGACTTTGAGCATTTGAACTTGCTGCATCCACATCAGAGCTAAAAGATCCAAAGTGTGTCTCCAAGTGACTCAAATGATGGATCATTTTGAGTGGAGGGCACTGTTCAGTTTCATTCTGTTCAACACAAAAGGTGAAGTAAAGAGTAAAAGTTCAACTTCTGATATTACACGTCCTCAATTCAAATCTTTTCATGAATTTTGCATTAATCGCGAAATGGAAGAATTTCTGTGTTCTTTCCTTGCTTAGGTGTTTGTTACACTTGCCTTTATTGGTCAGTGCATTGAGGAAAGGAGTTGTGATGTCATGTTATGGCTGTGCAGGACATTGGTTAGGCCACTTTTGGAATACTGTGTTCAATTCTGGTCTCCCTGCTTGAGGAAAGATGTAAAACTTGAAAGGGTTCAGAGAAGATTTACAAGAATGTTGCTAGGGTTGGAGGGCTTGAGTTACAGGAAGAGGCTAAGTAGGCTGGGCTGTTTTCCCTGATAACAAAGTGTGGGGCTGGATGAACACAGTAGGCCAAGCAGCATCTCAGGAGCACAAAAGCTGACGTTTCGGGCCTAGACCCTTCATCAGAGAGGGGGGATGGGTAGAGGGTTCTGAAATAAATAGGGATAAAGGGGGAGGTTGGCTGAAGATGGATAGAGGAGAAGATAGGTGGAGAGGAGAGTATGGGTGGGGAGGTGGGGAGGGGATAGGTCAGTCTGGGGAGGACGGACAGGTCAAGGAGGCGGGATGAGGTTGGTAGGTAGGAAATGGAGGTGCGGCTGTTTTCCCTCGTGTCGAAGGCTGTGGGCTGACCTTATAGAGATTTATAAAATCACGAGGGGCACGGATAGGATGAATAGCCAAGGTCTTTATCCCCAGGGTCGAGGAGTCCAAAACTAGAGGACATTGGTTTCAGTTGAGAGGGAAAGATTTAAAAGTGATCTAAGCGGCAACTTTCTCACAGAGGGGGTGGTGAGTGTTTGGGATGAGCTGCCAGAAGAAGTGGGTGGAGGCTGGTACAATTAGAATATTTAAAAGGCGTCTGGATGAGTGTATGAATAAGAAAGGTTTAGAGGGATATGGGCCAAATGCTAGCAAATGGGATTGCATTAATTTAGGATATCTGGTGGGCACGGACGAGTTGGACCGAAGGGTCTGTTTCCATGCTGTCCATCTCTGACTCTGTATTTGCAACCAGTTGATAGTTTCACAAATATATCTTTGCCGTAAGAAAAAAGGCAGGTCTGGTCTGGGTTATGGAATAAAAATCATTGAATTGCCTTTGTTTGCAGTCTTTTGCAAATGCATGTATCTGATTCCTCAGTTCAAAAAAATCTTTGCAGTACTTTTCATCTCCAAAGCCAGCGAAGTTAAGTGTGAAATAACACGTAATCCAAGCCTATGTTTTCATGTAGATTTGTAAACAGACTGTCTCCAGGTGAGGGATGTTTAATATACTTCACGATAGATGTGATCCTCAGCAATAATGCACCTAGCTCTGTGCTCCGTGTTTCATTGCTTGTAGCTGCTTGTGAATCATGGTGGATCCAGACATCAGTGGGGCAATCTCATGACCTAGGCACACAGACCTGACTAGTGGCCTCTACACCATCGTACAAATCCGACCATGCGAGCCCAGGAAATATCTTTGACCTTCTTTCTCACTGTAACACACTAACTATTCCCTGTGCCATTTTGTAGTCAGTAAGTGGGAGACAGATCGCAATAAGCCTACTTGGTTTCACGTTATTGTTAGTGCTTTAAAGAAAATGATGCATGCTTGCACAGTCTTCAGGTTTGGCGAAAACACTTCTGAAGTCATATTCTGCATACTGTGTTTCTTTCTTGTTTTTCATTTGCAACAGAGTTTGAAGACTCACTGCTCTGTGTGAAAGTGTTTCCATGGTGTTTGATGTGATAATTATCAAAATGACTTTTTTAGCCTGTCCGACTCTAGATTAGAGAATGAAGAGTCATCTAGACTCAAAGCATTAGCTTGCTTTCTCTCTATGGATGCTACCTGACCCACTGTGATCTCCAGCACTTTTTGTTTTTCAGTCTGGGTTAGAGAACTATTTTAATGGGCTCCTTCCTCACTCAACACCCTCACTGCACCCCTGTAGTTACACGTTCCTCCTCCACTCTCTGATCTTTTGCTAGGGATTCCTATCGATTGACGTGACCCTGTTCACGTGCGGGGTCCCTTGAAGGTACTCTCCTCTTTCAGTAAGCCATGGGGCCTGAAGAAAACATCTAGTCAGTCGGAAGGCACTGTTGCTGCTTGTGTGATGTTCATTCCCTTTGTCCTCTCGCAGTGAATGAGGGGCAGAAAATTAAAAAAGCACATGTGTACCATGGGGCTTTAGAGCTGGTCACAGAACCTGTTCAGCAGAGTCTCCCGTCAGTGGTTGCCATTCTGCCTTAGGGCTCACACCTCCAGTCGCACATGGGATCACAGCACACAGTTTGGAAACTATGAACCCAGGCCCAAGAATGAATTTACCAAGGATTTATAGCTGTGTACAAGAGCAGTTGATTATCCTGATTCGCTCTTTAACTTCCTTCCAGATTTCCCTGAGCTATGCTTTTCTTCTTGTTGAGACCACGGCTTATGACCTCTGCTAGTCCTCAGCCAAGTAACTGTCACGAGCTGATAACAGGAGGCGGAAAAACAGTCTGAGAATGACACTTTCCATTTTATATCCCCTGCTGTGGAAAAACGTGTGGCATTTATCCAGTGCTATTGTAACAGTAACCTAGTGGAAATGCAAGCTCTGCACAGTAGGAAATGTATATTGAAACATTAAAGCCATGGAGCAATAAACAAGTTTATTTGCTGGAAGCTGATGGCAGGTAATTTCTTCAGACTTGTAGCACAAGGTTACAGAAATCAGTCATCAGAAGAGAAATGTTTGAGTTCTTTATACTTTTTCTACTCTCCGGATTAGATCTTGGCTCATTAACAGCTATTAGTTTCTTTAAACTGATATTTGTTGCCATGTTTTGTAATGAGGCTTTAAGTTAATATTGAATCTAACACCTTTTAAAGTCTATCTATTTCAAAGTACAGCAGAAGAATCTTTGTGCATCTCTACTTTTATGTCTTTCCTTTCTTGTTTTTGGCTGAGGTCAAGTGCATACTGATCAAATCCTCCTGAGTAGAGAGAAACAGATTGAAGAAGTATCGGATGCTTTTCAGAAAAATTCAAAGGCAGCAGCCAGTTCCTTTTGGGAGGTTGTTGCATTACAGATGTTGTCAGTTTGTATTAGGATGAGTTTTGACTCCTCCTTATTCCTCTCCTTGGTTGAACATGCTATTTTATCCCTGTGAGTTAGGTAGAGCAGCAACAGTGCAGCTTTGAGTTCAAACAGCAGGAGTTGCTGAATAGCCCACTGATTTAAAACAGAATGGGTCAGCACTGTGAGACCTGGCAAGTTATGTATTTCCATAAAATTTAAGTGTAAGTTACCTTAATGACCTGACGATTATATTTAGTGAGTAACTGAGTTACAATAATCACAAAGTTCTAGAGGACTCCCAATTTAGCTGGCTTCTGCAGAGACCATGATAATTGTGCTATAATCAGGCTTAGTGCCTTCATTTAAAGAGGAGAAAATTAAGTAGAATTTCCACATCCGGTGGTGATAAAGTGCTAGCAGTGTGAATGTTTAGATATTATGTGAAGCCTGATTTAGACACATTCGAGATACTACATGTACCGAGGAGTACAGCTGAGATCAATGAGGATGAGACTAAGCTTTAAAGGGTCAAATTATGAAGGTAGGTTACATCAACTTAGTTTAGTTTTTATTTTAAGATTAGAAAGTTAAGGGATTGATCCAATTGAGGTATTTAAAAATATTAAAAGACATTATAAGGTTAAGTTAGTAGTTAGTTTTATTGGTGGAGGGATCACGAACAAAGTGGCAGAATCTTAAAATTAGAACTAGGCCATCGAGGAGTGAAATCAGGAATTACGTTTCACACAAAGAGTAGTGAAAAACTGGAACTCTCCTTCCCTGAATATATAGTGAGCTTGAGGCAAATCAATAGATTTTAGCCTAAAAAGTCAGAATGGTTACTCCTGTGCATATAACTTTGACATTCACTGTCAAAACGTACACAGGAAGAATGACCACTTTGGTGGGATTCTGAAGGCAAAACACAGAACCTGACAAGAAGACAGCGCTGAAGAAGGGGGGTTCGATGGTTGGAAAGATAAATCCATTATATTAATGAGTTCTGTAAGTCTTACTGCACTGTTTGCAGGGAATTACTTGCAGGAGTGTAGCACCTCATTTTAAGTGGTTTCTGTGAGTAAAACTAAACAAACGTAGCAATGTTCTTAGAAGGAATAATGAATTTTACAGCAAGATTTTTGTTTTGCTGATACTTTCACTTATTCCCTCTTTGGTTCATATACGAGTCTGGGATTTGCAATCCTGGGATGTCTTCCTTAAGAAAGGGACAAAATCAGATTGGAAACAAAACGATAGAAAATGTTGTTTTGCTAGGATGTTAGGAGATTGCATTGACCACTTGCTTTCTTCTAAAGACACTGATTTTTTTCTGTGTCTGTTTATATTAAATGCTGTGCAACAGGACCACACATACACACAGGAGACATCAAATTTGTTTTACATTTGACCAGTCTTCACCCAGCAAAAACCCATTCAAGTGGACGCTGCGCGTTGTTGTGAAGATGACTGCGTGTACACAGTGTTTACTGTTTGGAGAGGAACAAGTTACAGGCAGTACTGCAGCTCCTTCCGATGTTGCTGCTGCATTAGTTGGGTCTTGGTGGTATACTGGGAAAAAATAGTTGCTGAATTTCTATCTGAATGTGTGTGCCATCAAGATTCATTTGGACAAGAAAAGAGGGAGCTTCTTCACACTGTTCAAGTGCACTGACTGAGGCTTTGACCACCTCCTTCTCTCGATGCATCACCTGTAATATCCCACCTAAAAGTTATAACTGAAATGTCCATCATTTCAACAGGAGGAAGCAAAGTGTAAATGAATTTCAGCCCTTTAAAGGTTTACTGTACTTGTCTGGTGCAGTATTTAAACTTTTAATAGTGTGATGCTATTTGCAGTATCAGTATCACTGTGTCCGTGGTGTAAGCTACAACACAAACTTCTCTCTCTTACTAATGAATTGTGTGCATTCTGATACTGTACCTAATTGACCTTGCAAGGTGTCATCAGCTACCTTGTGTAATGTAAGACTGTAATGTCTCTTATTTCTATGTATATATAGTGCAGTGCTGTAACTATGTTATAAATTCACTAGTTAGAAAGGTCTTTGTATAAAAGAAACAAATGTACCCAGGATGTACCAGATCATCAGTGCAAAATTTAGAATCATTTTATTTGGTTTGATAATTGTCATCACTTTCGAAATTTCCCTTTTCCCCTGTTTTTGTTGTGTCAAAGCTGAGATCTTGGTGAGGAACAGAGATGCCAGGCCTATGTACTATTACGAACCAAACCTAGCTATTCAATGATTTCAGTTCCTGCTCAAATGATGTCAATTTGACCTGCCATTGAGCTGCAATTTGATGATTTTTGACCAGAATACTATTGCACTTTACAAGTTGGAGAAATTCCCACGCTCACCGAGGTTGCTTGGTGAAATAAAAGACTTTGCAAGATGAAAAGTTCAGCATACCAGGATGGAAAAACTAGAAGAAAAATGCAAACAAGTACAATGCTTCTGTAATTTTGCTTCCTCATTGATTGTTGCAGTGTAGAAGAGGTGATGCAGGATGACATTGACTGGTAAGTCAGATGGGCAGGAGAGTGGCAAATGGAATTTAATCTCGAAAAGTGTGAGGTTCTAAATTTTTGGGGGCAATGAGCAAGGCAAGGGAATACATGATATTTGGTAGGACTCGGCAGTACAGAGGGTTAGAGGGAACTTGGTGTACATGTCCACACATCCCTTGAAGGCAACAGGAAAGTTGGATGAGGTGGTTCAGAAGGCAAATCAGATACTTGCCTTGATTAGTAAAGGCATTGAATACAAGAAGAGAGAGGTTACAATGGAGCTGTATAAGGCAATAATTAGGCCACAGATGATGTGCTTTGTGCAGTTCAGGTTGTTACACTGTAGGAACATAAGAACTAGGAGCACGAGTAGGCCGTTCGGCCCTTCGAGCCTGCTCCGTCATCCAATAAGATCATGGCTGATCTTTTTGTAGACTTACATCCACTTACCCGCCTTCTCACAGTATCCCTTAATTCATTTATTGTTCAAAAAATATCTACCTTAGCTTTAAAAATGTTTACTGAAGTAGCATCAACTACTTCACTGGGCAAGGAATTCCATAGATAAACAGCCCTCTGGGTGAAGAAGTTCCTTCTCAATTCAGCCCTAAATCTGCTCCCTCTAATCTTGAGTCTATGCCCTCTTGACCTAGCTTCACCTGCCAGTGGGAACATCCTCTCTACTTCTATCTTATCCAATCCCTTCCTAATTGTATATGTTTCTAAAAGATTCCCCCCTCAATCTTCTGAATTCCAATGAATAAAATCCTAATGTACTCAGTCTCTCCTCATAAACCAACCCCCTCAACTCCAGAATCAACCCAGTGAACCTCTTCTGCACCTCCTCCAGTGCCAGTACATCCTTTCTCAAGTAAGGAGACCAAAACTGCACACATTACTCCAGGTGTGGCCTCATCAGCATCTTGTACAGCTGCAACTAACCTCTCTGCTTTTAAACTCAATCCCTTTAGCAATGAAGGACAAAATTCCATTTGCCTTCCTAATTTCTTGTTGTACCTGCAGACCAACCTTTTGTGGAAGAACATGATTTCATTATAGAGGGTTGAGAGGAGATTCATTAAGCGTGGCCTGGGCTGGGGTGTTTCAGCCATGAAGAGAGGCTAGAAAGGCTGAAGTTCTTTTCCTAAAAGCAGAGAAGGTTGAGAGGAAACCTCATGTGATGTACAAAATTACAGGGGGAATAGATAAGTTAGATGGAGAGAAGTGTTTCCCAATAGATTTCTCAATTCTCAATAGATGGGACAAGAACCATTGCCCATATATTTAAGATAAAGAGCAGGAGGTTTAAGAAAGAATTTTTTCACGCACTGTGTGTGTGCGTGTATCTGGAACTCACTGGCTGTGAGTTGCAGAGGCTGGAACCATTAGAACATTTAAAAAGTATTTTGATAATCACCTGAGGCACCATATAGGCCAAGTACTAGAAAATGGGACTGAAGTAGGAAAGGTGCTTGATAACTGTAGACACAATGGTCTGAAAGAACTCTTTCTGTGCTGTAAAGCTCTATTTCCCCAAGCTATATAACCAATTGTGTCTTTGCTAGTTCTTTGGTATTGCTATTCAGTTTGTCCTATTTCTCTGCTCTTTCCCCTTGGCTTGACTTTTTGAAGAAATTTCAACCAAATATTTTGTCCAATTCCATTTTGAATGTTACTATTTAATATGTTTCCACCACATTTTCAGCAGTGCAATTCAGAACCGAGATTTTTTTTAAATAAAGGTCTTTCCTTGTGTCACCTCTTGTACTTTCACTAATCATCCTGAAAGACATGTTTTCTGGTTTCTGAGCAGTTCTGCCTCTGGAAGAAATGTTTCCTTGTTTATTATATTAAAATCCTTAAAAATTTGAACTCTTTATTAAATCTCTTGACCTTCTCTTGCTCCAGGGAGAAGAGCCATGAATTCAGCATTCTCTCCATATTGGTAATCATCTCTAGTGCTATTCTAGTAGATCAGTGGTGCATCTGTTTAATCATTCCTAAAGGAAGTGTAAATAATTATTCTATCTTACCACCATTTAAAAATGTTTATTTAGTTTAATTTTGTGGGATTGTGTTAGAGCATAGTTGCTTCCTGTAGAAAGTTGGGAGGATAGCTTGATGCGGGGAAGGGAAGCGCGGGTTTGTGTGGGGAAAGCATGGTGTAGGCAGGCTGATCATGCCTCATTGGCCTAGGCTGATTCAGTACTAATGACTACCTGTATTACTGGTTACCTCTGGATAGTACCCACTATCAGTGGAGCTAAACCCAAATAATGAATATGTTGAGAGGATGGGAGGTTTGAGTGAAACAGTTGGAGCTTAATTTTTAACATAGATTGCAGCATTGGCTATGGGTCAAGAAACAGCATCCTGGCTGTGGTGCTGAAGACTGCGAGATTTCACTCGCCAAGCTGTACCAGTATAGCTATAATGCAGGCAACTACTTATTGCTGTGCCCTGCCCGTACAAAACAGGACATAGCCAAATCAACTAATTACTCCTTCATCAGTCTGCTCTCAATCATCAGCAAAGTAATGAACAAATGTTGTCAACAGTGCTATCTAGTGGCACTTATTCAGCAATAACCTGTTCATTAATGCTGAATTATTCTTTAATATCTGCCAGGACCCTTTCATTCCGGGTACCATTTTGGTCCAAAAAGGACAAAAGAGCTGAATTCTGGAGGGGAGGACTGCCTTTGATATCAAGGAGCATTTAACTTGAGTGTAACATTGAGAAACCTTTGAAAATATTGAGATCATCTGGAATAAAAATGAAAACTTCTTATTGATTTTTTGGAGTCATATTTAGACCAAAGGAAGATTATTGTTGAAGGTCAGTCATCTCAGCCCCAGGACATATTGTAGGTGTTCTTCAGGGTAGTGCTCTAATCTCAGTTATCTTTGTCTGTTTCCACCTTAACCTTCCCTTCACATGAGATCAGAGGTGTGGATTTTCTCTGATGATTCTATGATACTTTTTTTGGTTTATAAAATATATTTAGCTGGAGAATTGTTTCTGAACTTGTGAGGACATAGCTGTTAATGGGTGGGACTAGGGATAAATTTCACATTGTTTTCATGCACAGTGAAACAGCTTTATTTATTCAGTAAATTCAAGAACTAAAGCTAATACGATTATACTTTCTGAACATCAGCAGGAAACTACCCAGAAATAGCAATTTGACCCAAATTGGGCAGTTTTAAGTACCCAGAAAGTATAATTGCACACTGTGCACATGTTTCAGGCATGATTACAATGACCTTGTCCTTATTGTTTATTCAAAGCCACAAATTGCTTTGCATCAATCTGATTAGTTTACAAAATAAACCCCTTTAACCCTTCTCCAGTCAGACAGAGGGATGTTCTACAATTTTCTAGTACTTTGTTGTGTGATACAAGGGAATTATTAAGAATTCAGAACCAGAAATTAAACATTGACAATTTATATGATTTCAAGTTCCTAGCCTTGATTCTCGCCTTTGTGAATGAGATGGTCTTCAGTGGGCACTGTTTCAGTAAAATAATTGGCCTCCAAATTTGCCATCTTGTACTGGGAATAATGATTGTCAGCTCAGGTTCCTACATCAGAGCATAATCCAGTGACTGCATGTTGGACTATGGGTAAGGATAGGAATGAACTTTGCAATATCCTCTGTGGTTAACTTGGTTATGGATGATTTCACTTGCATGCAAATCTCAGGTATGCGGACCAGAAAACATGATGAGATCATAGCTGAAACAGTCAACAACTTTCGGTGAGTGAATGCTAGTATAGCTACCAGAAAGGTTTAAAAATCAGCAGGTCTGACAGCATCTATGAAGAAAAAAAAAAATCAGAGTCAACGTTTCAGGTCTGCTGACCCTTCCCCAGAATCTTTCTCAGGTCACCAGACTCAAAACGTTAACTCTGATTTTTTTCTTCACAGATGCTGCCAGACCTGTTGAGCTTTTCCAGCAACTTTGTTTTTTTCCTGATTTACAGCATCCACAGTTCTTTTGGTTTTTATTTGGTTTGAATATCACTCTGCTATGTTTACAAAATTTGAGACTGTATCAGTATCGTGCCAAGAACTTCACCCACTTTCACTTAATCGACCTTCAGAGACTTCTGAAATCAAATGGTAGGTCAAAATGACTTGGCATGCTAAGTGTCCACACCTTATTGATTTGGTCACAACTGAGTTGGATTGGTCTTGTAGCCAGAATGCCTGACATTTACGAACCAAAATCAATTGCATTCGGAGAGTGCTATAATAGCAACCACTGATGATTTGTGCATGGCATTGTGTGCTGCCATTGGCCCTCTATTCTTTGCTGGTCCAAAGGGCTTTTCAGTATTGTATAGTGGAGGATGGACCCAAATAAGGCTCAGCAGAACAGACTGTAATCCTTGAAAGCAAAATGTGGTTTATTACATGGCATATTATTATTCATTCATTCATGGGATTTGGGCATCACTGGCTTATCTAACATTTATTGACCATCCCTAATTGTCCGGAGGGCAGTCAAGTGTCACCCACCTTACTGTGGGTCTGGATTCACAGGAAGGATAGCGGTTTCCTTCCCTAGAGGACATTAGTGAATCAGATGGGTTTTCTTGACAATTGGCAATGGTTCCATGGCCATCATTGAGGCGATTACTTCCAGATTTTTATCAAACTCAAATTCCACCATCAGCTGGGGCAGGAGTCAAACCTGGCTCCCAGAACACTCCCTGAGACTTTGGATTAATAATCGCGTGATAACACCCCTAGGTTGTCACCTCCCCTTCTTATGTACAGATTACCTGAATCTTTGGGAATATTGATAACAGTGCCACTGAAAAGAGGCAGCTAAGACTCCATCATGTGCCTCCATCAGGAGACTGAGCAAAAGTCCAACAAACTCTGCCCAAACTGTCTAAGATTGCCTGATCTGCCTCTGCCTCCATCTAATGGCTATGTAATTTGTCAGAATGGAAAGAGCTTTAACATAGTTTGTTCATTAATGCTTTCATGATCATTCATATATGACATCTTCCCCCAAACATTTTCCTGTCAACGAAGCCAGTCACCACAATTCATAAAACTATTTTATGTTAGCGAGTTTTGAGAAGATTTGTAGCTCAGGTTGAGGTTCTGGATGTGAGTTTACTCGCTGAGCTAGAAGGTTAGTTTTCAGATGTTTCGTCACCTTTTTTATTTGAAAAAATATACTTTATTCATAAGATGTACAAAAAATAAAACATATTTATACACCTACCCAGTCATGCAAGCCGCTCCGAGTTACCCGGGGGTACATACACCAACTAAAGGAAAAAAAAACAAAGAAAAAAAAAACAAAGCAAAGAAAATACCCCGGCAATTGTCACCCCGCACAGTCCCAGTTGGCCCCCTGACCAGTTGGGGAAGGCGCCAGCTGGGCCCAGGTACCAGATAGGGCCCTTTTTTCTATTCTGGATGAGGGGGTTCATACCGTGGTCTTTCCCCACCGCGCCTTGGCGGCGGCTGCCCCAAGCTTTAGCACGTCCCTCAGCACGTAGTCCTGGACCTTGGAGTGCGCCAGTCTGCAACATTTGGTCGGGGTCAGTTCTTTCAGCTGGCAGACCAGCAAGTTGCGGGCAGACCAAAGAGCGTCTTTCACCGCAATGATGGTCCTCCAGGCGCAGTTGATGTTGGTCTCGGTGTGCGTCCCGGAGTCCCGCGTCATGGAGCTGCTGGGGACGAACCTCGACAAATACCACTGCATCCCCCTCCAGACCTCCTGCACATAGGCACACTCCAGAAGAAGGTGATCGACAGTCTCGTCCCCCCCGCAGTCACCTCGAGGGCAGCGTGTGGAGGTGCAGAGATTCCAGGCATGCATAAAGGATCTCACTGGAAGAGCCGCTCTCACCGCCAGCCAAGCAATGTCCTTGTGCTTGTTTGAAAGTTCTGGCGATGAGACATTCTGCCAAACAACTTTGGCAGTCTGCGTGGGGAACCACACGACGGGATCCACCCTCTCCTTTTCCCGAAGGGTCTCGAGGATACTACGTGCTGACCACTGCCTGACGGCCTTTTGGTCAAAGGTGTTTCCTTTCAAAAATTTCTCCACGAAGGACAGGTGGTACGGAACGGTCCAACTACTCGGAGCGTTCCGCGGCAACGAGGCCAGGCCCATCCTTCGCAACACCGGGGGCAGGTAGAACCTCAGTAAGTAGTGACACTTGGTGTTTGCGTACTGAGGATCTACACACAACTTGATGCAGCCGTACACAGAGGTAGCCGTCAGGGCGAGGGTGGCGTTCGGTACGCCCTTTCCCCCATTTTCCAGGCCTTTGTACATGGTGTCCCTGCGGACCCGGTCCATCCTTGACCCCCCAAATGAAGTGAAAGATGGCCTGGGTGACTGCAGTGGCGCAGGTCCAGGGAATAGGCCAGGCCTGGGCCACATACAACAACAGTACCGAAAGCCCCTCGCACCTGACAACCAGGTTCTTACCCGTGATGGAGGAGGACCAGAGCATCCACCTGCCCAGCTTCTGCTTCAATTTGGTGATACGCTCCTCCCAAGTCTGAGTGCACGCCCCAGCTCCGCCAAACCAAACACCCAGCACCTTCAGGTAGTCTGTCCTGACGGTGAAAGGGATGAAGGAGTGGTCATCCCAGTTTCCGAAGAACATGACCTCTCTCTTACCCCTATTGACTTTGGCACCCGAGGCCAGTTCAAACTGGCCACAGATGTCCAATAGTCTACTCACCAACCAACGATCGGTGCAGAAGATGGCGACATCGTCCATGTACAGGGAGGTCTTGACCTGAAGGCCTCCGCTGCCTGGGATAGTCACGCCCTTCAGGCTCACATCCTTCCTGATGGATGCGGCAAAGGGCTCCACACAGCACACGAACAAGGCAGGAGAGAGCGGGCAGCCCTGCCTGACTCCAGATCTAACAGGAAAACTGTCCGATTCCCACCCGTTGATCGAGACTGCGCTAACGATGTTGGCGTTGAGCAGCCGGATCCAATTGCGGATGCCATCCCCGAACCCCACTTTGCAGAGGATGTCCCCCGTGTAAGCATGAGAGACCCTGTCGAAGGCCTTCTCCTGGTCCAGGCTGATGAGGCAGGTGTCCACCCGCCTGTCCTGTACGTAGGCGATCGTATCCCTGATGAGCGCGAGGCTCTCAGCGATCTTCCTGCCCGGCACAGCACAGGTTTGGTCAGGGTGAATCACCGACTCCAGGACAGACCTGACCTGGTTGGCTATGAACTTGGCCAGGATTTTGTAGTCCACGTTCAATAGTGAAATGGGACGCCAATTCTTAATTTCTTCCCTCTCCCCCCTTCCTCTTGTAAATGAGAGCTATGATGCCCTTCCTCATGGGCTTGCACATTTCCCCTGCCCGAAGCGCACTATCGTACGCCTCCAGCAGGTCCTGGCCCGACCAGATCCCACAGAGCGGAATACAGCTCGACTGGTAAGCCGTCGCTCCCGGGAGTCCTATTCCTCTCCAAGGACTTGAGGGCTCTGGTCAGCTCATCCAGGGATATCGGCCGGTCCAGCCACTCCCTCATGCCGTCGTCTAAGACCTCCGTGATAGACGACAGGAACGACTCAGAGGCCGTGCTGCCCGTGGGCTTCGTGTCGTACAGTCCGGCATAGAAGGATCTGTTGATCCTCAAAATGTCGGGCCGAGACGACGTCATTGAGCCGTCGTCCTCCTTCAGCCGGCTAAGCACAGAGCTCTCTTTGTGCACCTTCTGAAAGAAGAAACGCGAGCACGTCTCGTCCTGCTCCACGGAGCGGACCCTGGACCGGAAGATTATCCTGGAGGCCTCCGCGGCGAAGATCGAGGCTTGCTGGCCCCTCACCTCGCGGAGGTCCTCCGTGACATCGCCCCCCATCAACTGCAGAAGGAGCAGGTTCTGCACCCTTTTCTGGAGCCGCGACAGCTTTCCCCGCCTCTCTCTCGCCTTCCAAACACCCTTGAGGACAAAGAACCTCTTGATGTTCTCCTTCACTGTCTCCCACCAGTTGCCCGGAGACTCAAAGAGGGGTTTCACGGTTCTCCAACCGGCGTACTCCCTCTTAAGCTCCTCGACGTTCTCTGGGGTCAACAGAGTCGTGTTGAGCTTCCACGTCCCCTTGCCGGCCGGCTGGTCGTCCGGTAAGTGACAGTCGGCCAGCAGGAGGCAGTGGTCAGAGAAGAACACTGGCTCGATGCCGGTGGACCTGACCGAGAACGTCCGTGACACAAACAGGAAGTCTATCCTTGAGCGAATAGACCCGCCTGGCCGCGACCAGGTGTAACTCCGCTGCGTTCTGTCTGCAGGGTGCTGAAGACGTCGAGCAGCTTGGCGTCCTTCACCGTGCCCATCGGGAATCTGGACGTGACGTCCAGTTGACTCCCCCCACCCGCTGTTCCCACGCCAGATCTGCCATCTGCATCAATGATGCAGTTGAAGACTCCGCCCAGGATGACCAGCCTGGATGTAGCCAGCAGGGGTGGAAGCCGCTGCAGGACGGCCAACCGCTCACTCCGTACTGCTGGGGCGTACACGTTGATCAGCCTCAGGGGAGCGTTCCTGTAGGTGATTTCAGCCACTAGGAGGCGCCCCACCACCACCTCCTGAACTTGAGAGATGGTGAAGTTGCGCCCCCGCAGCAGAATAGCCAGGCCCGAGGAGCGACAGTCGTTAGCCCCCGACCAGATCGAAGGCCCACAGGTCCAGGCGCCGGACCATTTCCCGTACCTGCCGAGGTGCGGTATCCCGCACTCCTGCAGAAACAGGAGGTCCGCCTTGATGGTGGTCAGGTAGGCCAACGTGGACGCACATCTTGCGGTGGACTTGACACTGCACACATTAATGCTCGCAACCCGTACCCCCATTGTGGGCAGTGACCGCAGTACCCTCCCCGAGTCCAAGGTCCAGCCCCTCCATCTGTCCCTTCATGCCCATTGCCCGGGCTAACTGCTGGACGCTCTCCGGGCTCAGGAAACCGTCCATGCTGCCTTCCGGGTGGCATCCCCCCGTCAGGGGTGCGGAGGCAGGAGAGTCCGGCTCCGGGTCAGGCTGGGGACGCGCTGTTTCCTCCTTCCTGCCTGGAGGTTCCAGGGGGCCCTCCAGTGCTCCAGCGGCACTTGACTGGGTGTCGGAGGGAGCCTCAGGACCCCTTCCGTCACCTGGAAGCGTGGTGCTGCTTTCCTTCCCCCTCGAGATCTTTAACTTCTGCTTCGGGTGGGCCCTCTCCGAATCCCCCTCGTCAGAGGAGCTCTTATAGCCCCCCTGTAGCTGCCTCTTCCCGCCTGATGGTTGCGGTTCCTGGGCCCACCAACGCACCTTCCTCCTCGCTTTCCGGACTGTTGTCCACTCCCCTGGGTCGCCTGTCGCCACCTCCATTGACTCCGGGTTGTCGGGGGGGATCGGAGCCTGCAGGGGCGCTTTGCTGGCCTCAGGCCCATCCTGCGGGGCTGGGCCCTCCTGCACGACCTGGCCCTCCTGCACATTAGTGGGGTCCTTGCAGGGCCCTGGTGCCTTCCTCTCCTCCGGGGGGGCTGGCCCCACATTTCCCCTGCCGGCGACCTGGGCGTAGGTGGTCCCCCGCCGCTGGCATGCCCTATAGAGGTGGCCCGCTTCCCCGCAAAGGTTGCAGCTTTTTTCTTGTGGGCAATCCTTTGCAAGGTGTCCCTCCTCCCTGCAGATGGTGGCTTTGCACTCGGCCGCCACGTGACCTGACCTACCACAGGCATGGCAGACTTTAAGTTGCCCTGCATAGGTCAGGTAGCCCTTGCTCCCGCGGATCACGAAGCTGGACAGTGGGTGTACGACGTTCCTGTCCGCGCCCATCCTCAGCGTCACCCTGACCTGCCTCTTACTGGTCCAGATGCCAAAGGGGTCCATGATGTCAGTTAGGTCCCCTTCCACCTTCACGTACCTTCCGAGGAAGGTCAGGACATCAACTGCTGGCACATGCGGGTTGTACATGTGTACAGTCACCATACGGCTCCTCTGCGCTGGCATCACAAACAGCGGGACAGCAGTCAATACAGAGAGGGGGCCCTCACCTCCTTTCTCCTTGAAAACCTCCACGAAGTGCTCGCAATGCTTGGCACTCCTGAAGGTCACATCGTAAAAACCTCCTCCGGGGAAATCCTGCAGGCAGTAAATGTCCGCAGCAGTGAACCCGCAACAGTCCAACAGGACCCGCTTCACGAAGAAGGTGCAGTCCACAGGTGCACCTTCATCCACCTTCTTCACGGAAACACGGATGGTGTTCCGGACCCCCTGACCTGGGGCACGAGCACTTGCCGCAGCCATCGTTGCAGGTTGGCTGCTCCCCTGAACCAGCGTTAGGCCGAAGCCAGCATTCAGATCCACTGGTCGCAAGGGTGCACAGCCAACCCGACGTCCTCCTTTCACCTCCAAGATAGCACTCTCGTCCTCTCGGTCCACAAGAGAGTGGGTCTTTATTGTGTTCGAGATGTAAGCTAGTTCACTGAGCTTGCCGGTTTGTTCCCAGATGTTTCGTCACCATTCTAGGTAACATCATCAGTGAGCCTCCGACGAAGCGCTGGTGTTATGTCCCGCTTTCTACTTATCTGGTTAGGGTTCCTTGGGTTGGTGATGTCATTTCCTGTGTTGATGATGTCATTTCCTGTTCTTTTTCTCAGAGGATGGTAGATTGGCTCCAACTCAATGTGTTTGTTGATGGAGTTCCGGTTGGAATGCCATGCTTCTAGGAAGTCTCATGCGTGTTTCTGTTTGGCTTGTCCTAGGATGGATGTGTTGTCCTGATCAAAGTGGTGTCCTTTCTCATCTGTATGTAAGGATACGAGTGATAGTGGGTTTCATCTGTATGTAAGGATACGAGTGATAGTGGGTCATCTGTATGTAAGGATACGAGTGATAGTGGGTCATCTGTATGTAAAGATACGAATGATAGTGGGTCATCTGTATGTAAGGATATGAGTGATCACTTGTATCCTTACATACAGATGAGGAAGGACACCACTTTGATTGGGACAACACATCCATCCTAGGACAAGCCAAACGGAGACACGCATGAGAATTCCTAGAAGCATGGCATTCCAACCGGAACTCCATCAACAAACACATTGATTTGGAGCCAATCTACCATCCCTTGAGAAAAAGAACAGGAAATGACATCACCAACCCAAGGAAACCTAACCAGATAAATAGAAAGTGGGACATAACACCAGCGCTTCATCGGAGGCTCATTGATGCTGTTACCTAGAATGGTGACGAAACGTCTGAAAACTAACCTTCCAGCTCAGCGAACAAACTGACATCCAGAACTATTTTATGTTGTAGGACTACACCACCTTGCACCAAGTTTCTGAATTTATAAATTTAATGTTTTGGGAGATTAAACAATGCAACATGAGTGTGTGTGTTTTAGGCTTGGTGTCTAGTTCTGATGGATGCTCTATTTCCCTTAAGAATTTTAAGGTATTTCTTTAAATGGATATATCTGTAAATGCAGGTATCTCTTCTCATGGATCTGCATGAGGTACTGTGTAGAGTGCTTTCTGTGTGCCAGTTAGTGCTCGCATTGTTCTGGAACTATTTCTGACTTCTGCAGATCCTTTGGAAGTGATCCATTTTTGTGCAAATGTAACATTTGTTACACAGGACACTCCTTTCTCCTGTGAAAATTTTTCAGAATGTGATGTCTTGCCGACTTTTTGTGCTGCTCATCATGAGAATATTTACACATGTCAAAGATAAAAGGTTCTGTGGCAGGTTTGTTCTCTTGTTTGTCGATATTTTTCTTTCTGATTGCTGTTTCCAAGTGAATTTTGATAACTTTCTTCAAAGTTAAATCTTACTTGGCCTGCACAAAATTTGGAAAGACTGAAGAAAAATTTCAACAACAATGCTGTCTGTTACAGATTCTGCCTGTAAGGCTCCACATTGACATGTGTCAATGAATCTATAGAGATCATTATGAAATTGTTTATGGATTCTTCTGGCAGTTGAACTTGTCTACAAAATCATGCCTGTTCAAGATTTCCAAAGCCTGTTCTGATCTTTTAGGACCATTTCAAATTCTAATGTAATAGGTATTCAACCCTTTCCCATTTCTACATAATGTATTGATCAATCTTATTTCTGTTTCAGTATCTTAACTGTATCATTTCAATATTGTTTTAAGATATAATCTGTTATCTTATTTTCTTGTATTCAGGAACATAGTTTTAATTAACTTACTGTAAAGCTTGTTAGTGTCTTCACAGCTTTTTTTAAATTTACCATTCTTAGTTAATTCTGAATTACTGTTCAACTGTATAAAATTCTTCTGGTAAAACTTTAAACTGCAAGTACTGGTTGTTCTGTAATAAACTAAGGCTTCCATTTAAGTTGTTGTTAACCATTTAAAATCTTTAGCCTTATTTATTTTATAATCCTTTCAATTGCTGTTGTCTTGTCTTGAATCTTGAAACAATGCAGCAGCATGCTAGCTTGTTGCATTAGTTCTTTGAGGTGATGCTTTGATTTTGGTCACATTATATTCACCATTAGGTTGTGGGCTGAGCAGAGACCAAAAAGGAGACTGTATTTGATTTTAATAACCAGGAACTGCTCTTGTATCCTGATCAGTGACTGTTTCAGGAATGGCATTGGCAGAGGCCTGTAGCACAACCTTTAAGGTCAGATTAACTACATCAATATTTTCCTGTGCATACACAGTACAAATATGACTTTAACAATGTTGTTAAAATCCACAAAATCTCATGTCAGCTGAGTGGAAAAAATCCACTCACCATGTCTGTCTTGTAATATCCTATTCATAAAACATTGAAATCGCTCTGGATTTCCGAAGGCCTCCTTTTGTCTCTTCGGCCACATATGATGCCACAGAACACAGAGCTAAAGATGCTTTTAAACTCAACTCTAATTTCAAGTAGTAGGGCCCTAATATTTGCAGGATTGGATGTGTGCCATAGTGGAAATGTGGGCCGTGTGTAGAATTGAACAACAGGAATTTATCAGAGTTTTCTTCCTTCCTTCCCAGTTGGTACCCAGCCAATGAAAGGACAGCTGTGTGGTACAGCTAAGGAACAAAACAGAAGTGGAGGGAGAGATAGAGCATGGGCAATGGACATCGTGGTTTGAAGGGCTGGTAGTGTGAGAGGTTGAGGTGGTTTGTTCCGCAAGGGATGATGAGTGAGATTCAGACAGCTAATTTTGAGAGAGATGGGCACTGAATGGTGTGCTACTTTTAAGCCCATGAAAGAGTTGCAGTACAATTCCAGAAAAGCTCAAATTGATCTTTTATTGTGATCACAACCTGTGAGCACAATCAGAATTTCTATTGATACAAGTAAGCTGAACATAATTGTTTTTACCACATCAGTGCTGAAAGTGGGAAAATAAAACAGGAGACTGGCATTGAACCTGCTATCCTCTGTAGTTCTACTTTACTTTTTGATCATATGAGTATTGTTTTACATGCTTTTTTTTGCTTTTAACGGACAATTGCTTCATTATGGCAATGCTAGCTACACTCCTGTTTGCCTCTTTGCTATGTGATAAGAACTTTCAAATGTAAAATCATACTTGTGTAGAATTTGCTTTAAAAATTAATGAATTACATGCACATGCAGTTATTATTTTTAAAATGGGCAGCTTGCAGCAAAGAAGAGACACCCAGGAATGGTGAAACACCATAAATTTCTCAACAGTTTAGACTGCTTTTGCGTTAGCTTGTGAAAACGGGAGCTCACCATCAATCGTACTGTATGAATTTTCACCTTTAAAACAAAGTAAACTTGCCATAGAATGTTATCGTTCATGTTTCACATCTTAAGGCTCTGAATGGAGTGATTTAATATTTTTGCAGACAGTCTATACAAGGGGGTAATTGAAACTGTACAGCCCCACTCCTGCACGTAATAAGTTATTCACAAAGGATTTTAAGCTTTTATTTGTTCTTAATGTAAATTTCTTTCTCTGTCAATCTAAATTTTCCTTCTCTTTCTGCATGCAAGTTGGTTCTTGGCTCTTTAGCCTTTTCCAGTGTTCCAGGGTCTTCCATGTCCTAGTGTTCAATTATTTCAGGAAATAGACTGTTGATGGTGTTGACCTATGTGTCATGTTAGCTTCCATCTTTGGGCTAAAGGTCCATTTTGGTGTCCATGGGTGAATACTTTGCTGCACAATGTATTGGTATTATTGAATGTAAGAATAAACTGTTCATCAAAGTTATGTTACACAGGTAAAGTTTGGTAGTCCTTTTCTGAAATGTTACCTATTGTAAAGCCATGTCTTTTTATTTTCTTTACTTCTTTGATTGTATACCAAAAATGTGAAAAGGATACTGCTTCAAATCAAGAAATCTGTGCATGAGTGTGTTGCAGTATTAAAACAAGGTGCCAGAACTGCAATAAGGTTAGGGTTAGGTGCTCCTGAGATGCTGCTTGGCCTGCTGTGTTCATCCATCTCCACACTTTGTTAACTTGGATTCTCCAGCATCTGCAGTTCCCACTATCTCTGCCAGAACTTACCTTGAGTTTTATTTGCACAGTTACTTTGTTCAAGTTATAGGCGAGTATGGCTGCACTGATTGGCACCAGGAGTGTGTATTCAGGGCAGTTTTGTCCAGAGACAACTTGTTGATTGGTTTATCAACCAGGATTAATTGTGTGGGTCAGAAGTGCTCAGCATGACAACAAGCCTTTGAATGGCATCTGTACAGATGGACAGCCTGTGTGTAAGGAATGCAGTTGCACATAGCTTCCAGATTCTAAAATGACAACATGCACTCTCTCTATCTCCTTGCAGAGAAGTCACAAAGAATCGGAATACAACCACTATTCTTGCTCACCATTTGCTTATAAGCTGCTGTCACAGATCAGTGACTGAGAAACTGAACAATTAGTGAGGCAGTTGCTCTGTGTCTGCAGTAAGGAATTGAAAGGACTTAGAAACAAGATAAGAGTGCAAAAGGACTCCAAAGAAGCAAAAGGGCACTTCAGTGATTCAACAGTGTTCCCCAATATATTTTTCTCCACTCATAACATATTTTTGTCCTTCCATGTCTGTCTGCTTACATGTGTAAGGGTTTAACAAGCAGCAGAGTTTATTTAAAAAAAGTTATGTTGATAGTTCATATTGTGTTTGCCTGTGGTTAGAACTGATTTATAATAAATAGTAGTTCCAAAGTACAGAAACCTAGAATGAAAATTGGGGATTTTAAGTAATTTGATTAAATCTTTTAACTTTTGCAATGAACTCAGGAATAGTGGTGTTTGAGTATCAGTGTGGTTTCCCAAGTGGATTTTGTCACTGTTTGAATATCACCATAGCCCTACCAGGACGTAAGGCTGTGCTCTCATTAGAGAGTGATGACTGACGGTGGTTTAATCTGAAGGAGAGGAATGCAGTTGCACCTTGAATGCCTCAGGTGAGGGGTGAAGGAGAGTCCTTCGTGGTAACTTCAGCAGCGTTCAGTTCCTGCACCAGCTATTGGCATTACTCTGCATCACTGATCAGCCATTGAGCTAATGGGACTAATCTTTTATATATATATTGTAAATAACTGGGACCCAAGCACTGATTCTTGTGATACTCCACTTTTTATTGCCATCGTTTCTAAACCAACCCATTACAATCTGTATACAATCTCTATACAATGCCAGTATATTACAACGAATCCCATGTGCTTTGAATTTGCACAATAACCTCTTAAGTGGGACTTTCTCAAAAAGATTTCTGCTAATCCAAATGCATGACATCCACTGATTCATCCTTGTCTATTCTATTACTGTAATCTGCTTGGCATCAGGTATGGAGAATGAGATGTGGCAGTTACATGAATGTATAATTTATGGCCAGGACTGCCTCATAGATAGAGGCAAAAAGCTGTGGACAGTGTGAGTGTGAACCAAACAATTAGTTCTCAGATTGAGAAAACCTACTCTTGTTGATTGCTGATTGAATGGGAACTCCAGACATTGGGGTACTGGATAATGGAGATTTTACTATAGTTACATCCTTTTAAAAAAAGCCACGAAGTTTGTCAAATACAATTTTCTTTTCAGAAATTTGTGATGACTTTGTGTAATATTCTTTGTATTTTTCTGAAGTAACCCATTATCTGTACTTTCATAATAGACTCCAGCATTTTCCTTACTATTGATGTTAGGCTTGCTGGTCTGTAGTCCCCAGTTTTGTCCCTCCTTCCTTTCTTAAATAGTGGATGTACATTTGCCATTTTCCAGTCAGCTGGGCCTCTTCTAAGATATATAGACCTTTCAAAGTGAATAACCAATGTTTTCATGGTCCCTTGCTTTATTACACTGGCATGTAAATTATCAGTACTTGGGGATTCTTACGGACTTATTAATTTCTCCAGCACTTTGTTTTTATAAAACAAGCACGAATTTCCTTCAATTCTTAGGGAATAGTGAAGGAAGGAGGAGGATTGTTAGTATTGATTAAGTAGAGTGTTGTAATGCTGGTGAGAGAAGATGTGTTGGAGGTGTCAGGTAAAGAGTCTGTCTGGTTAGACATACCATTATACAAAAGAGGTTATTTAATAGGTCACCAACTAGTCGGGAAGGTATAGAGGAGGAAGTTTTCAGAGAAATAAGAGGTGCAAGAACTATCATGTGGTGATGTTTAGAGATTTAATTAATTTACTGTAGACTTTAGGTAATATAGTAAGGGGCAGAGAGAGGGGATATTTTCTGAAATAACTTCAGGTAAATATGTTTTGGACCAAATACGAAGGAGGCATTGCTGGGTCCGTTGCTGGGGAATAAGGTGGATTCAAGCCTTAGTAGTGAGTGGTAATCATTGTATCATGTTTTTAGATTAGGTATGAAAAGGACAAGGAACAATCTACATTTCGGGTCCAGACCCAAAATGTCAGCTTTCCTGCTCCTCTGATGCTGCTTGGCCTGCTGTGTTCATCCAGCTCTACACCTTGTTATCTTAAATGTAGGAGGATTGATTTCACTGGGAAAAAGACTACATCTGTGCCAAGTAAATTAGCATCAAAGCAGGCAATACAACAATCAAGCAATGCTCTGCCTTTAAGGAGCTGGTGATTCAGGTATAGGCATGGAATAGATACAGCACCAAAAGGGGGAAGTCACCCCATCATGTCCCTGCCAATTCTATGCAGGGCAACTCAGGTAGCCTCAATGTGCTGTGACACCCTCACCCCACTTTCAAACTTGCAGTTTTTTTCTGCTTCCTCTGAAAGTCATGATTGAATTTGCCTCAGTTACATGCTCGGGAATGCATTGTAGATCTTAACCACTCAGTGTTTCAAAAAAAATATTTTCATGTCACCTTTGATTTTTCTACCATCTCACTGTCTGGTTCTCAGCTCTCTTACCAATGCAACAGTTTCTCTCGACTGACTATCCTTCATGATTTTGAATAGTTCAATAAAATCTTTTGTTCTGGAGGATAAGAAAGAGAACAGTGCAACTCCTGTGTTGATAACTGAAGTCTCTCAATCCTGGAAGCACTCTTTTGAATTTTTTCTGCAACCTCTCCAATGTTTTCATATTCTTACTGAAATGCAGTGCCCAGAATTATAAACAATGTTCCACTTGACGCTGAAGCAGTGTTTTATAAAGGTTCACCAAAACATGTGCTTTTGTCCACAATGCCTCCTTTATGAAGGCCAAAATCCAGTCAGACTTGACTTTTTTCAACCAACCCTATAAACTTCAATGATTTGTACAAAAAGAATCCTCTGTTCTTCATCCCTCGTAAGATTGTATCCTTTATTTAATGTTGCCTTTCTGTGCTCTTCCCACAAAACTTCACACTTTTGTGCAAAAAGAGTTCGTCTGCCACGCATTCACCCATTCTTAAAGTCTATCACTAACCTTCTCTCAGTTTACAATATTACCAAAGTTTGTGTGTCTGGCAAGTTTTGAAACTGTATCTGCACTCCGAAGTCTGAAGTTATTGAATATTATAAAAAAGATCAAGAATATTTCTTCAGAAGTTTAAAAAAACTCCAGTTCCTATGGTCAGAATTCATTTGTTTTAAACTGAACAGAAGAATCAATAATTTCGATCTGGAAATATTTCACATTTGAATATTAACTTACTGGCTTAACAATTCATCATTGGTTCTGCAGTGTTTAGTCCCTTGCAGTTATTCTGTGGTACTGTGCTGTGATTCCTCACATATCAAGTTATTGATCTTGACCGTGTCATCCAGATGAAGTGCTGAGTAGAGACTACTCTACTCTGCAGGAAATAAAGAAGTATCTCTTGCTGAATCAACTCTCACTCATCTCACGATGACTGACTGGGTTAAGGTCCAATGCCTTAGTTTAAAAAAAACTGAGGGCAAATAAAATATAATTGAACGGGGACAGAAAGAAATACTATGTTTTAGCCCAGCTTGCTGTCAGATGATCGTTTTATGTTAGACAATCTCGAAGCTGTTTGCTTGTGCTGTCATCTCTGGAAATACACACTTGTCACTGAAATAAACAAAAAGCATGAATAGTCTTTTAACTAAACTTTAAAGAAATGTTCTTTCATCATATACTGAATTTATTTTTTTCTTATAAATTAAAACTTGGTGGAGGTTAGCTGTGTGAGTCCTGATTGAACTCATGAGACATTGTGCAAAGGTTGTTTGTTCAGGATGACGTAGTTCATCTTAGGGTTTCAGAGCATAACCGAGAAATTTTCAGTCAAATCGTTGACATCAGCAGTGGAAAATAACATGGAATCTCTGCTGAGGGAGACAATGGAAGAATATCATGAAACAAAACACATGAGCAGTAATTGCCCTGTACCCTTCCAACCCGAGACCATCATATTGGCTTGGATATGGTTCAGCCCAATGTGGACTGCTTGTATTGCTGTCTGAAAATCTTAGTCAGTATGAGATTGGGACTTTAATAAGCTTTTGACTACTTTTCTTGAATGGGAAACAGGTGGGATGTCAGTCCAATCCCAAGCCAAACGCTATCCATGGCCCAGCATCGTTACAAGGAAACAGCACTGCAGCAGATGGACTACAATTGCAGATCCACTTGCCTCTCATCTACTTCGACCTTTTTTTAAAATTCTGCATCTAGCCCTTGTACCTTCAGGCAATGAGAACAGTTGTTCCTTGTTTACCTGATGAAAACCTGTTATGAAATCTCCCCTCAATCTCCTTTGCTCCAAGGGGAATAGATCTCACTTCTCCAACCTAACTTTGTAGCTGAAAGCCTTCACCTCTGGAATCATTAAAATCTTTTCTGTAGTCTCTCGGGGCCCCTCACATCCTTTCCCTTGAAAAAGGAAGGCTGAGGAATCGCCCAATAGAAGTCTTTAAAATATTAATGGTTTTAGAAGAGTGGATACAGGGAGAATGTTTCCAGTTTGGAGGTGGGTGGGGGGAGATCAATATAAAAATCCACTATTTTATTGTGTATTTTGATGCCATAGATGAAGTCAGAGTCAAGACAGACTCATAAAGGGAAAGGCAAAGTCAAGGAATGTCTTCAGGCTTAGATGTCAAAGTAACGCAATTTATTATACAACACTGGTCTGGCAGTGTTTGTATTAGTGATAGATATACCAGGCCCTGACTACTTCTTATGTTAGGTAAAGACTAATCCATCTTTGTGTGTTCATGCATTCTCAAAATTCTTGCTATTGCAGTCTTTTTACACAGTATTCAGTAAAGTATGTTTTAACTCCACTCACACTGCTTTATTTAGGCTCAGTGATGTGCAACTCTTTGACAAATTGCTCCAGGGTCCTGATCCTCTTAGGCAATAGCCACGAAAAGAATTCCATAGGGTGCGTCAGAAACTTCTTTATCTAAAGAGCGGTGATGATGTAGAATTCAGTGCCCCAGACAGTAGTTGAAACAAATAGTACAGATGCATTTAAGGGATAGTTGGGCAGGTTTATGAGGAAGAAGGAATGCAGGGTAACTATGATGGAGTTAGATGAAGAAAATGGTTAAGTCAAATAGCCTGTTTTTGTTCCATAGGTACCTTGTAATACTGTAATGATTTAGGTTGCCAAAAGATATTTCTACATATGGACCACTGCCATTTGTTAACTCATCAGTATGGTGAATGTGATCTTAGCAACTGTTTATTTCTGTGTAGTTAAGATGAACAACAGTCCCCTAACTCTGTTGGTAGGCGAATTGGAAGTAGTTTGACATCCCTGCTAATTCTTATGGTTCCTCTTGTGCAATGACAAGCATCATAATGTTTGGCAGACCAGGCCTCTCAGGCTTTACATTACCAATCATATTTATTAAGATAGATGAGGTAGAAGTCAACTAACAAGGACAAAGTAATGCATGTACTGTAATTTGTTTATCTTAAGTCATGCCTTGCTTCAGAAAAGATCTTAACACTTCCCTCATTCTCATAATCAGGAACAGGCATGCTTTTCTGCTTGTCTCAATTCATTAGATGCATTGCTAAACAGAAGTTCACTAAGGAAACCTTCATATTGGCTCCCTTTATATTGCTTATGGCTCTGAGCCTAGTTTAAGTCAGGGAAAAACAAAAGGGATAACTGCACAATAGTCAATGTGGTCATTCACAACAGCAATAATTGATTTGTCAGATATTTTTAATTGATTGACATGTTATTGCACACTGCTGGAGCAGGTGGGGCTTGAACCCAGGATTTCTGTCTCAGAGGTCGTGACACCACCACTGTGCCACATGAGCCAATTCACAAGATCCCCTGGTAGGTAATGATCAGATATCGCACACTGATTAGCTTTGTCTTTTTGTAGCTAGATCATAACATTAAATGTCACATCACCTATAAAAAACTGGCTGTTGACATTTGTCAATTCACGTGGACAGTGATCATACATTTTCTCCATTTGAAATGACATTGATATGTAATTTAGGATACACCAGAGCAAATTTTGAATGAAATGGACAAAAGTGGCCAACATATTTCTAGCAATCAACATTTTATTAGGAAATACATTTTCAAACATTTTTTATGATTTAAAAGATTGCTACCATTGATTTTTGCAGTTGGCAGACCTTGCGCTTAAAATTATACAAGCCATGCATTTCGCCAAAAGCAATACCAACATATTTGTAATCTGACAATTGGCTAGTTGACTATCAAATAGTGTTTACATGTTGAAAGGTGATGCCACCTCTGCAGGGCTTTTCAGTCATTGGACCACTTGCACTGTTGACATTTTTCCTCAATGCCTTTGTAAACGTTTGCCAAATTTCTCATTTTTTTATAGTCAGGTATTACTTTCTATTATACTGTTGGATTGAAGACATACTTTCTGTCTAGAGACAATGAATGACATCCATGCACATTTTCAGGTAACTGGGAGAGATGTGGAATTTTGTTCCCAATGAAGATTTTCAGTACAACATTCAACATCATTGCCTTGATTCCAAACTATAGGTTAGCTGCCCTTGTTCTAACTTAATACAAAACAGAACACCACTACATTGCCCAGCATGTTTGTCAGCTACTTTGATGAACTCAAAGCAGTAACAACAAAACAGATTTTTTGGAGTTCAAATGTTTTTTACTCATTTGTGGGATGAGGGAGACGCTGGTTGCCCAGCATTTAGTGCCCTTCCCTAGTTGCCCTTAAGATGTGGCAGTGAGCTGTCTTCCTGAACCACTGCTCTCCACCTGTTATGGGTGGAACCACAATGCTGATAGGGAGGGAATTCCAGCATTTTGACCCAGTTACAGTGGAGAAATGACAATGCATTTCCAAGTCAGGATGGTGAGTGGTGTTCCCATACATCTGCTGCCCTTGGAAACAGTACCATCTGCAAGAAACCCCCAACTGTCTGCAAGGGTAGGGTTTGAACGTAGTTCCCAGAACATTACCGGAGTTACTTCATTAGTAGGCTAACAATAATACCACTAAGCCATTGTCACCTGTTTGCAAACTGTCTTCTTTTGCATTTGTAGAACAACAAAAATTCTATGAAATTACATTATTGTAGCATTAAATTATTGAGTATGTGATATTTGATTTACAAAGCTTGAAACTTACAAGAGTTTTCTTCCTACAAACTGTTGCCCTGTTTAAGGAGAGGGACAAAATAGTTACTGTTACATAGTTACATAGTTACTGTTGCATATTGGAATAGTAGCATTAACTGTTACAATTTGTCTTGATGCTTTATTCCAAGTTTTCTGAAGAAGGGTCCCAACCTGAAACGTCAAGCTTTCCTGCTCCTCTGATGCTGCTTGGCCTGCTGTGTACATCCAGCCTCACGCCACGTTATCTTAGCCCTGTTTAAGTGTTTTTTTAAATGTTGACATGGCCTTGCAGTAAGAGTCAAAGAATCGCACAGCACCAAAATAGACCTTTCAATCTAAGATAACAAAGTATGAAGCTGGATGAACACAGCAGGCCAAGCAGCATGTCAGGAGCACAAAAGCTGACGTTTCGGGCCTAGACCCTTCATCAGAGAGGGGAATGGGGAGAGGGTTCTGGAATAAATAGGGAGAGGGGGGGAGGCAGACCGAAGATGGAGCGAAAAGAAGAGAGGTGGAGAGGAGAGTATAGGTGGGGAGGTAGGGAGGGTATAGGTCAGTCCAGGGAAGACGGACAGGTCAAGGAGGCGGGATGAGGTTAGTAGGTAGGAAATGGAGGTGCAGCTTGAGGTGGGAGGAAGGGATGGGTGAGAGGAAGAACAGGTTAGGGAGGCGGGGACAGGCTGGGCTGATTTTGTGATGCAGTGGGTGGAGGGGACGAGCTGGGCTGGTTTTGCGATGCAGTGGGCGAAGGGGAGATTTTGAAGCTTGTGAAGTCCACATTGATACCATTGGGCTGCAGGGTTCCCAAGCGGAATATGAGTT
Source organism: Stegostoma tigrinum (assembly GCF_030684315.1). Taxonomy (NCBI): domain Eukaryota; kingdom Metazoa; phylum Chordata; class Chondrichthyes; order Orectolobiformes; family Stegostomatidae; genus Stegostoma; species Stegostoma tigrinum. Next base: position 28,626,785 of record NC_081369.1, read on the forward strand.
GCTGTTCCTGCAACCTTCTGGTGGCAACATTGTGGCACTGCAGGAGGCCCATGATGGACATGTCGTCTGAGGAATGGGAGAGGGAGTTAAAATGGTTTGCGACTGGGAGGTGCAATAGTTTATTGCGAACCAAGCGGAGATGTTCTGCAAAGCGGTCCCCAAGCCTCCGCTTGGTTTCCCCAGTGTAGAGGAAGCCACACCGGGTACAGTGGATACAATATACCACATTGGCAGATGTGCAGGTGAACATCTGCTTAATATGGAAAGTCATCTTGGGGCCTGGGATAGGGGTGAGGGAGGAGGTGTGGGGGAAAGTTAGCACTTCCTGCGGTTGTAGGGGAAGGTGCCGGGTGTGGTGGGGTTGGAGGGCAGTGTGGAGCGAACAAGGGAGCCACGGAGAGAGTGGTCTCTCCAGAAGGCAGATAAGGGTGGGGATGGAAAAATGTCTGGGGAGTTGGGGTCGGATTGTAGATGGCGGAAGTGTCGGACGATGATGCGTTGTATCCGGAGGTTGGTGGGGTGGTGTGTGAGAATGAGGGGGATCCTCTTTGGGCGGATGTGGCGGGGGCAGGGTGTGAGGGATGTGTTGCAGGAAATGCAGGAGACGCGGTCAAGAGCGTTCTCGACCACTGCGGGGGGAAAGTTGCAGTCCTTGAAGAACGTGGACATGTGGGATGTGCGGCAGTGGAATGCCTCATCCTGGGAGCAGATGCGGCAGAGGCGGAGGAATTGGGAATAGGGGATGGAATTTTTGCAGGAGGGTGGTTGGGAGGAGGTGTATTCTAGGTAGCTGTGGGAGTCGGTGGTCTTGAAATGGACATCAATTTCTAGCTGGTTACCCAGGATGGAGACTGAGAGGTCCAGGAAGGTGAGGGATGTGTTGGAGATGGCCCAGGTGAACTTGAGGTTGGGGTAGAAGGTGTTGGTGAAGTTGATGAACTGTTCGAGCTCCTCTTTGGAGCAAGAGGCGGCGCCGATACAGTCATCAATGTAACGGAGGAAGAGGTGGGGTTTGGGGCCTGTGTAGGTGCGGAAGAGGGACTGTTCCACGTAACCTACAAAGAGGCAGGCATAGCTGGGGCTCATGCAGGTGCCCATGGCCACCCCCTTTTGTCTGTAGGAAGTGGGAGGAATCGAAAGAGAAGTTGTTGAGGGTGAGGACGAGTTTGGCTAGGCGGATGAGGGTGTCGGTGGAGGGGGACTGGTCGTGCCTGCGGTACAGGAAGAAGCAGAGGGCCTTGAGGCCATCTGCATGTGGAATGCAGGTGTATAGGGACTGGACGTCCATGGTGTAATTGAGGTGTATGACCTTTCAGTCTACCTTGTCCGCACCGATCAGACATCCCAGTCTGACCTCATCCCATTTGCCAGCATTTGCCCCATATCCCTCTTAAACAGTTCCTGTTCATATACCCGTTCATAAATGGTGTAATTGTACCTACCTCCACCACTTCCTCTGGCAGCTCATTATAGATTCACAGGTTCCAAACTAAAAATGTATATTTGGGCCTCCCTTTCCCCAGCACATCATTTTAAGTAAGTCTGATGTTTCATCTCTACGTAATTGTCTCAATATATGCTAATATTTTCAAGCTTAGCAAGATAAATATAGTTTCTTCTTCATTATCTTAGGATTGATTCCTGGAAAGTTTATAAATTCCTTTCATTTATAGCATGTCACTTATGCTGATTGTGAAACTATAGTAAACAGTGTAATATTGTCGTGATTTAATCACAAAACCTTTATACTATCCAATGTGATAACACTTGGGATTGTATCTTAAGTTAAGTGCCTCAGCTGAGGGCAATTCTAAGACCAGGAATATTCGCAACTATAATTTAACGTGCTATACTGTAGGACAAGGCAAGATTTTACTTGCTCCAATACTCTGAAGATTTATAGACTCATTTGAATTGGCAATATTGCTATTTCATGACAACAGATGCCCACAAGTATATTTACTTGAGCTGTCCCTCGATAGCACTGATATGGTTAAGGAATGTGACTTGCATCTTCCAGCCACCTAATAACTTTTGCTGATTAAACCCTTTAGATTTTACATAGTTACTGTTGCATCGTGGAACAGTAGCATTAACTATTATAATTTGTTTTGATGCTTTATTCCAAGTTTTCACACAGTCACATTCTTGCAATGGGAAGTAAAACAATGTTTGAAAATGCTTCCCAAGATAACTTAATTTAACGTACATATTTCATGTTAAGACTCTTGGTGCAGATGTATGTTTCCCTAAGAATTAATTGGAAAATTTAACTTAGGATGGAACAACTGTTATCATCACATTGCATTGTTGTTTGTATGCCTGACACCAGACTCCTGAAGGAACTGCTCTGCTCAGAACTCAGTTCTAGCAAAAAAACTCCGGGGAGCACAGTAGAAATGCTTTAGGAATGACCCCGAAGCATCTGTGAAGAAGCCAAATGTCCATGTTGACTCATGGGAGTCTCTGTCCTGTGACCAAAAATAAGAAAGTGCTTTCAGGAAGACAACTGAATACATCGAGAGACTTTTTTGGGAACACACAGTGGCAAAGTTGAATTATTTGTTAAAGAGCACAAAGCTCTTAACAACGCATCACCTGCCCCACATGTGGCAAAGTCTATAGATTGCACATTGAACTTATCAGCTATCTCAGAACCCATTGGACTAGAATGGAAATGTGCTTTTTTTCTCAATTTCAAGGGACTGCCTAAGAGAAAGAGAGGTTTTATGAAATTGTTGTTTACAACAATATAAGGCTGTTGTAACTTTGAAACTTTTATGGACATGGTTCAACCTTGATAATATTAACAGGGTAAAATGTAAACTTTTGGTAAACTTTAAAGATGAAAATTTGGATTTTACAAAGAAAAAATCAGAGTAGAAATACCAAGTTTGTGATTTCCAGAATTGGTAGAAATTTGCTCCAAAGTGCTAACGTGACCTGCACTACGGGAAATTTGTTAACCATTCTTTTTCTGAACTGGATTTTGCAGAACCTCTTCATTATTGTGCTTTTTGCAAAACCACTGTTAAGGGAGAACTTGAAACCTTGGAGAGAAAGAAGCCATTTCAGAAAAATTGCAGATGAGTGTTTGAGCTAATTTTGTTTTATGTTTGGTCTTTCTTTTATGTGATAACTGTAACTTGAGCAGCATTTAGCTAGCCTCAGGGAAACTTAAACTACCATGTCACCACCAAATAGCCCGCTAAAATGAAATGGAAAAAAAAATCTGCATTGGTTACAACCTGAAGTGGATCTACATGAAATAATGGTCACTTTTTTTAATGTTCATAGCTGTTTATGATGCTTAAACAGTTAAGATTTGTTCAGCCCTGACCTGAGCAAAAAATCTATTATACTGGAAGATTTGAAACATGCTGATTATCTGGTGAACTGTAATTTTAAAATGATAGGTTTTTCCACATGCACTTGGTTGCTTTCTGATAGTGATCAGTCTGTTGTTAGTTGTGCGATATGTGTTTAATAAATGAGCTATCATTCTTTGCTGCTGTCTTATCAAAATAGGTGATGTCAGTGGAAGCTGTATTTGGCTTTGTTTGCAATCATATTTTAAGGTCCTGAAATGAAATATGAATTTCTACGCTAAAGCTGGTAGCATTTAACTACATTGTGCCTAATTAAAAAAAGAGCATTTGAAATGCATTGGATCAAGGACCTGGGTAACCAGCTGAATTGGGACCAGGCACAGAGCTATGCACAGTTGAATCATTTTAATGAAAATGATAAGAGTTGAAGCAGCATGGCAGCATGAGTATGCCGGTGTAGCAGCAGGGAAGTTGTGGTGACATGGAGATGTAGGATGCAGGTTGGCACCCACGATTCCTACACAGTTGTATGTCTCATTATTTTAAATCCACATAACCCCACAACTGACATTTTTATTTCCAAAGGCCTCATTAAAATAATGAGCTATTTTAGAAATGAAAGCAATAAAAATTGGTTTGTTTTTAATGACCTACAAATAACGGTGTAATGAAGTGCATTTGTCTTTGATTTACAAATTGAGTGATCTGTGGTTGTATGTTGGGAAGCCTAGGTGAAATCTTGTTACTTTGATGTTCTGCTTGTGTGGTAAAGAACAACATCGTAGTTTCCTCGCCTCTTTTGCCAGGAGGAGTATAGTCAATAAATCTGTGGTTATCGTGGCTTGCTAGTTGATGTCCTGTGACACTGCTCACGGCAAGTCAGTTGATCCTGTGGTACATGATACAGTGGGCTGACTACACCACCTGGTGCCCTGTAATCTGCAACTACAGTGCTACCAGGACCTGGTTACATGGGAAATTTGCACAAAACTTGATGACATGGACAATTACAATGTTGGACATTGAGATGAAAGAAAAGACCAAACATTGTGGCAACAGAAAGTGGAAATTCAGTATAGTTAGTGCATCAACTGATTTTTTTCAAAAACAAACGTTTCAAGTAAATGCTACATTAAGTAGGGCATCTGACAAAAAAAAAATTCCAATTGATTGACCAAGAACACTAAGCGGCTGGCATTCCGTTTAAATTCACAAAATTAAGCCTCTCAACAAACTGAAAATTTAGCAACTTACTTCAGGTGCAATGTGGCTGAAAATTTGTTCCCCTTGTAAAAAACAAAGTAACTATAAATTATCTGTTCTGTGACATGAATATTTGGGAATGAACATTGGTACCCATGGTGAAGGGGTGGTCTTCTCTTTTACAGTTGTCTTGGTGAACATTTGTTATCACATTGATGCAACATGAATTTGATGCTGCTTGGCCTGCTGTGTTCATCCAGCTCTGCACCTTGTTATCCAACATGAATTGATTTTGGCTCTAGTTTTGTAGCTCTGATTAGCCTTCCATGCAAACTGCTTGAGCTGGGCTGTTTTGAGGCATTTGGTATAGACTGGATGCTTCTTCCTAAGAAGAAAGAAAAGCCATTGAACGTTGAATTATTTGGGCCGTTCCAACACGTCCCTGCTCCTGCTCCTCTACAACTTCTGTAGTTTGGACATCTTTCCTAATGTTGTTGATCAAGTTGGAAAAGTAGGACCACAATGAACTGTGGAGATAGAAATGTAGAAACATAAAAGATAGGAGCAGGAGGAGGCCATTCAGCCCTTTGAGACTGCTCCGCCATTCTTCAAGATCATGGCTGATCATCCAACTCAACAGCCTTATCCTGCTTTCTCTCCATAACCTTTGATCACCTTCACTCCAAGCGCAATATCTAGTCGCCTGTTGAGTACATTCGGTGTTTTGGATTCAACTACTTCCTGTGGTAATGACTTCCACAGGCTCAGTACTCTGTGGGTGAAGAAATTTCTCTTCATCTCTGTCCTAAATGGCCTACCCTGAATCCTGAGAATGTGTCCGTTGGTTCTGGACACTCCCACCATCGGGAACATCCTCCATGCATCCACCCTGTCCAGTCCAGTTAGAATTTTATAAGTCTCTATGAGATCCCCCCCTCATTCATCTGAACTCCAGTGAAAACAACCTAACCTAGTTAATATCTCCTCATACGTCAGACCAGCCATTCCTGGAACTAGTCTGGTAAATCTTAACTGCACTACCTCGAGAGCATGAGCATTCTTCCTTAGAAAAGGAGACCAAAACTGTGCACACGTTCCAGGTGTGGTCTCACCAAGGTCCTGTATAACTGCAACAACACTCCCCTGCCTCTGCACTTGAAACCTCTCGCAATGAATCATAAGGAAATGAAGTGTGCGTTAAGTATCTTTTTTGTTTAATTTGAGCAATAGAGCCTGCCAATGTAGAGGTGCCTTTCATACATGAGGTCTAAAGCCTAGAAATAGCCAAGACATTTAAGACTGGTAGAGGTTTTTAGAAATCAAGAAATCATACTGTTCAATTAAATAATAATGAGGTGCTTTGTCATAGGTTTACAAACTTTAATAGAAAAGTGTTCACTTTTTAAGTATTTCCCACCTGCTGTGCTATCTGTCCACTTTACACTAACAATGAATGAGTGGGTTTCTGATCCAAGGCCAATTGCAATGCTCTGCAGTTGCAGCTTTTATGTGGTGCCTGATTGGTTGCTGGCTCACTCTCCAGTTTCGTACTCTGAAGGGGTTCTGCCTGCTGTCTACCTAAGAAGCAGAGCTGAAATTAAGAGGTCTCAAAGAGAAGAAATCAATACACAAAGTCTCTGGGTGGAGTTGGGGTGGGAGATAAAAAATCTTATCAGTCATCATTTATTCCATATGAGAAAGGTCATGATAATGTAGAAAATTGCGTGGGGTGGTGAGGGTTAATAGAACTAATCCATGTCTCGCAACATGCCAGTGCTTCACGGAATGAATTGTGTTGTGCTGTTGGACTAATCAGTGATTGTAAAAAGTCTTCAGGTTTCAAAAATTTTTTTTTTGTTTATAAATACACTAAAGCTTTGTTTCCAATGTGTCCACTTTGACTGGATTGACTTGAAAAATATGTATACATTCTAGTTTTAAAAAATTAATTTGTGTACAATGATTTCAAAGTCCAATGATTTCTGTCACAGTTATGAGGAAAACAGACAGTAACTATGAAAACAATTTGCTGTTTTTTTTTAACATATTACTATAAATGCATTACTTTAGATAAAATAACTATCAGAACATTCATAGCTTCAGTCTGTGAGCTCATTATGGATCTTCCAATCCTTTCCATATTTTCCAGTTGCTGGGATTGTTACTGCGGATTTTGCCTCCGGCCTGGTTCACTGGGGAGCAGACACCTGGGGTTCTGTTGATATCCCTGTCATTGGCAAGGTGAGGGCCGACTGGATGAATAGCATTTAATATGTGCATTGTCTTGTGAGCATGCTGACATCTGGGCCACAATTAAAAATTGTCTAAAAATAAGTGCTTTGTTTCTGTGACCCATTCACATTGTTACTTTCTCTTCACATACATACACACACACACATACACATACACACAGACACACACACCCTGCAAATATTTCTGATCTTGTATTTACGCTTGAACGCTAATTCAGAGAGCTTCAATGTAAATTGGGCATGAACTAATGTGAACCAAATATACTAGTGGCTCCTTGTGGGCTAACACCAGAATCCATAAGAGACTTACATTATAGTAAGACCCTTCACTGAGAGGATCTTTCTTGAAAGAGTATTTTAAATGATCCAAAGATTTTGTTCGAATCAGATTAATTGAAATCAGCTTGTGACTTAACAGGGAACAGCTGAGAGCTGCTGAAAGAGACAGCATTATAAAGCAGGGTAAGGCTTTTAAAAGGGCTACGTTATCATGCAAGCTACACTCTGTGGGTAAACACTAACACTTTTTTTTAAAACCTAGCATTATTTTTGTGACCTGTTTCAAATAATTTCTGAAACCATGCTTTCTGGAAATTCCAACTGCTAACCCGATGCATGTTAAATACCTTGAAGTTAGTTTGTGGAGATTTTGTCTTTCATTGTACTGCTGATGATAATCTCTTTGAATTGTTATGTGTATGGTTATTACAGATCCAATAATCTAATTGTGCAGTAAACAGGTCCTAATTAATCTCATTTGTACTATGTCAACTGTACCTGCCTCAATTGTACTATTAGGGGAAGGATTGAATCAAGTCCCCCACCCACGGGGATAGAAAATTAAAAAGTGAGTCACGCTGGACCATTCTTGTACACCTTCATTGAGCTGGTTTCAAAGGAGTGTTGACAAAGGCCTGTGAACAGGTTGTTCTCCCTGCCCCCACTCTATTTTCCAGGGAATCTGTATAGCAGGAGTGCCCAAAAAGGAGAGGGAAGGAAAACAGCTTTTTAAAAAAAAGGAACCCTTTCTTCAGAATGTGACAGCTGAGACGGAGGGCAAGACTGCATGTACTCAGTGCACCCTCTCGCAGGGTATCTCAACATGTTACTTTCTGAATGGCTATGATCATGTTACCATCTCCGGCTCTTAATCTGGCAATCCAGGGAAAAAATCGAGGGGAAATAAGGCTGTTATAATGCAGCTCGTGGGACTGAATAATTTTCAGAAAAACTCCTCACGTAAAAGCTAGAAATACAAGCCCAAAGCCATGCTACTTATATTTGGAGGAATGAAGGTAAAATGGGCTAAAGTTCAACGTGAAACAGTTCTTTCCTCCTGGACTGCAGAACAGTCTCTAGCGGAATGCTTCATTCTTAGAGCCTGGTATACATTACAGGATGGAATGCCAATGATTTGAGCTGAACTTGACTCCACCTTGTTGAATAGAAAGTAAACCTAATTACTCTGCAGTGAATACTTCGAATGTGGAATCTTACTGACTGAATATTTTTACATTTCTGCAGCACAACTAGCAACATCAGCTACTTGAGTGTTTTCTGCTGCTTTGGCAAATGAAAACTGAAGTGAGTTGAAAGGAATAATTGTCACAGACATTTGTTTTTACAGGCTGTGTTTTCCTGTATGAGTATCTGGGTGCAGATTAACTATTCTCAGCCACCTGAAAGGGGTCTCCCTTACTAATCTAGTGTGCTGGCTCCACTGAAATCTATGAGTGCAGTGCCCCAAAGATATAAGGACTGTATGAAGCTTTATTTAAAAATAATATTTGCTTATGTTATAATAATAATATAAAGGTATATGGACAAACTGTGTTAATTCATTATACTTAAATGTAAAGGTTTTGTATTGATAATCATTAAAAAGCTCTGTTCACATGATTTGTTTGCAGAATACTGAGTCTTTCAGCAATACTGATTTTATGGGAACTTCTAATGCGTCTTAAAGTGTACAATTTTAACAGTTCTGCTGGATATGAGTCTGACTTGCAGACATGAGTGTCAAGTTTGAAATAGCCAAAAAGAGCTTCCCTTGTTGTTTAAGGTGGAGAAAAAGGCTGAGCTTGGCATGATCAGTGAGAATGGGAACTGCAGATGCTGGAGAATCCGAGATAATGACGCTGGATGAACACAGCAGGCCAAGCAGCATCTTAGGAGCACAAAAGCTGACGCTTTGGGCCTAGACCCTTCATCAGAGAGGCCCGAAACGTGAGCTTGGCATGATGCTCAGTTCAGGGCTATCTAAAAGGGAAGGAGACACAGCAAAGGAGGAACCTTTGTGTGACCAGAACTGTTGGATAGACTAAGGATGGTGGCCTGGAGAGACCAATGAAATCTGCCTTCGAGGTGGATCTGAGATGATTCATTGGCAAGTATTGTGACTAAAATAGTGTGGTAGTGACTAAAGAGGAAGCATGTGCATGAACTAAGCTTTTAATAAAGTTAGATTTGTGCATGGTTCAGTAGGTAGAATCTTCCCAGCTCTAAAGGACATGGGCATTGGCGAGCCATTTGGAAAAATACATCTCTAACCCATTGAGAATACAGTTCTGCACTTCAGTGCTGCACTTTGGAATACACTATCATTGGAATGCTACTGCCAGTACATAGGGACAGACATTCAGTTTATTTCTTGGACCAGGGTGCATGTCAGGGCTCCTCACTTGGCCTGTTAAAGTTCATTCACTTTGTGGTTATTTGGGTACACACAACACCTCTGGCTTGCCTTGCCTGTTTGTGCTTTGCCTTCATTTAGAGCTTAAAGGCCCAGAGTTCTTCTGCCATGGTAGATGGTAGAATGTGAATGCAATAAAAATCCAGAAATAGGTGTCTAATGCCAACCATAAAACCATTGTTGATTGTCAGAAAAAAACCCGTGTAGTTTACTAAAGTATTTTAGAAACTGCAGTTGTTATCTGGTCTGGCTTACATGAGAGTCTAGAGCCACAGAAATGAAGTTGAGTCTTAACTGCCCTCTGAAATGGCCAGCAAGCTAATCAGTTGTAACAACCACTAGAAAACTTCAAAGAAGGTAAAAGGCCTTGTCATGACCTAGCCACCAGAAACTATAATGGCAAAAACAGCTCTGTCAACCCTATAAGAAGAGCCTTTTGGCAAAATTGGGAGGGCTATCTCACAGAATAGACCAGCAACAGCCTGATGCAGTCTTACTTGGAACCATACCTCCAGACAACATCTCAGCAACACCATCATCGGCCCTTGGTATATCCTGTCTCAGCAGACTGGTGTGGTGCTGTGGTATACAGTCAGGATGTGGTTCTGTGAAAGTTCTCAACATTGTGGACAAAATGAAGCCTCATGGCACCAGGTCAAACTTGAATGAGGCAATCTTCTGCTGATTACCAATACCATCCTCCCTTGGCTGATGAATCAGCACTCCTCCATGTTGAACAACACTTAGAAAAAAGCACTGAGGATGGCAAGGGCACAGAATTTATTCCGAGTGGGAGCTTTCTAAACCCACCACTAAGTGTGGCTTGGCTACAGTGCCACTATTCGAGCTGCTTGGGTCCTAAAGGACATGGCTGCCAGGCTGAGTCTGCAGCAGATGGTGAGGGAACTAGCAAGCGTGGAAAAACATACTTGACTTCATCCTGACCAATCTGCCAGCTGCAGATGCCTCTGTCCATGACCGTGTTGGTAAGAGTGACCATCGCACAGTCCTTGTGGTGATGAAGTCCTGCCTTTGTGTTGAGAATACTCTCCATTGTGTTGTGCAGCATGACCAACATGCTAAATAGGACAGACTTCAAACAGATCTATCAACTTAAGAATGGGTATACGCAAAGCACTGTGGGCCATCAACATCAGAATTGTACTCCTGCATAATCTGCAACCTTATGGTGCAGCATATCTCCTACCAAACCGTTACCAATAAGCCAGGGGATCAACCCTGGTTCAATAGAGAGTTCAAAAGGGCATGTCAGGGACAGTACCAGGCACACCAAAAAATGAGGTATCAACCTGATGAAGCTATCAAACAGGACTACTTGCATGCAAACAGCATAAGCAGCAAGTGATAGATAGAATTAAGCAATTCCACAACTAATGGATCAGATCTAAGTTCTGCAGTCTTGCCACATCCAGTTTTGAATGGTGATGGGCAGTTAAACAATTCATTGGAGGAGAATGCTCCACAAATATCCTCACCCTCAGTGATGGAGCAGCCCAGTATAATGCAAAAGATAAGGCTGAAGCATTTGCAACAAGCTTCATACTAGTGCCTAGTGGATGATCCATCTTGGCCTCCTCCAGTGGTCCTGAGCATCGAAGTTGGCAGTCCTCAGCCAATTTGATTCGCTCCATGTGGTGTCGAGGAACAGTTGGAGGCACTGGAAAGTGCAAAGGCTATGGGCCCTGACAAAATTCTAGCATAGCAGAGAAGACATGTGATTGAGAATGTATCCCCCTAGCCAAACTGTCTCAATACAGCTACAACACTGGCATCTGCCCAACAATTTGGGAAATTGTCCAGGTACATCCTGTAACACAAAAAGCAGGTCAAATCCAACCCTGCCAATTACTGCCCCATCAGTCTACTGTTGATCATCAGTAAAGTGATGGAAGGTGTCATCAACAATGCTATCACATAGCACTAACCTGCTCAGTGACACTTGGTTTGGGTTCTGCGAGGGTCACTCAGCTCTTGACCTCATTACAGCCTTCGTTCAAACATGAGCAAAAGAACTAAATCCCAGAGTTGGGTGTGAGTGATAGCCCTTGACTGTACCAATTCCAGGAGCAGGCCTGTGACATGAAGGAGTGATTGTTCATCATATCCTTAAGGTTGCACTAAAGTTTGATGCACTTGGTTGTTTTCAATGATCCACTGGGGCCCTGTGTGGGATCTCACAAACCTAACTCCATAAATATATCAAGGCTATTACTGAGGAAATTTGTGACAAATCACGCCACTTCTTGTTTCTCTGTGATGGGGTCAGTGCTGCAGCCTAGACGGCTGACTTTGTGAGGAAGTCAATGCAGTGTGGAGATGGAGGAACACAACAGATCAGGCGGAAACAGAGGAGCAGGAAAGTCGACGATTTGGGTCAGGACCCTTCTTCAGAGCTTGCTGCCTAATCTGCTTTGTTCCTCCAGCTCCACTCTGTGTTGATTCTGACTCTAGCATCGGCGGTATTCGGTATCTTCAAGTGACTTAGTGAACAAAACTGGCTTTGCTCTGGTGCTAGAGGCTATTTGCTATGAGAGGGCCATATCATAATACAGCTCCCCTCAACAGAAAGTGATTCCACTCCATCAATGCACAAGTTACATGTGATCATTGGTACCAGTTTGTTAAAGTCTTCTCCAGGAGCCCTGGGAGCTGCCTTGACACCTTTATCTTTGGGAACTCCTCCTGCTTCATTTTGGGGGCTTGATGCATTCTAAGAACGATTGCTGGGAGACTAGGGCAACGTATTACATCAATGCCTCCATTTGATGCCGCCTTGAATGAGGCTGATGTAAATACAGTACTACACATTTTTCGACTTGGGCCATCATGGAGTAAGACTATAGGTCTGCTGAAGGTGAATTTCCGATGCTTGGATGGGTTTAGGATGTCTTTGCAGTCCAGTCCTGGCAGTGTGCACAGCTTGCAGCAGACAAAAAGGGCATATGCTCAACTTTGGAGAGATGGGACATTGTAGCCGTCTTTCGTGAGGGTAATGAACAGGAGGAGCATCACCTTCTTCAGCATGGTATAGCATTACAGTGCAGGGTGCAATAAGCCAGATAGGACTAAACCGACACCAACTCCAGTAGATGTGAGCTGGCTGCAGCGATCCATCTTTCCATGGCTCACTGGTGGATCCTCACACGCTGGAAGACCTTCAAATGGTTGAAAACATTCATTTTTATACTGCAACAACAAAAGCAAGTTGCATTTGCCTCTGTGTACAGGTAAGGGCTGCTTGTGTTCCGAGTAGCAACAAGTTCACAGCCAATGATTGATCGCTACAGCCAGCTCACATCAAATGCAATCATTGACTGTGAACTTGTTGCTTTTCGGAACACAAGCAGCCCTTACCTGTACACAGAGGCAAATGCAACTTGCTTTTGTTGTTGCAGTATAAAAATGAATGTTTTCAACCATTTGAAGGTCTTCCAGCATGTGATGCTCTGCCAGTGAGCCATGGAAAGATGTTGTGCTGTACTAAGCACTGGGAAAAGGACTGTGTTCCTTTAGACAGGGAATGATGCAAAGAAGATGTAATCTGTAGAGTTTGGTTCTTAAATAACAACATATTTACAATGTGCCCTTGCAGTGGAGTGTCAGCTGTGCTCTGAGAAGCATTTCTTTTGTTCTCTTCCCACTACATGAGCTTTAAAGTTAAAAATCAAAAATGCTTTAACAATGGAGCCGCGCTGCGAACCCCATGAGATCTCATCAGTGGTGAATACTTCTACCAATGGTGAGAGGGAAGGCAGCATAAAGTAGGGTGCTACATGGAGCATAACTAATGAAGAAAGTTACGGAAAACAATGTGGAAAAAGCCATCAGCACCCATGTGGAGAAACTATGTGAAACTCGCAAAAATGAGCCTTGAACAAACACAGAAGTTGCTGGAAAAGCTCAGAAGGTCGTCCTGAGGAAGGATCACCAGACTCAAAACCTTAACTCTGATTTTTCTTCACCGATGCTGCCAGACCTACTGAGCTTTTCCAGCAACTTCTGTTTCTGTTCCTGATTTACAGCATCTGCAGTTCCTTTGGTTTTTAAGTGAGTCTTGAGTTGGCTGAACAGCTGGTTTGTGATGCAGAGTGAGTTTGGTTCATGCAACAGCTGAGGTTAAAATGAAGGACTCGCCTTCTCAACCTTTCCCTTCACCTGAGGTGTGGTGATACGCAGGTTAAACTGCTGTCACCCAATGGTCTGGTGAGACTGCGGCAACTTCAGTGTTACCTTTCTTTCTTTCTTTCTTGAATATATTCCGTGACTTGGCCTTCACACCCTGAAGAGATAGAGAAGTCCATAAGTCTACCACCCTGGAAAGTGTAGAAATTTACCCCCATTTTAGTCCTAAATGGCTTTTAAATCTTGTCCCTATACCCTCCAATCACTTCACATTTTTCATCAAGTGTGGAGCCCAGAACTGGACCCATACTCAAGATGGGATCACATAGTGTTTTATAACATTCACCCAAATACCTTGCTTTTATACTCTCTCTCTATGTATAAACCCCAGGATTCAATATCATTGTAGAACCATAGAATCCTGACAGTGTGGAAGCAGGGCATTTGGCCCATCAAGTCCACACTGACCCACCAAAGAGCATCCCACCAAGAGACACCCCCAATCCTATCCTCATAACCCTGCATTTCCCATGGCTGATCCACCTAGCATGCACATCGTTGGACACTGGGAGATTTAGCATTGCCAGTCCACTCTAACCTGCACATCTTTGGACTGTGGGAGAAAACCAGAGCGCTTGGAACCCAAATGGGAAGAACATGCAAATTCCAGACAGTCAATCGCCCAAGGCTGGAATCGAACCTGGGTCCCTGGTCCTGTGAGGCAGCAGTCCTAGCCACTAAGCTACCTATGCCTTAGTTTAACTGCTTGCCCAACCTGGCCTGCAGCAGTCCATGCATTTGTACACCAAATTGTCCTGCTTCAGTACCTCCTTTCGAATTGTATTTTTTTAAAAATGCCTTTATTACTTCTCAACAAACCACTGATACTTGTTCTGCAGTGTCTGTAGCACTGAAAACTCTCAAACTTGTTTCAGGTTGCTGTTATCATTTGCAGTAAGTGAGTGTTTTTAAACTAAAAGCACTTTGGTGAATTTTTTTACTGGACATTTTGAGGACTGCAGTGGCGTAAGATTTTATTGCCACAGACTTAGCTATTGTGCTGAAAGAGAATAAAATCAACAGTGACACTTGAGCAGGGAGCAGGTTTTAGCAAGTCTAGATTACTGGTGCCATAAAGATATCTGGAATGTGATGTGATTTCTGTTAAAATGTCTGTGTTATATCAATGCAGTGATTTTACAAGTGCTTCCTTTATATGTGAACCACTTAACTGTATGCTGTAACACTCTTGAGTAATGAGGTTGCAGTCAGTTTATGCATTTTATTCACCAGGGCCTCCCAGCCCATTAGATTAACACAGTGGGGACTTGATATGATCACTACTTGCCACAAAAAGCTGCACCAGCAATTCTTAGAGTCATGTGAGAGCCTTACACACTTTAGGATCCAACCATCAAATAGTTAGACTCCATCTCCAGATATAGGTAAGTTGCTATTATTGCATGGTTGAAACAGAGTCATAATGGGTTGAGATCAAAAGGATTTTGGTCAGATTATTAGTCACGTACAGGAAGTAACCAGTCTTTACTCTGGGTTATCGACAAGGCTCAGCGTGCTGGGGAATATTCTCCCAACGTTTGATTAGTTTCCAAAATAGGTTATGCTACGTTATGTTACGTTTCTAAATATTGTCATATCAAGCTTTGAAGTGTTGTACTGTAGACATCATCTTCAAAAAGAGGTTGATACATTGGGCAGTGTTCATAGGAAAGTTGTAAACAGAAATGTGCACATTTCATGAGAGAAAAGATTGATGCTAAAGGATCAGGAAAGGTGAGGACCCAGTGACAAGCAGTCAGCATCCCAAGCCCATCAGTTATTGGCCAGTACATAGCATACTCAAAACACTGCGGGAAAAGGAGTCGGGGTGGATTGTGTCCGGCTGCTCCCTGAGCAGACTGTCAAAGTCATTTGGCAGAATGCCTCATCACTTAAACTTTCCAACAAACACCAAGACATTGCTTGGCTGGTGGGGAGAAGGGCACTTCCTCTGAGATCCTTCTTGCACACGCAGACTCACTGCACCACTGCACACTACCCTCGATGCAGCTGCTAGGGAGTAGAGATTGTCACATGTATCCAGTGGGAATGTGCCTTTACACAGGAAGTCTGAAGAAAGAAAGATGCAGTGAAATTTGTCAAGCTACATCCCAAGCAGCACGTGATGCAGGACTCTGCAACCTGTTTCCCCAGATGCAGACCGAGAAAACATCAGCCAAGACTGAACAAACATCAACTTGGTGAAAGACGCTGTTTGCTCTGCCTGAAACTTGTTGGTCTCCCAGAGCAAAGAGTTGACCTCAACCAGGTGTCGCAGACTGACGCATTTCAAGGTGCAGGACTACGTGCTGAGAGACGCACTAAAGGTTGGGGCAGCTGCCGCCAAGGCGCAGTGAGAAAAGACCACTGTCTGAGGTCTTTCTGCCAAAGTATAACAATGTCTATTCAGTTGTCAGACTGAGTCAGTACCTCAAAATGAACATGAACAATTTTATGCCTAAGTAGAACGTGCCTTTGTACACATGCTCTGAGAAATATCAAAATTTCAACATATTGTTTGGAACTCATTTCTCTGCAAAGACTGTGCAGAATTGATTTACAACCTTTGCATATACTTTTGGAGATTTTTTATGAATAAAGTATATTTCTGAAACAAAACAGCTATCTGGGAGGCTAAAAACTGCATTAGAGTTTGCTGTGGGAACTGCTTTCTGTGGATGGCTATTACTTTAGTATAGGTTAAGAAGCTGATTGGCGATAACAGTATATTTTTGGACTTTTCTATTTGTAATAAATAATTTTTTAAATTACAGAATAACAAGTGTTATAACAACATATCAGAAATATTCGTAGAAAGCTTTTACTTTTAATTCCAAAATGTGTTTTATTTTAAAAGGAGCACAACTACTGGGAGGAAACAAAACCCTGTGGAGCTTAATTCTGTGAATGTCTGGCACAGTTCTATGTGAATCTCTTGGAATGTCACTCATATAATGTGTCAGGGAAGCTTCAAATAGGGAGACACTCTCTACTATGATATAGCAAGTGGAGTGTCTGCTTCCCCTCAGTAGAGAGCTACAGCTCATGGACATGTCAGTTTTACCTTTTCAGGAAGATTCAAAAACAGTGGCTAAAAACTAAGTGCATCTCTAGTCTGCATTATTATCTGGATATCCTAGTGCATGGATGAAAATGCTATGAAGGCCACAGATTTGAGAACAGTCATTCTAAACATGCCTGCAGTACAAAAGAAATGTCTCTCCCTCTCACTCTGAAAGTTGGAATACAGTCACTGTTGAAAGGAATTGAAACAACAGATTTCCAGTAGCCTGCAGTGGCTAGATGGTGCAGTGTGCAGAAGACACTGAAAGTCTGCAGAGGGATATACATAGTCTAAGTGAGTGGGCAAAAGTCTGGCAGATGGAGTACAATGTTGACAAGTGCGAGGTCATCGAGTTTGGTAGGAATAACAGCAAAATGGACTATGTTTTAAGGGGTAAAAAATTGCAGCACGCTGCAGTGCAGAGGGACTTGGGTGTCCTTGAGCATGAATCACTAAAAGTAGGATTGCAAGTGCAGGAGGTAATTTAAAAAGGCAAATGGAATTTTGTCTGCCATTGCCAGAGGGATGGAGTTTAAAAACAGAGAGGCAATGCTGCAGTTATATAGGGTCCTTGTGAGACCACATCTGGAGTACTGTGTGCAGTTTTGGTCTGGTTACGTGAGAAGAGATATACTAGCATTGGAGGGGCTGCAGAGGAGATTCACTCGGTTGATTCCAGAGTTGAGAGGGTTGGATTATGAGGAGAGACTGAGTAGGCTGGGATTATACTCATTAGAATTCAGAAGAATGAGGGGAGATATTATAGAAACATATAAGATTAAGAAGGGAATAGATAAGGTGGAGGCAGGGAGGTTGTTTCCAATAGTAGGCGAAACTAGGACTAGAGGGCTAAAATAAAAGGAAGCAGATGTAGGACTGAGGTCAGGAGGAACTTCTTCACCCAAAGGGCTGTGAATCTGTGGAATTCACACCTCACTGAATGTTTTTAAGGCAAGGTTAGATAAATTTTTGAACAGTAAAGGAATTAAGGGGTTATGGTGAGTGGGCGGGTGAGTCGAGCTGAGTCTCAAAGATCAGCCATGATCTTATTAAATGACGGTACAGGTTCGAGGGGCTGGATGGCCTACTCCTGCTCCTAGTTCTTAGGCAAAGCCAAGAATCTCTACATTGACTGCTCAACTGCCAGCATCAAAACAACCAGTTCTGTGCAATAGCATCTTTAGCATCTTTGTATCTGCTCTTCATGATGAAGTCGTTAGAGGTGCAGCTTCCAAGTAAGCACAAAGTGAGTGCGCACTAAGATACATGTACAGACGCATGTATCCCTGTTACAAAGTGACCTGGCAGAACGATGCAAATTCCAGGTATCCCTGAGTTTCAAAGTAAAATGTTGAAAGGCTGAAGTGGTGTGAGATTTAGCTTGAGAGCTGAATCTTGAATTGGTGAGGCTGCTGGTTTGCCGACGCTGACTGTTATAGACAATGGGGTGAGAAGGATGGTGTCCATGAAGTATGCAGGGTTATTGTGCTAAAGTTATATTTGGATGGCAGCTGGGACAATCTATCAGTGAGCTATAGTTCCCAGGTATCTGCTTACATGTCAGAAATTTGTGCTTGCATTTCTTGGAGAAGGAGAGATTTAGAAATGGCATGTGAAAAGACAACATGGGGAATTAATGAACTGCAAATGCATGGAAATAAGGCCGCTCAACAGCACGATTCTGATGTCGTCATTAAAGGCTTAAGGGGGAAAATGCAAAATGTTTTCATCATGTCAAGATTCTGACTTTTCATTGTCTTCAGATATTTCAAAACATCTCACAATTGTTCACGCACACCGGAGAGGGAAAGTTCCACCCAAAGTGTGGGATAAACGTTGCCTGAAGAATAGCAGTGAAGTTTCTGAAATGTTGATAAGGATAGTGATAGATTTGCCACATAATTGAATAGTCTATCAGGATGATGAAGCTGTGTGTGCGATGCAACTGGCTAGATTTTAACAGTTAAATAACAATGTTGAATTAATATCTTTATTTTTGGGCTATTTATGCCCTTTGAGGAGGGAAATCTTGCATGGTTTGGCTTACATATGATTCCAGAGTACAGCAATGTAATTGACTCAACTGACCTCTGAAGTGTTCTAGGAAGCCATTCAGTTCAGGGCAGTTAGGGATGGGCACAAAGTATGATTTTGTCAGAGGTACCTACAATCCAGCGAAAAATAACAAAAAAACTATTAAGCATTGTGACATGAAATTTTATTTTCCTCTGCACTTTACGCTACGTATTCTCACTTAAGAAATACAGTGACTCACTGCCAGAGAAAAATGTATGTATTGGACAGGGCTGATGAAAGATCTTTTCTGGCTTCTTATAACATTTTCAATTACCTAAATGCAGCAGTTATTACTTGGATTTTGAAATGCCAACTTTCAGTATTTGACCTTGTTTTTTGGGCACACTAATACACATACTGACTGTAGGCAGATCTGTGCATAAATTCTGAGCCATTTGTCTTGCGACTCCTCACACAACTGAATGTGGTCTCTATTGAGCTAAAAGCAGAAATTGACTTGTGGACTATTTTCCTACTGTAATTTTTCTGAATTGTTAGAAGAGACCAAATTAGAACTGACTTGCTGTTCTACTGTGGCCCTTTTTATACCTCAATACTTTTGACATTGTAGTTTTCGGTTTGTTTTATTACTCTACGTGAATTTTGTTCTGTGGTTTTCAACACTCTTCCTCTTTTAGTTCTCCCCTTGTGCACTCAGATCATTTTTTATACTGTGTATTTTCTGATGGGGGCGAGCTGAAATCTTCCTTGGAGAATGCCACCTCTTTGTCATAGTGACATTTAAAAAGTAAATACATTCATTAAAAGAGAGTTGCTGCAAAAGGGATATGCTCTATTTCAAAGCAGGAAGGTGAGGGAGAAGGTGACTAAAACTTTTTTTTGTACAAGAGTACCATATGACCTCCGTACTTCACCAATTTGTTTGCTCCCTCTTTTTCTCTTCATCATTTGTTATCCTCATTGAAGTTGTTCCTGATCCCTTGTTTCTGCTGAATCTTTCCTCTGTCAATTGAATATCCATTGTCCAGGCTTTATGTCAGTTGAAGTGAAGAATCTGATACAAGTACCTGTCTGAATTTGACAATGTGCAACGTTTGTTTCATGCTTTGACTAAAGGTGCACCACTTTGCATTCAATATTTAATTCCCCACTAATACAGCTATCTTCACATGCATTCATCGTACAATGGCTGTTTCTGACTTATTCCATAAGCAAATGACAGACAATAAATATAGAGACAGCAAATCATTTGTTTTGAGCACGGGCTTTGAATTATTTTCATCAATTTACACTGATGTGTATATCACACACCTGTATCAAGTATGTCAAACCAATTATATTTTAATTTAAAAGTTGCTGATTATGCACAAATGCTAATTTGGCTCACAGACAGTTTACTTGGTTTCAGAGTTATATGTGCCAAATATTTGCATGTTGTATTCAAAAAGTTTGCTGACACCAATGATCCACCTTTCGTTACTGACTGCGCAGGCTCAACATTTTTTTTCTCGTTTTGTGTGTGTGCGCGCGATAAAAAGACTGATATTAAAAGGATACTTTGCTTCCCACATTTTTGCATTTAACATAAATATCTTCTCTCATTCAGTTATTTCCAGTTTTACGTGTTTGCTAGCTTTTTATTGCTGTTTTTAAAGAATGCATTTTGGTTGTAAGCGGATACAGCCTTTTATGTTTTGTAAATGTTTGGAGTCCACTTCATCCGTCTCCCTCTCCTTGTCCCACTATATTCGAAAGAATGATTTGGAATTACATCTGTCATGACAGTGATTAAAACAAAATAGGCTAATTTCATATTCCACCACCTAATTTTAACACTTGGGACTTTCAAGGGTTAAACACTTTTCAAAAAGAAAACATAAGAAGTAGTAGCTGGAGTAGGCTATCTGGTCATTGAGCCTGCGCCACTGTTCAAAAGGATCCTGGTTGATCTTTTCGTGGACTCGTCTCCACTTACCCACTTACTCATCATAACCGTTAATCCTTTGCGTTCCAAAGTTTATCTATCATTGCCTTAAAAACATTCAATGAGGTAGTCTCAACTGCTTCACTGGGCAGGGAATTCCACAGATTTGCAACCCTTTGGGTGGAGAAGTTCCATCCAATCCTGAATCTAATCCCCCTTGTTTTGAGGCTGTGCCCTCTAGCTCTAGTTTCACCTGCTGGTGGAAACAACCTCCCCTGCTTCTATCTCATCTACTCCCTTCATAAACTTATATGTTTCTCGAAGATACCCCTTCGTTCTTCTAAATTCCAATGAGTGCCAGTTTCGTCAATCTCTCCTCAAAACAACCAAGTGAAAATTCTCTGTACCCCCTCCAGTGCCAGTATATCTTCTCTCAAGCAATGGAGACCAAAACTGCCTCACCAGCACCTTATACAGCTGCAGCATAGCCTCCCTATTTTTAAACTTCATCCGTCTTGCAAAGACAGACAATATTCCATTAGCCACCTTAATTACCTAATACATCTGCAAACCAACTTTCTGTGATTCATGCAGCAGGACACCCAGGCTGCATGCTGCAATTTGTCACCATTCAAACAATAGTTCATTTTGCTGCTGTTCTACCAAAATGGATGACCTCATATTTACCAACATTGTACTCCATCTGCCAGACCTTTGCCACTCACCTAACCTATCTATATCCTTCTGCAGACTTTCAGTGTCCTCTGTACACTTTGTTCCACCAGTCATTTTACAGTCATCTGCAAACAGGCACCCTGGCACTGTGAGGCGGCAGTGCTAGCTGACGTGCTGCCCAGTTATGCCATCAAATTTTAGACCTCAGAAACACGGAACGCAGATGTTGGAATACACAACTAAAAGTATTTCAAAAAGCTGTTTTTCACAGAAGAGGGGAGATGGATTTGTTGCTGGAATGAACTGCAGAAATCTCTTCCTTTCAACTGCTTGAGGAAATTGCTCAGTGACAGAGCTGGTTATGAAGAAACATCAGATTGCCAAAAACTCAAAAGTCAATAGAAGTATTTGCTGCTGCTGAGGATACAAGATGTCATTGAATGCCTGTGTGTGTGTGTCTGTGTGCTGGCATATTAACATTGCATCTTTATTGTTTTCCGCAGTGTGAGCGAATAAAACAATAATTCTTTCTTTCACTCAAACTTTGCAGTAGGTTATTTTCAGGTAAAATACACATGGGGTAACAATATTTTTAACAGCGAGAAATGCAACCTCATGCTAGAAGGAGCGTAAAATCTCTCCAGAAAAGTAGGAATTTTAAAACAGAGAAGCAGATTCATCATTCTTTACCTGGGTGCAATGCTTCTGGTTCAGCAAAGAATTGAAGAGGTTCAGTGATTCATCAATTCATATAACTGCATAAGTACATTCTCTAGTTAATTTTACTTCAGACAAAGGTTAAAGTCCCCTTTCCTCTCCAAATTGATTGCTTATTAAGAATTAATTTATTTGCTTTATATGGAATCAAACCCTAACAAAAGAGCAATAGTTGGAATCTAGTTAAATAAGATCATAATATGAAGGAACAGAAATAGACCATTTTAGCCTATTTGGTCTACTCTATTCTTCAATTAAATTATGTTTGATCCATAATAGAATCATAGAATCCCTACAGTGCGAAACAGGCCCTTCGGCCCAACAAGTCCACACTGAACCTCAGAGCATCCCACCCAGACTTATTCCTGCATAACCCACCTAATTTAGGGCAATTTAGCATGGCCAATCCACCTAACCTTCACATCTTTGTACTGTGGGAGGAACCAGAGCACACGGAGGAAACTCACACAGACACAGGGAGAATGTGCAAATTCCACAGACAGTCACCTGAGGGTGGAATCGAACCCGCGTCCTTGGTGCTCTGAGGTAGTAGTGCTAACCACTGAGCCACTGTGTTACCCACAAATCCATAATCCTCAACTCCACTTTCCTGTCTTTTTGCTATAGCCCTTAATTCCTTCACTGATTAAACATTTAGCTACCTAAATCCGTGAACTTACGTTCCAGTAGAGAAGAAGTGCTACAGTTTGGTACATGTGGCAATCAAAGTTGATGTTGAGAGCAATTAGACTAATTGTAATAAAAGGAGCAAGCTTTTTCTTGAATGGCTGGGGTCTTGTGATACAGTGATAGTGTCCATTCCTCTGGAAAATTGTTCTCAAGTCTCGCCCATCTCCTTCCATTGTCCCTGTGCTGTTTCTATTGGTGATCTGCTCAGAACTTCCTTCCTTAGCTTAACGTAAATCACTAACACTTCCACATGTGCAATGACGAATCTGCTCCTGCATACACCTGCCAGACATTCTATTTCAAGTCTTTTGCTGCTTTATTACATGCTTATATTTGTACATACTTGTCCTTTAAACTGCTACTGGCATTTACATGCTGCAGGACATTAATGACCGTTTCCCTCAAGCAAGCTCTGAATGTGGAAATCCCTAGAATCTGGATTTTGCCCAAGTATTTTCAATTAGAGTGATGCAGAAAATTTTGAGCAAACAAGATAACCGAGTCATCCCACATTGCTTCTGTTCAACAAATACGGTGCAGCGTGTAATTTGGAAATACGTTGAATGACTGGGACTTTGAATTTGGGGTCTCCTAGAACATTTGACCAGAGTTCCTAATGCATAATTGTAATATTTCATAATAACTTAGTTTGCACTGTATTTACAAAAATTTCATCCTGTAGTAAAACAGCTTCCCTTTTCTTGCAAGCATCTCTCATTAAAACATGTGATTTAGACATACTTCAGGTATATCTGTCACTATTTGATTAAAACGTTTGTAGGATTGGAGAGAAGATCAAGCATTCTGATTTTTTTTGTTTCCTTTTGCTTGTACACAGGCATTTATAAGACCTTTTCGAGAGCATCATATTGATCCAACTGCAATAACAAGGCATGACTTCATTGAGACTAATGGTGATAATTGTATGTTCACTATTATTCCACTGGCCCACATGACCTACAAGTTTATCACTAACAGTCCAGGTGAGATTATATAACTCTTTATTGTGATGCAAGTTAATTGGACGAAAAGATCTTCAAATTTATGTCCTATTTACAAGCTGCACAAATTTTGAGGAGGTTATTGGCACTGTTATTAGAATGATTGGTTGTTGTCTCTCTCCAGATTCCTCTGCAAGTCATTGGATGTGGGTGTCACTGGCTTGGCCAGCATTCAATACCCATCCCTAATTAAGCAGCAGTCACGTTGCTTTGGGTCTGCGGTCACATGTCAAGCAGACCATGTATGGATGGCAAATTTATTGCAGATTCTTGTTGAATCAAATTTCACCATCTGTCATGAATTTGAACCCAAGTCTTCAGAACATTAGACTGGGATTAGAAAAGAAATCAGAAATTGCTGGAAAAACTTAGCAGGCCTGGCAGCATCTGTGGAGAAAGAGCAGAGTTAATGTTTTACGTCCAATAACTTTTCTGCAGAACTGCTCTTCTGTTGTGCTCTGGAACAAAAACAAAGTTACTAGAAAAGCTCAGCAGATCTGGTAGCATCTGTGGAGGAAAAAACAGTTAACATTTCAGGCCCGGTGACCCTTCTTCAGAACTGGTGGTGGCTGGGAAAAGGTCAGTTTATATGTAGAAAATAGGGAGGTGGGTGGGGTAGGGAGTAAACGATAGGATGGAGCCCAAAGAGAGAGAAAGACAGTTGGACAGACAAAGGAGTTGCTAACAATCAGGCTGGGAGGGTGAATAATTATTAATGAAGACTGTTAATGACTAACAACAGGGGGTGTATAATGGCAGGCTATGTGGTAACGAGGGGGTAGGGGGCTGGGACATGGGAGAGTTTAGGCCCTAAAATTATTGAACTCAATATTGAGTCCGGAGGGCTGTAGGGTCCCCAAGTGGAAAATGAGGTGTTGTTCCTCCAGCTTGCGTTGGGCTACACAGGAACACTGCAGCAAGCGCGAGACAGATATGTTGGCCATGGAGCAGGGTGGTGGATCGAAGTGGCAGGCAACAGGTCGTTCAGGGTCTTTGTTGCGAGCAGAACGTAGATGTTCTGCAAAGCGTTCGCCAAGTCTATGCTTCATTTCCCCAGTATAGAGGAGACCACATTGTGAGCAGAGAATGCAGTAAACTAGATTCTGGGAAGTGCAGGTGAAGTTTTGCTTTACCTGGAAGGTATGTTTGGGCCCTTGGATACTGGGGAGGGAGGAGGTAAATGGGCAGGTGTTGCACCTTCGCCGGTTACAGGGGAAGGTGGCGCAGCACTGTGGGGAGGTTTTGCGGGTGAAGGAAGTGTGGACCAGGGTGCCCCAGAGGGAACAGCCACTGTGGAAAGCGGACAAGGAAGGGAAGGGGAATATGTGTCTGGAGGTGGTGTAAATGGCGTCTGACATCTTTGTTTTTCTTCCTGACTTACAGCATCCTCAGTTCTTTCGGTTTTTATTCTGTTGTGTTCTGTTCTTTTGAAGCAACATTGCAGTCAGTTAGTGTGAACGGAACTGATTCAGAAGCAAAAACAGAAATTGCTGGAAAAGTTCAGCAGATCTGGCAGCACCTGTGGAGAGAAACCAGAGTTAACATCTTGGATCAAGTGACCCTTCCTCAGAATTGATGGTATCTAGGAAAATGTCAGTTTATATGCAGAAGATATGGTTGGGGGAAGGGGTGGGAGGGAGATGAGTAAGGAGTAAACAATAAGTAGGGATAGACCCCAAAGAGCGAGGAAAAAGCAGTTGGACAGACAAAGAAGTGGACAAAGGTCGGGCTCGGAGGGTGAATATCTATTAATAGGGACTGTTAGTGGCGAACAATAGGTTGTGTATAATATGATGATAAGGCCTACTGTATGGGGGTTGGGGTAAGGACATGGAGGACTCAAGTCCTAAAATTCTTGAATTTGATATTGAATTCAATGCTAAAGGGTCCTCAAGGGGAAAATGCATTGCTGTTCTTCCAGCTTACACTGAACTACACTGGAGAACTGCAGCAAGCCTGAAACCGATGTTGGCCAGGGAAACAGGCTGCTGTGTCGAAATGACAGGCAACAGGAAGCTCAGGGTCTTTTTTGCAAGCAGAACGTGGGTGTTTTGCGAAGTGCGCACACAGTCTACTTTTCATTTCACTAATATAGAGGAGACCACGTTGTGAGCAGTGAACACAGTAAATTAGATTGTGTGAAGTGCAGGTAAAGCACTGCTACAGGAACTGGTTCAGGTTTTTAAGCTGGAGGTATTGGTGGGTGGAGTGTGGGGCGAAGACACTGGGGCAGTGTGTAATGAAGGAGGTGTTGGTGATTTCTAGTAACCCTGTCCTGAGATGTTACTAAATACGCCTGGAGCAGGTGGGTCCTGAATTTAGGCTCCTAGGTCAGTGCTAGGGATAGTACCACAGCACCACAAGAGCATTTGAGGGGGAGGGGGAGGTGGAGGTGGAAGAAGTGTGAGTGTTACTTTGTTTGAAATCAGCCAGTTTCCTGCTGGTGAGTAATAATTTTAGGTGGTGCACCAGTGACTGAGTACAATATTAAATTAGCATACCACTATTTCTTCTATATCCCTATCTCTGAAGATAGGATGGCCTTTGAGCATTTAAAGTCAGCCTTTGCATGGGATTGGTTGGGAATTTTGGGAAATAGGAGAAAAGTAAATTGCAATTTGACATTGCAGTTTTTTCCTTTGTTAAAAGGAAATTCCCCCTTGGGCTAGAGACCCCTTTTGGAAACACTGGATTGAGAAACTGTGGGTGTTGTCTTTGCTTCCACCCTATTCTAGTTCTTTGGGATAATACATCTGCAGATATTGATGCTGGGGCCCAGAGTCTCTTAATTGGGCAGCTGGCCAGATCATGACTTCACTAGAAGTCCAGGTAAACTTTAACCCCGGAGCACTTTAAAGGTCAGAACTCATTTGTGAAGCTTTGTACCAGATGTGGCTGTATTTTCGACTGCTATCCTAATGTGGAATGAAACACTTGGCAGCAGCTGTGAAGCTCATAATAGTTTAGCTGCTAAGACATTCGGCAATTCAGATGTTGCCAAAAAAGACCATGCAGTATTTGTAGCACCAGTCAAATATAAAGCAATCTCTGGACTAGCGTCTCAACTGGGAGTGCCTGCATTTTTGGATAAGAGTCTGCTTGCTTTCAAACTCCAGAGAAAGAATTAAACCACAACTAATTATGGAGCCTGCCTTCTTGTCAATCATGATGACAGCTCCTGTGTTTACTTAAGAAGCTGAACCAAATATATTTGAATGAACATATTTTATTTAAGTTTTATTCTTGGCCAGACTTTGAAATCTTTATTATTTTTAAGCAGCTTTACCATTTTTGTTTCATTTTTATTTTGATTATTGATTTTTGTTCATAAAAGTACTGGTATTCTTAAGGCAACTTATTGAATGGAAATTAGTTCATTAATATTTAGAAGAGTTTTTTTTTAATGTCAAGCTACCAAAAGCTGACCATAAGTATGAGCTGGTTCAACCGTAGTTAGCAATATCTCTTTCAAGAGACAGCTGCCTTTGGAATGTGCAGGATTGAGATCTGTCCCTACGGAGATAAAGTTGGCATGTAAAATTGGATCGTGCTTTTCCCTTACCAATGTGGTCCCAAAGCGTGGTTTAACCTAGTTAAGTGATGCACTTCATATTGTGAAATTGAATTTTGTTCTCAATTTATTTTCAATGATATTGCATAATTTCCACTTGTATTGAGGTGACATTCTGCTCTTCTTTGGTCCCGAGAGTGGCCCTATGTTGTCAGACTGCTTCTCTGACATCCAGTCCTAGGTGAGCTACAATTTCCACCACTTAAGCCTCAGGAAAACCAAAGCAGTTATTCCTTTCATTCTGTGCCTATGCCACTGATACCATTCCATTCCTGGCCATTGCCTCATGTTGACTGAGACTGTTGCTGAATTGTTGCACAGTGCAGTAAAAGGTCTTCTGGCCCATCATGCCTGCACTGACTGTTTGCCATCTCAGTGGCCTTCCTGGCCCTGAGCTGGTCTTCTGATCCCAACAGTATTGACGTGTTGCAAAGATCTACTTCCACTTTTGGAACTTGTATGTCAATTAACATAACCTCGGTTGTGGGTAAGATTTTGGAGGCCATTATAAAGGATGAGATTTCTGAATATTCGGCACTGCATGGTAAAATAGGGCAAAGTCAGTGTGGCTTCATCAAGGGGAGGTTATGCCTGACAAATCTGTTAGAATTTCTTGAGGTTAGACCAAGGAGAGCCAATGGATGTTACTCACCTGGATTTCAAGAAGGCCTTTGACAAGGTGCCACACAGGAGGTTGCTGTGTAAGATAAGGGCCCATGGTGTTGGAGCAAAGGTACTAGCACGGATAGAAGATTTGCCATCTGCCAGATAGCCGAGAGTAGGGATAAAAGGGTCTTTGACAGGATCGTAGCCAGTGACTAGTGGTGTTCTGCAGACATCAGTGGTGGGACCACAACATTTCACATTGTACGTTAATGATCTAGATGAAAGAATTGAGGGCATTTTGACTAAGTTGCAGACGGTACAAAGATAGGTAAAGAGACAGGTATATTGAGGATGCAGGGAGGCTGCAGAAGGATTTGGACAGGTTAGAAGAGTGGGCAAAGAAGTGGCAGATGGAGTAACATGCGGGAAAGCGTGAGGTGTTGCACTTTGGCTAGAAGAATGGACTATTTTCTAAATGGAGAGAAAGTTCAGAAGTCTGAAGTGCAAAGAGACTTGGCAGTTCTAGTCCAGGATTCTCTCAAGGTAAACTCGCAGGTTGAGTCAGTAGTGATGACGGGAAGTGTAACTTTGGTGTTTATTTTGAGAGGACTTGAATACAAAAGCAGGGATATGCTCCTGAGGCTCTATAAGGCTCTGGTCAGGCCACATTTGGAGTATTGTGCATGGTTTTAGGCACCATTTCTCAGGAAGGATGCAGTGGCCCTGGAGCGGGCTCAGAGGAGGTTCACAAGAATGGCACCAGGAATGGAAAGCTTAACATATGAGCAATGTCTTAACGGCCTAACATCATCTACCTTCCCACTTAACTCAGCCAGATTTCTTCAGAAATCCTCATACTATTTTTTAATCCTCCACACTCGCTATTCCCATGCTTTTCAGGCTGTTTTATCTTCCAACTTTGAAACCACTCTAGATTCAGCTGTCGCACACTTGCCCTGTTCATGTCTGCGCTGGCTTACATTGGCTTGAGAGCATATATTGGCTCCTGGTCTTCCAACACCTCTGGTTTACAGGTGTTATGCTGCTGTTCAAATTCTTTCCCGTCATTGTGTTTCCCCTTGTCTATAAACCATTTTAAGCCCATTGTCTTTGAGAACACATTGTTTCTGAGGTTCTTTTATCTCACCTTTTACAACTTCAGACTTCTAATTTCCGTACTGTGAAATTGCTTCCCTTTCACCCTTGAAGACCTTTTAAATCATACCACTTTGATCAATCTTTTCATCACCCCTCCTAATGGCTCTTTCTTTAGTTCAGTGTTATTTTGTACCCTGGTGAAGCATCTTGGGGGTGTTTTTCAAGGCACAATGTAAGTGCAGTTATTGTTATTAATCGTGGTGATATGCGCTATGAAGATTGCTGAGATAACCTGACATCATCTGGTGATGCAATCTGTGTCTGACACCAGATTTTAAATTTCCAAGTGTTCTTTATGCCATCTCCAGTGGAGTTTGTCAGAAAAACATACAGCATTTTGCCAAAGCCCGTTTTGAAATAAGCAAAACAATGGCTTAACTTCAACAAATAGCCTACAAATGCAAAACTACAGAATATTGTCATTAAGTACGGAGCATTTCAGATTCCATTTTATTTAATTTTATTCTGCTGCATCCATGTTAATTTATAAAGTGTTGAGTAGCTGGGGTTTCCTGCATCACCATCTGCTTGAAAGAAAAGGCAAAGAGAGACATAAAAGCCATTCACAATTCATTCCAAATACTCAGTGGGGGTTATCATACTGCCGACATTGCAGCAATACTCACACCCCTTCCAAATGCTCAACAGGAGGACCATCATGCTGCCATCATTCCAGATTGTTTGTGCTCACAGCCATTCCAGATTGTTTGTAAAACCTTTCATTTATATGTAATCAGACTTCAAACAAGCAATGCTATATTTTTGCTGGCTGTGTGTGTGGATGATCCTGAACAATTCTGATTCTGTTCCAAATCTGCTTGGTGTGTTGAACACGGTTATGCAGCCCATGAACTGTAAGCTCATTTGAAGTGGTGTGATTTAAAAAATATACAGCATGGTTATCAGTATGGGTCACTGTAATACAATGAGATATCATCACCTGTCATAAAATTTTACTTTAGCTTCATTTGTCTTTTTCAAGTTAACTTTATTGTCAGCCCATAATTATCTTAGTTCTAAGAAAGCCTAATTCTCTTTTTAATATGATTGGCCCTTCTTTTTCTCAATATATTTCTTTATATTACACAGGTATCACCTGGTTTCTTCTTGTTAGAACAGCTCCACCAGAGAATATAAAGGTGTACAAAAGTAGGCTTTTAAAGAGAAGTACGTTTTTTTTAAGAAGTAAGACACTTATGGACTGACAATAAAGTTAACTTCATGAGCAAGGCACAGCATACATGAGAGATCAGTACTCCAGTTTATCAAGAATTAGTTCACACCACATAAGGAAAATCTCACGAGGCACAGTGGCACCGTGGTTAGCATTATGGCCTCTGGCAACTGTCCGTGTGGAGTTTGCACATTCTCCCTGTGTCTGAGTGGGTTTCCTCCGGGTGCTCTGGTTTCCTCCCAGAATCCAAAGGTGTGCAGGTCATGTGGATTGGCCATGCTAAATTGCCTGTAACGTTCAGGGATGTGTCGATTAGGTAGGTTATGCGGGGATGGGTCTGGGTCTGGGTGGGTGGGATGCTCTGAGGATTGGTGTGGATTTGTTGGGCCAAAGGGCCTCTTTTTCCACACTACAAGGATTCTATGATTCAACCAGTTACATATTTCTTTGGAAGCCACATTGCACTGAAGATTGGTACTCCAATTTCCGGATTTTAATAAAAGTGAAAAACAGCATGTATTTATCACTTAGCTAAAATATGAATTTATAAATATCAAAAAAGGCATGAATTGGAACTTGAATTGAACACTCCCATCCAAAAATCTCTCAATCTTTTGAGAGGATCAGTTGTACCATTCTTCTTAATAGCTGGCTTGTTGCCTATCATCTTAGTCTTACACTCCTACAGTTTAATTGGTACTAGTAAGTACAACTCTTGCAATGGCTTTCTCTCCAATGTTGTGATGATCAATTTCAATGTACTCCTAGCTTTCTATCCTTCACTCATATTTTGTGCTTTAATAATAAACATTGGATCAGATGTTATTTGTATGACAATGGCATCAAGCTCTGTTCTTTGACTGCTATCCAACAGATTCTGTGTTTTTTACTGCACTGCCATTCAGCACCAATTTTATGTCAACCAAAGTTACTTGCAATTTATTATTGGCAGATTAAAGCCAGCTTGTTTAAGACTGCTGGAGATCACGCATCCATTTCTCTGATCTCCTCACCCTGTCAGCACATCTGCACAGCTCAGTCCAGCAGTTGCATATTATTTGTCCCTTACCAAAGCTGTGAACCTCAAATCAACTGCGTCACCAAGATACCATCTCGATCCCTCCAAAAGGCCTTTCATCTTGAATGTGCTAAAACCCTCACCCATGCCATTGTCAATGCCAGAATTAATCTTTTGAATGTTTTCCTCTCTTGCTTTCCACAATACTGGGGCTTAGAAAAGTTTCACTGATCCAGAGTAAAACTCTTTGCATTCTAACTCGCTCACCTATCAGAACAATTCTTACCAAAATCAAATGGCTTCCTATTCTTAGCAGATTAGTTTCAATTTCATCGTCCTTCAAATCCTCCACTACCTCTTTCTGTACTATTGCTGTAGTATTCTCATGGGCTGCTGCTCACTGCTCTGTCTTACCAACACTAGTATAAATTTCAGTCATCCACCCCAAAATCTGGAGCTCATTTCCACTTAAAAGGCTTTCTTAAGGTTTACCTCTTAAATTGCACTTTTAGCCACCAATCCGTTTTATTCCGGAATTAATCTGTTACCTAACTGTCCTAGAACAGTTTACTTTATTAATTGTAATATGCCTTAAAAGCTTGTGTGTAAATGCACTTTAATCAATACTCCCAAATCTTTGAAACTTTAGTATTTTAACCATCTTCAGTCATGTAGATTGTCATGTATTTGGTCACCTGTATTTTCAGACAAACGTATACTTATCTGTCCACCTGACATATGAGTGTCTTTAATGCACGGCTTTTCTTTGAAAGACTTAGCTGGAGATTAGAATTGTGTGAAATGAGGAATTTGATTTGCATTTCCCACTCATTGATATAGTGTTTTGATACTCCAACCTGTGGTGTCATTGCGCTGCAGTCTGATACCAAAAAAATTAATTCAAAACATGTGAAACAATAGAAAAACAACCAAGGAAACTGTAGATTACATATGAAAATAACCTTATCTTTATAGACATGATGGAATGACAAAGGACATTTGTCGTAATATGGGCTGGCATTCGTCTAGTTTGTTTGTTTGAGATATGTAAATTGGATCCATGGAGATGGGCCTTATTAGAGATTGGCAGTGATTCAGCTTGTTTATTCAGTAGAAAGAATCAGAATGTAAACTGGAGCATGGAAATATCCTGGCACTGGTCTCGTTTGTTTATTTGCTTGAAAGACATATTGTAAGATGGACCTCCTCACAAATCTTGTTTATTTGAAAGGCATATACACATGCTTATGTTGTGTTTGTGAGCCAAGTGCCAGCGCACAGATCCTATGCGTCTGGCGGCAGCCCCAGAATAAACTTGTTGAATTCATCAAGGCCATTTCTTTAACTACCTCTTTCCTCTCGCAGGTCTCAGAAAAAAAAACTGAAGTCATGACTTTAGGATTGCTGCAGGCTGCATAAGACCCATGCATTGGGAGCCAGCAGTACTAATGTGACATAGCAGCAATATAAAAGGAGCTATAATGTAAGCCACCCCTGCAGGGATGGGCCATACTAACAATAGCTGCTTGTTTTATTATTCTAATGCATTTTGAGTATTAAAAAGAATCCAAGGCATGTGGTTTTTAAAGTATGAATTCTTTTTGTGCTTTGTATTTACCAAATGCTGTCTTACTCCTCTTAAAGAAGGACGAAGCTGTTTAATTTTGAAAGGTTATTTGATTTAGCATTGTTCTCCTCTACAGTATGCAGTGTGTCATTGAACCTTTTTGTCCTCCCCGCAGAAGTCCATTTAAATAGCGGTCCTTTGGTGAAAGCATCTCCCACAGAAGGGAATGGGTAGTGGTAATGAAGCTGGCACTTCTATCAGCATACTGTGTTCAGACTGGTTGCTGTGGAAATACTGGACTTGCACAATCAGATCAGCTGAGTAACAGCAGTTCAAATGGACTCATTGTGCCAGCAGATGATGTCAGTTGATAGAGGATTTTAAAAGCTCTGATAGTTCAATGTGAGCGGCTGCCAGTGAATCGCTAGCAGTGCGTGATTTTCTCACTTTTATTTTTAAACAATATCTGAATGATTCCAAGTAGTCTACTCCTGCATAGTTGAACCCTCCTAATCACATTTTAACAATCTTTCCAGTTCAGAATGACTTGTGAGACCATATAGAAGTAGTTCAGGTCACACAGGAAAATTGGGGTGAGTCCTGATGCCATTTCCTGCAAGGAGTACGGGGTCATATCCATTGGCCCATTAACAACCAACAGGGGATGCATTCTGAATCAGATGTCCAGCTGCTAAGGCCTTTTTCCCAGGAGACAAGCATCCAGATGGTGTTGTTTGAATTCTGTTCCCCGGGGATAATCCCGTGTGTGCTTGGAAAACTGATTCACCACATGTTCTTCCTCCCGTCTAGTTTCAAATGGACTTTTGATCTGACCCCCTTCTGTCTCCCAGTGCTCTTTGCAGGAAACATTATCAAGACCCCCCAGTAAGCAAAGCCTATGTAAAACGTCAGTGCTGTTTTGCCTGCAGAGCTATGGAATTCTTTTATCTAGCTCCCAGATGGGAACATGGAGATAATATTGGTGGTCCCGTTCCTTCATCTTTCTGAACTGACATTACAGAATTGAAATGCCTCACAGACTTTTACAGAAATTTGCAGCAACACCCCCCTCGAGGATAAACCTCACTTTCAGAGCCGGGTTTGCTTTCAAAAAATTAAGAGCAGCGTCATCTTCAGTAATGTCTGCAAACTAACTAACTAACTGCCAAGGGGGGTGGTTTGAATTACATAGTGTATGAGCTTTGCCTAAAATGATTTGATGCTTTTTTCAATTGGGAGCCAACGGCTCAGCAGGCATCAGACTCCTCTTCAAGCGGAGAAGTATTTGAAATTCTGGATTGAGAGGCTACAATCTTGTAAATTCCTCCTTTTTGGTTATTCCAAAATATTCAAATAATCCATGGAGACACCTACTGAGAAAACCTACGGGATCCTGGAAGGGGTCAGCAGTCATACAGAGTAAAAGCTGAAGTTGCCTATTGGTATTTTGATCAGAATTCTTTGAAACAGGGAGCAAAAGAGTTGAGTAGATTTTATTTTTTCCAAATGCGCATTGAAAATGTAACTAATTTAATTCTGAGTGCAAAATCAGAAAATCAGCCCCATTAAAGTCAACATGTTGAGGTAATTTTCACCTGCAGCTGGGGAAGTCATTGCTTGACCTTCATATTCCCATGTGGGAATGAATATCAGGCAGGTTTTAGTCTGTGCGAGCAATTGGCTTACTGCCCAAGTGGTGAAGGTGAAAATTCCCTCTATTGATTCTATAAGCACTTAAACCTGGCTCCTGGTGATGACTGAGGATGTGACTTTTGGCAATGAACAGGAGATGCGTCACACTTACGGTATGATTACAAGACAGCGATGTACCATCACAGAAGGATGGATTTGTTCAAATCAACAAATCAGTACTTGGCAATTCCTGTGAGGAGTTTCATCTGCTACAATTCAATCCTGAGCACCAAGATGTTTCCCAGTTGACTCATGGCGTCTCCTGGTGTTATTCTCACTCCCCCACCCTAACTGATCAATCCAATACTTACCATTCCCTTTACAGTACTCCTGCAATCCACCATCATTATTCTGCTGTGGCTTACCCTTTCAGTGCTTCCATAGTCTCTGACTTTCTCAGTCCTTCCAAGCACAGCTATTGTCCTTGAACTCCTCCCATTATTTTTATCTGACCCTAGCATTCCAATACCCCTTCATCTTTCATGGACAGAACTTGAGTTTTATTCTGATCCATGATCAAAGTGTTTTTGTGTGTGAGGTTATTGTGTTTTCTGACCCCCCAGAGGGATTTGAACCAATTTAAATGATTCAAGACACAAGCTTTTTATGGAATAAAAAATACATTATTTATCATCATACACTTGCACCAGAATTTTAAAATACACCATGTTTCATACACTATCATATGCATGAAGATTTAGATACAGAGGAAGGGAATAACTAGAATTATAGTTGGGAATTATTTCAGTCCCACGTGTAGCAGGCATGCAGTTTCTCAGATGAATTGACACCTTTTCTAAAATGGAGGTCCAGTAAAAGGAGAAGATTCTCATTACGTTGCAAGGATTCCCAAAGTTGATTTACTGTGAAGCCAGCTCTCAGCTAAAGTTAGATCGAGTTGGAGGATGGTCCTTCCACAACTTAAAGGTTCTTCCTCATTCTCCTTAGCTGTGTAGCTGGCTCTCATCTGATTTGATGGCTTTCCCGTTGGCCTTGCAGATAGTGCCTCTCATGGTGTTCTGTCTCAAAACAGGTTGTTCTGGTATCTTTAAAAACACAAAATAAATATGATTGCCTTACCCATGTGACATCGCTAAGTCCAAAATCATTTCCAAAGATGATGGCAAGTTAGGCGAGTAAACATCCTGTGTTATGACTTTTCACACTTTGAGTATTGGAGACAGCAATGTCTTTGTGTTTGAAATGAAGAACCGTCACAATG
This sequence comes from Stegostoma tigrinum, assembly GCF_030684315.1. Classification (NCBI taxonomy): domain Eukaryota; kingdom Metazoa; phylum Chordata; class Chondrichthyes; order Orectolobiformes; family Stegostomatidae; genus Stegostoma; species Stegostoma tigrinum. The sequence goes on from NC_081369.1 coordinate 28,662,580, forward strand.
CAATTAAAGTTATGGAGATCCATTTCATATTCTTGTAGCAACCGTTGAGTTTTGATATCCCTGTTATCCATGGCGAAGCAGAAAAATGAGTTAGCTAGAATGTTATAGCCCTGTTTGTTAACAAAACGATGCATGCATTTCAGAAGTGAATTTGATTGGCCTTGGTTATTCTATACAGCTGTCAAATTAGAAAATGTGTTTGCTGGGAATCAGTGTGCAACAGTGAAATGACAAGACATATTGACACTCAGAAACGCGGAGGTGAAAATGGCTTCAGTGTGGGATATTGTGTGACTCTATCAAGTAGGTTTGCACCAAAGCCAGTTTGATATCAATGGCAAGGGATGATAATTAGCAAGAGTTGGATCATTATTTAATTATTGGGTGTCAACCTGTGAAAAGTGATTGTTTTGGTCAACATTGCTAGTACATAAGGAAGACTTATACAAGTTTCACTGTTACACAAGTATATACAGTAATTAGACACTTGCCTGTGTTTCCGGACTGCCTGGAGCTGGATATGGCAAGCGGTCATGCTATCAACCAATATGGGGGCGTCTTACATTATGCAAATATCCAGCCTTTTCAAAAACAGATTTCAAGGAAGGTGGGTGATGGGTCTTAAACATTGTTTGTGGTGTTGGAGGTATCATTAATATTGAAGGAGTGATCCTGTAGTTTTCAGACATGAATCATGAGGGTGTGTTACAAAAGCATGAAGGTATTACAAACATCAACTCTATCCTTTTAAAAGACGGACACAAAAGCTTGGATATTTGCATAATGTACGATGCCCCCATATTCGCAAACCAAACATAGTTTTTTGCCTATATTAGGTGTATTAGTTGATCCGCTCTCCAGCTAGGACAGGCTGTACTTGTATTCGAAGTCGGTCTCAGCTCTTCCCCCTACAAATGCATGTTTTACTTAAGGGTATCTTTCAACTGGGCAAAGCGTTCAAGCAGGTGATGTGTTGTGAAGGTGTGCAGGAGTTGAAGACAGTTATTGCATCAGAAACAAATAATTCTTCACAATGATAATCACTCATACCCATGCCATTATTTCACTTTTATGTGCAGCATTCAAGTGAGAGTCCTATTTGGAGGGACATTTTGAGGTTTCATAGATTGACTTGTACACCAACATTATTATTAACTGTGTAGCTAAACTAACATTTTAGTAGAATGATCATTTGGTCATAGACTTTGAGTTAGAGATCTGCAATAAAAATATGTTTGGTTAACTGGACACAGCTCTGTTTAATTATTTGTTACATGGCATATAGTCATGTATTCTTAGTCACTCTCAGCATCGTTGGGTGAGATCTGCTAGTACAAAATTCAAAGCACTCTCAATATTTTTGATGAAAACTGCTTGTACTGTCTTCTGTGTTTGCATTCAGTGTTTGAGCAATACCATGCTTACTATTCTACAGGCAGTACTGATAGGAGCAGACTGCCAAGGTTGCTACCAGAACAGCAGTTGTAATTACCTGTCCTATCCCTGCTGCTCTTCTTGAACAAAGAAATCACATTAGCTTCTGGATCCTTGTACTGCAGGTCGTTGGATAGGAAGGCATGTTGGCTCAGTGGTCGGCACAGCTGCCTGACAGTGCCAGGGACACGGGTTTGATTCGACATTCTTTGTGGAGTTTACACATTCTCCCCACGTGTCTGTGTGGATTTCCTCCTGGTGCTCTGGTTTCCACACAAAATGCAAAGATGTGCCCGTTAGGGTAGATTGGCCATGCTAAATTGCTCATAGTGTCCAGGGATGTGCAGGTTGAGTAGGTTAGCCAAGGGAAATGTAGGGTTACAGGGATACAGTAGCGGGATGGTTCTGGGTGGGCTGTGTTTTGGAAGGTCCATGTGGTCTCTATGGACCGAATGGCCTGCTTCCATGCTGTAGAGATTCTATGATTCGATGTAAATGCCAGTATTCTATTAGCGGTCTAGATTATTTTCTGCACCTGTTCATGACATTTTCAAGACATCTGTATCTGAACTTTCAGATCTCTTTGGGCATCCACTATGTTTAACTTTATACCATATAGAAAGTCCCCTAATCCATCATTTTTGTCCAAAATTGATAACCTCACACTTGCTTACATTGAACTCTTTCTGCTACAGTTTTGCCCATTCACCTTGTCTATTAATATATGCTATCATCTAACTGTCTAAAATGCTGCCTAACTTTGAGCCATTGGCACATTTAGATATATGCATTTATATGCCATTTTCTAAGTTGTTAATCAATAATGCCAAAAATTGAGGCCCTAGCACAGATTCTATAGGACACCATTGGTCACATCCTGCCAATTTGAGTACCTACACATAATTCCCACTTTCTGTCTCCTGCCACTCAACCAATTTTCCAGCCATGGCAGTTATGTTCCCTCGGTTCTATGGGCTTCTAACATATTTAGCATAGATAATAAAGTGTGAAGCTGGATGAACACAGCAGACCAAGCAGCATCTCAGGAGCACAAATGCTGACATTTCGGGCCTAGACCCTTCATCAGAGAACCTCTCTGATGAAGAGTCTAGGCCTGAAACATCAGCTTTTGTGCTCCTGAGATGCTGCTTGGCCTGCTATGTTCATCCAGCTTCACACTTTATTATCTTGGATTCTCCAGCATCTGCAGTTCCCATTATCTCCTAACATATTTATCAGCCTCCTTTGTGAGACCTTATCAGGTGCATTCTGGAAGTCCATATAAACAAATGTCCACAGACCTTCCCTTGTCCACTACATTAGTCACCTCTTCAAACAATGCAGTGAGATTTATCAGGTATGACTGACCTCTCATGAATCCATACTGGCCCTCCCTGATGAACTGCAAATTTTTGAGGAGTTCCTTTATCCCATCTTTGATTATAGACTTCAATTTCCCCACCACAGAAATTAGGCTATTTGCTCTGTAATTTCCTGGTTTTTCCTCTTTCACCCTTCTTTAAAAGCAGAATAATCATGTGCAATTTTCCAATCATCTCAGGAACTCTGGAATGAAGGTTATTGTGAGGATGTCTGCATAGTTTTCCCTACTTCCTTTAACAGCCTCTTGCCCTGCTTTGTACCTCCCAGGCCATCTGAAGGATTCTGAAAACTCAGCTCTAGAGGTCACTATCATACAATGTCTACAGAGTGGAAAGAGGCCATTTAGCCCATCGAGTCTGCACTGACCCTCTGAAGAACATCCCACCCACAGCCAGCCACCACCCTATCCCTGTAACCTCGTGTTTGCCGTGGCTAATTCTCCTAACTTCCTTAGATTGTGGGAGGAATTGGGAGTACCTGGAGGAAACCCACACAGACATGGGGCGAATGTGCAAAAGCCACACAGCCAGTCAATCAAGGCTGGAATGAAACCTGCGTTTCAGGCCTTGAGGCAGGAATGCTAACCATTGTGCTATCATGCCACCAAATTCATCACTTTGTGATAGTGGTAATAATAATGCTGAACAGTGACACTTACATCATCGTGTGTCTGCAAAGTCTGGACCAATGTTAACAAAAGACAATATTTTTGGATTAAAAATGCACAAATCAGCATTTGGTGGATAAATTATAGGAGCCAACGCGTATGATTCCATTTTTAAAATGCCTGAATACTTCAGAGATAGGTGGGTACCAATGGGCTAAAGTGTATAAAACATATACTTGTATCTGAATATTAATCTCTCAGGCAGCATCAAGCTCCCACCTTGACTCTGATCATCTGTTCACACCTACTGTACTGATCTGCTGTTCATTTATTCCGTCTCACGCAACAATCTGTTAACATTATAAACAGGTAATGTTGCAGCCGACGAATGAGCTGACAGACAACTGCAATCCTAAACAGACACATAGGAACGGACTGTTCAACCATCCCAGCTGTTCTTCCACAGCATTAATTCATGGCTGATCAATACTTCAACTCTGTTTAAAGGTGTTTGAATCAAATTAATTAGAACTCAAGTACACAATCACATGGGAAGGTACAGATTTTTTGTGTATTCCATTTCCTTCAAAGTTTATTTCAATCAACAAAAACTAACAAAGGCCGTTTGTGATTGCGTAAGTATTCTTTCAATTCTGAGCAATATCTTTACAAATTGATTCTATTTTACTTCTCAATTGTACATTTGAGAATAGAGTGTTTCAGCACAGTGTGGAACAAATGTATGTATAACAGGCACATTTTTCAGCTTTCTGCCTTTTTTCTACCCCTGTAATGAGTTGTGGGAGGTATTTAATTTGCATTCTGCTGCAGTCTCGCACGATTACAGTTGATGACCAAACCCTGACAGTAGAATGTATTGTGAGAAAGGTCAAGAATGTAATTAACACAGCAAGTTTGGAGAAGTAGAACAGTGTAAATGCTCAAAAATAACTGTAAACATCCGAGCCTACCAGGATCCGATCATCCCCGATTTTATGTGTTGAGTTTGTGAACAAGCAAGTGCTGAGAAAAAAATGTCTACGAGAAAGATGTTACTCTGGACTATTAACTAGGATGTGTGAAAAAGTAACGTGGGTTTGTTATCTAATGTGAATATGTGTCAAAAATCATCTGCTGCTTAAAAGAAATAGCTGATCAGTCTAGACATACTTGATATTGATTGGTCGACTTAGATAGGGTTAACACAGTCAGATGCAACACAAACTATCAGTGGGATGTAGTATAGGATGAAGCACAAGCTGGCAGTCAGGAAGAGAATGAAGAGATGAAGAAGAAGCTTCTGCAGTCTTTCCTGACTAGGATCTGGCATCCTTTGGTGCTCATTAGGACATGCAGTAGCTCAAAAACACAATGATAGCTCCAGTGGTTTAGTGCTCCGCTGCAGACTACAATGATGCAAGTCTGATTCCGAGGGATGCCTGTCACTCAGATGTGTTTGCCTTGGAGGGTGAATCTTCATTCTCCTCAGGTGAGCTGCTAGATAGGATGTATTACAAGACTGAATTTTGCCAGAGAGAAGTGAAAAATACTGACATACCCTGTTTGAATTGTTTGTTGCTCGGGCAATCCAACTTCTCAGGCAGCACTGTACTGCCACAATGCACAATTTTATGCTGAAGTAGCAATGTGCCCCTTGCTTAGCACTGTGTGGGATATTTATGTCCCCACTTGCTGGTTGTAATGCAGCGCCATGCCAAGAGTCATGGTGAAGATGCTTTCCATTACAGTGATTAAATCCAATGTGACCTTTTTGCAGCCTTCAGCATACCATGGTCGACCATAGCAAACTTCTCCAATGTCTGTTTTCTTAAGCTGAGCTGATTGAGAGTCCTTTTACCTTTTTGCATCCTTACCCGTGCAGGCATTGCCAGACAATCTCCTCCAGTAGCTTCCTTTCCTGCCTCCACACCATAACCTCAAGCATCTATCCTTGATCCATTCAAATTTCCATTACATTCTGCTTCTTGACAACAGCATCTAAAAACACGTGTTACAGGTTCCACATATAAGCCCTGATAGCACACAGTTCTGTCAGGGACCGAAATGACTAGCTAGTGCTGCTCCTAGCCTGGACCTTGCCCCAGGCCTCAACACTGTGTCCCTGACCAAAGCACAAGCGCTGGGACGCTATTATTGGACTGTTATGTATCCTGTTGTCCCAGCCCCTGGCTCTACCTCACCACCTGTCTCAATCTCTCCATCACCTTAATGCCATCAGACTATTCACCTGACATCCAGACCTGTTATGGGCCAGAATGTTGTCTATTTAAACATTGGAAAGACTAAAGCTATTGCCATCTTCTACTCCAGCGGCAAACTGCAATCCTTAGCCACTCGTATCATCGTTTTGCTAGCAGGTTCTCAGGCTGAACCAGGCAGTCAGTAATCTCAAAGACTTGTTGACCCCAAGACCAGTTCCTGATTCACAATCAGCTCTATCACAATTAATGCTTACTCTTATCTGTGTAATGTTGTCAGTTTTCATCTGTGACCAGGCTGTCTGATATTAAAACCCTTCCCTGTGTTTCAGTTACCAGCTGATTCAACTTTCCTGGCTATCCTCCTATCTTTCACCCTCCAAAAACACCCAAAATCAAGTTCTGTATTTCTTAAAAGGTACCACAGCCCATTTCCCTGCCACCTTTTTGTACACTGACCTGCATGGCTCCCGGTCCAACTGCAATTTTGAAATTCCTAGCTCAGATGCCTCCATGACCTTAGTGGTTCCTTTGTCTGTAAACATCTCCAGCCTGACAACTATGTTCTAAATGTAGCCATGTGTACACTTACATTGTTTTTGCGGCCACCAATTTGCAGCCATGTATTCAGCCATCCAAGTCCTAAGCTCTGATATTCCCCTCCTAAGCCTGCCTGCCTCTTTATCTCCTCCCCTTTAACACACTCCTTAAAACCTATACTTCGATCAAGCCTTTGGTCACCCCTTTTTGGCTTGGTGTCATTTTAATTAATTCTTCCAATTATTTCTAATTAGGCTCCAGCAAAGCGCTTTGGAGCATAATACTAAGTTAACGTGTTAGCTAAGTGCATGTTGTTAGTAATGTGTTTTAATTTTACATAAGCTGAATTTATCATGAGGGTGAGATGGCACTTGGGGAGGGGGAATTGCCTTGGGCTCCTCTGGGACACTTTGCAATTGCATTACAGGACGTACTGGATCAGTCTGTTGGTGAAGTCTGTTGGCCAGTGACTAATGTGACATGGAAAAATCTAAAGAGAGGGAGATATTAAATTAAATGAAGTAAATTTGTGACGGAATATTGCACTAATGAAACCTATATGGTGATGCAGGTGTTTAGAACTACTTAACAGACAGCATCATTAAAAGCATATAGTAACTTTAAGTTTATATTCTAAATGCAAAGGGGACTAATTCAGTAACTTATGTTTGAATGTAAAAAATAATGCAGCATTTAAAATACTGACCAATCTTGTATGGGCAATGAGTGATAATTGTGTTGAGCATTCAGATTTGCTGTTAGGACCAACACTAGGTGCTAGCTAATAGTACTCGCTCAGGCATAGTATCAGGAAAAGCCTGTGATTTGTTTGTCTCTTACTGATTAATGTTAGGGGACATTAACAACGATTTTCTAGGAAATCAGTAGCAGCTGTTTACCTTGCATTCAACACTTGTTCAAACCATCATGACCAAGAGGTGAACTCTAGCTATGCGAAAGGTATTCAAATGTTGCCTACAATGTGTTGGCCTGATTCCTAGGTGGGATAATTGCAGATATGGACAAAATGTCACTAATTAAAACTAGCAGCAGAGAGAAGCTCTAACACTTAATTAAAGAGGACACATGGTGATAGATGAATGCTGAAAGTTGCAATGATTAAGAAGATGAGAAATGAAAACCAAATTCAGATGTCTGTTACTCAATGAACTTTTACGAGCCAACTCAATTTTGGTGTAAGAAAGCTGTGATTACTCCTTTTGGTTTTGTAGATATGTTCTACATAACTTCATCAATGCCTCTTAAATTAATCCTGTTGCTACTGAGATAGCTTTCATATCTCCTGAATATTTTGTAGGAAGTGGAGAATCTCATCTTACATCCATATGTTGTTCAAAGTGACATTTTGGTCATACTTGTCCCATTGTACTTCACTGTCATGTCCCAAAAAAAGCAGGATCATAAACTGCAGCTATACAACTACTTCCAGGTTTGGAATTTGAATTTTTCTCAGATTTCAAGAAATGTGTTGCAATAATAGCTGCGTTTCCAGTCTGGTCTCAATATTAGAATATTAGAAGATGTATTGCAAGCATCTGAAGGTATGTAGAGCTGCTACTATGTGACTAATTGCAAGAGCAGTATTACACCGTTGACTAGAACTACCTTTAAAATCAACAGTTTTACTTATTACCTTAAATATTTAAAATAGGCAGTATCTCTTTTATTTGACCTGTACAAATGTGCCTCAATATGTAATATACCCACAGAGGCAAAGACTGTAGCTTTGGCTTCTTGTTCTTTTGAATTCCATTGTTAAAAGATTAATAAATAGATGTCACTTTATTTATTTAGTTAGTTATTGATATCTATGGCCGGCTTTCTCACAAGCAAGCTGCAAGAATGTTCAAATTGTTCTTTTATGGCACCATCTAGTGGCAATTTAATGATTTCTTAGCAGTTAAGCTTTAAAAAACATCATTTCTGACTTGCAGTAATTTAATTGATTATCATTTTCATTGTCAATAATCATTCATCTTTGTAAAGCATTTCTTTTTAATTAGTGTAGTATATGTACCAACTATTTATTCATCTAAGAAGGTGTTGTGTGAGTATTTTGAAGGGGAGACTTTGCTGAGAAGAGTTAAAAGGAAAGTAATTCTGCTTTCAAAGATTGACTTTTTTAATGATTTAGATTTGATGCTTAGCTATGAACTAAGAGCAAGAGTAGGCCATCTGGCTTGGCTATTTCGCTCCATTATTCAGTAAGATCATGGCTGATATGATTGGGGCCTCAAATCCATATTCTTCGCTACACACATAAGCCTTTGACTTTTTTTTTCCAATTAGGAATTCTCCACCCTAAAAATATTCAATGCTTCTACTTCTACCACGTTCTGGGGAAGTGAGTTCCAAAGACTTTTGAACCTCTGAGGGGGGTGGTGGGGAACCCCTGCCCATCTCCCTTGTTTACGTTTAAACTGTGGCCCCTAATTCTAGCCTGTCACACAAAGGGAAGCATCATTTCTGCAGCATTTCTGTCAAATCCTGTCAGGATCTTACATGCTTCAATGAGATCACCTCTCTCTCTTCTACATCTGTCAGGTGAACATTAGAAATTGATAATTTATTCTCCCAAAGCCACCAGACATCAATATTCCTTTTATTGACCAAGGCTGTTGGTGAGATGCTTGTTCCAGGTGAAGTTGAAAGAAGATAACTTAGTTATGAAAACAAAAAGCCTACTTGGCTAAATATTCCAAATCATATGTTAAAATTTAAACTCTTAACATATTCTAATTCATTCAGGAAGCTCCTATACTTATAATAAACCTTTTATATTTTCCTAACTTATTGCTGTTTTCATATTCAACAAAACACAATTTGAAACATTTGGTTGCATGCAAGCTTGCTTAATTACACTACTAACTCTTTAACACTCAGTTTTCTCTGCAGCTACTATAGTGTGTGATTCCTACCAGACCAGGTCAAGTAGACTGTTTCTACAAATGCTGAGCACTATGTGAACCAAGGTAATGTTTGAGAAGTGTAACTATGACGTAAATGGTATTACTAAATAACCAACAATTTTGGAACAAGTGTAATATTTTACAAAAGTACTTCACAATTCTCAAACAGTGATAATCTTGTGCTCTATTTTATCACTTCTCACTCCACACTCCAGACCCTGAGCTTTATTATCTATTTATGTAATTGGGCTATTGAAGCTTCCATCGATCCAATCTGCAGAGAAGAATTCCTTCTTTGGCAGTTCCTCAGGCCTTGCTTCCACTCTGGAGGGTGAGGTTTTGCGGCGATTGAGTAGGTTAATACTGGACCCGCGGTCTCTGCCATGGTTGGAGCAGGTATAGTGTTTCAGGAGGTGGAACGGTCTGGATTCTGCATGTTCTTTCCGCTGCTTGCACTTGGCCTACATGTGCTGCACTACGGGACGCTCAAAGTGGTTGGCACCTTCGCAGATGCTTCTTATCCAATTTGTGTTTTCTAGGGCCAGTGATTTACACGTGTTGGTGGGGATGTGGCATTTGTTCAGGCTGTCAGTATAGTGATTTCTCTGCCCTCCTAGTGATTGTTCACCATTACGGAATGCGGAATAGAGTACGTTTTTGGGAGAGTCTTGTGCCAGGCATGTGGATAAAGTGGTTGTACATGAGTGGTGCTTGATACTGGGGATATTGGCCTAGGAGCAGATGCTGGCTGTGGTACTGTCAGTAGATTTATCCTGAGAGTGGATTTGCAGGATTTTGTAAAGGAAATGCTGGTGATAGCAGTCTCGGCATTTGAGGTGTGTACTGTCCATGCTCCATTTTTGATGCATGTGAGAGTGGTGACCATGAGCTTGGGTTTGACGTCTTGGACTTCAAACCTATAGACTGCATCGGTGCTTTGGAGTCAGTGTTGGATTTCATTACCAATGGTAGCTCACACTGAAGAGAGGCTCCCGAGATAGGGGAAATGGCCCACGCTGTCCAGGGCTTTGCTGTGGATAATGATGATTTGGGTGCAGTGTTGTGTGGTAAGAGTGGGCTGGGAGAGAGCCTTTGTTTTCTGGATGTTTAATCTGAGGCCCATTCTCTTGGTGAATGCATCCTCTGAGAGTGGATACACGTAAACATCATCTGTGTACTGCAGCTCAACGATGAAAGTTGGTTCAGGCTTGAAGGTGTCAAATGTTGAACGGTTTCCCACTTGTCCTATGGGTTAGCTCAACTTCCATGGGGAATGTCATGGAGATGGGTGTGGAGTGTTGCGGCGAGGAAGATGGAGAGGAGCAGAGGTGCAATGAAAGAGCCCTGCTTGATTCCAATTTGCAGTTGCATCGAACATAGAACATAGAACAATATAGCGCAGAACAGGCCCTTCGGCCCTCAATGTTGCGCCGACCTGTGAACTAATCTAAGCCCCTCTCCCTACACTATCCCATCATCATCCATCTGCTTATCCAAGGACTGTTTAAATGCCCCTAATGTGGCTGAGTTAACTACATTGGCAGGCAGGGCGTTCCACGCCCTTACCACTCTCTGAGTAAAGAACCTGCCCCTGACATCTGTCTTAAATCTATCACCCCTCAATTTGTAGCTATGCCCCCTTGTACAAACTGAAGCCATCATCCTCGGAAAAAGACTCTCACTGTCCACCCTATCTAATCCTCTGATCATCTTGTGTGTCTCTATTAAATCCCCTCTTACCCTCCTTCTCTCCAGAGAGAACAGACCCAAGTCTCTCGGCCTTTCTTCATAGGCCTGCACTCCAGACCAGGCAACATCCTGGTAAATCTCTTCTGCACCTTTTCTAATGCTTCCACATCCTTCCTGTAATGGGGCGACCAGAACTGCATGCAGTATTCCAAATGAGGCCGCACTAGTGTTTTGTTCAGTTGCAGCATGACATCATGGCTCCGGAACTCAATCCCTCTACCAATAAAACCTAACACACCGTAAGCCTTCTTTACGGCACTATCAACCTGGGTGGCAACTTTCAGGGATCTGTGTACGTGGACACCAAGATCCCTCTGCACATCCACACTACCAAGAATCTTTCCATTGACCCACTATTCTGCCTTCCTATTATTCCTCCCAAAGTGAATCACCTCACATTTATCTGCATTGAACTCCATTTGTCACCTTCCAGCCCAATTCTGCAGTTTATCCAAGTCTCCCTGCAACCTGCAACATTCTTCCGCACTGTCCACCACTCCACCGACTTTAGTGTCATCTGCAAACTTACTTACCCATCCACCTATAATTGCATCCAAGTCATTTATAAAAATGACAAATAGCAGTGGTCCCAAAACAGATCCTTGAAGCACACCACTTGAGTCGGTGGTAGATCTGTTCGTGAGCCCAAATGCCTTTGGATAGTTATCCCCACACATTCACTTAGATGTTTCAAGGGTGTTAAACCTGTTACAAACACTCAAACTAAATATTGTGATGCCACTGTGTTTCAGCCACATATTGATGTGGCAAATGTTGAAAATTTTAGTGAGGAAAAGATATCCTGAAGTATTCAATTTGTTTGCAACAAGAATAAGAACAATATTCATTGGTACTTTAACTCATTAAATACCAAATTATGATTTGAAACCTTGCCATCCATACTTGAAAGTATTATTTTGGTTGGATTCTTAAAAATTTTTATATTTCTACAGATTTTTTATAGCTCAGAACTTTTATATAGAATGTTAGAAAATTGCAGCAACTCTCACTCTCATATGTTGCCTGGCCACAAAACATTTGGGAATTTTGAAGACTAGAAAGGACGTGTGGTACTCAGTAGGTTAACTATATAAACAGCTGATGAAGTAGGCCTTTGAAACCAAACTGCTTTCGTCCCAAAACGCTGCGCAGGTCAGCAACCTTTTTCTTCTCTTTGTGCAGACTCTCCTGGCAGGGAAAGTGCTATTGCTGAGAAAGGAATTCATCACTTCAGGTAATAGTAACACACACCATGCATTTTTCAGTTTGGCCCATTGATAAAATAGACTGAATATTAATTCCTCCAACACTAATGAATAGTTGATTCAAATCTATCATTCTGAATTTTGGGCCAAAAACCCTTGATTTCTGAATTGAAAAATAGATTTTGAATTATGGATTCAACTTCACTGACAGAACAAAGAGTATGACATCTTGAAATTTATGACCTGGACTCCAAGATAGTAATGCATCACTTTCTAAGAAATCTGAATAATATGGATGATCCAGGAGCCCTTTCCTTTTGAACACATGCAGGTTTTAAAAAGGAAACATACATGTGTCTTTTTCCACTTTGTCTTGTTTGAGAACATGAAGGAGGAAGTAAAGACTGCTGTATATATTTGAAGAGGAAACAGCATAACTATGTCAAGGAAAATCGTACCTAGGAAATGAATTACTGGTGTTCATAACAAGTTTTTTCCGGATCATGTGATTCTCCCTCATTTTACCCCATAATATACTTCCATTGACTTTGGTAAAATGGAGACGGTAGGTTTGGAGTTCATGCATTTCTCATGAAAGATAATACCAGGAGAAAAGTTGATTTTTTAAAAATTCCAATTATTAACCAAAAGGAAGTTTCTTAAACCATATTGGCAAAAATTTGAGAGTCATACGGTGGAGATTGATTTGAATCCTTCTTTGTTTTCTTTTGCAGAAGCTATCTATGAAGCTTATGCCTGGGACAGCTATATCTTCTGTTTAGGCATATTTGTGACAATGACCAATCAGATTCACAAATGGTCCCACACATACTTTGGTCTGCCTCGCTGGGTCACCATCTTGCAGGACCTTCACATCATACTGCCCAGAAAGCATCATCGAATCCATCATGTTGCCCCTCATGAAACTTACTTCTGCATCACCACAGGTAGTTGTAAATGAGAGTTGTAAATGCTATTTAGAAAATCCAAGAACAGAGGTAGCAGATTGTGTGAGAAAAACAGAAACTGCTGGAAAAGCTCAGTAGGCCTCGCAACATTCTACAGATGCTACCGGGCCTGCTAAACTTTTCCAGCAATTTCTGTTTTTGTTTCATGATTCGCAGCGTCTGCAGTTCCTTCAGTTTTTGTTTAACAAATTGTGCTGTCAACAAATTACTTAATCCTTAATCCTTGAGCTAAAATCTGTTTAGTTAAAATAACAACTACATTATCAAATTACTGAACAGTGCAGTATTTAATCCATAAATGTTATCTTGCCCAAAAGTCAAATTGTCTTGATGATAATGTAAACATCTGGTTTGCTAAACACTGATGTCGATAAGAGACCTATAGGACAAATTAGAAAATTCACCCATGGTTCTTTATTCCTGCATGCAATGACTGTAGAAGGGAGATCTGCCCTATCCTGCACTGGAGAGATATGAATAGCTGCCTCCTGTTTTTTTGCAGTCATATCTGGCTGTGAGATATTGCTGAGAGAATTTAGGTGCCAGCGAAGCTTTTGTCATCCATTGACGGAAATTCAAGTCCAAAAACAGTTAGCAGCCTGAGGTTTAAAAAATATAAATGAAAAGGAGCTGTTTTTGTCCTAAAAATGAAAAACAGTATTTCTAGTCTAGTTCCCACTTGAGTTAAAATGGTCATATAACGGAATTGATCACTTGTCATCTTCGTATGTGAAGTAATCCTTCATTATCCAAGCTAGATGGAATGTTGCTGAATTTCACCTTTCTTAGGATGAGATACGGCTCACACGAATGGTGTAGTGTAAAAACCTGGGGTGTCCCCAGTCCCTGACTAGTCAGTTGTTGCATTTGTTTTTATTAAATTATGGGACATGGGCATTGCTGGCTGACCAGCATTTATTGCCTATACCTAGTTGCCTTGAGAGGGTGTTGGTGAGCTGCAGTCCCTGTGCAGTAAGTTAACCCACAATACCCTTAAGGAGAGAATTCCTAGATTTTGACACAGTGACACTGAAGCAACTGCAATATGTTTCTACGTCAGGATGTTGAGTAGCTTAGAGGGGATCTTGCAGGTGGTGGTGTTCCCATGCATCTGCTGCCCTTATCCATCTGTATGGGTTTGGAAGGTACTGTCTGGGGATCTTTTGCAAATTTCTATAGGGTACTACTTTTGAGCATTGGTTGAGAAGGGAGTGGGTGTGGAGTCAATCAACCAGGTTGCTTTGTCCTGGTGCTGTCAAGCTTCTTGAGTGTCGCAAGTGGGGAGTATTACATCACTGTCCTCATTTGTGCCTTGTCGGTGGTGAGCAGATTTTGGGGAGTCATTAGATTTGAAGGATAAAGATAGTTTTGTTACAGCCCAAACGGTATCAAAGGTAAAATTCTGTGTATTAGTTCTGTACAATAAGATTGCCCAATCAGTTAAGAGAATAAAATGGAACATAACCAATCATCTTATTCAGGGCTGAGTCTAATTAATTGCAAATTCCGATTTTTTAGTTATCGTGTTTTTCAGGCTGGCATGAGGAAGCCAGACCCTTATTTTACAACAAGAAGTACCCAGGCATCCTCCTTGTTGCAGAACCTAGGCTCACTAACAGCCATTGGAAAAAATGATGAGTTGTTTCTGTAGGACACCAACGATGAGTGTATTTACAAAGAAACCACAGGGGAGAATAACTGTTTCCAGGGAGAATGTGGCCTAACAGTCCTATTTTCTCTTAGGGATGATGCGCTCTCAGTTCTCAGTAAGCAACACTCTCCACATCGAATTATTAATAACCCTCTGTCAGTAGTAACAAATAGACCTGAATAAAACAGAACCAGCAAAAAAATATAAGAAAAATTGGCTGCACAGGGATCAATCAGGGTTTTGAGGTAGCCTTGAAACACCGTTTCTTAGCTACAGAATTTTAAAATGCCTATTTTGTCAAAAAAGGGCATGTTTTACATTTTTCTTTTATTCAGTTACAATATGTTGAAATGTAAGTCTAAAAACTGGATTTCACTATTTCAAGGATTGGTAATTTTTAGAGATCAAATTAAAATATAGCTTGGGCTCATTTACTTATGATTTTAGGTATACCAATGCGGAACCATATTCAGGACCATTGAGAGACAACACTTCTCATTTTCACTGTTTTGGCAAATTAAACAGCAGTATTTTCAATTTTTGTCATCTATAAAATTACTTACAGTTTTCCAAATATTTTAGTCTCTGAAAAAAGCAGATCTGCCTGTTTTAAACAGAAAGAATTGGAAGATGTTTATGTTACTGCTGAGAATTATAGCCATTGGTAAGGAAAGTATTTTTAGTGCTTGAAATTTAATTGATAAGGCTGGTGAGCTTTTGGTTTCTCTGCTTAAGACCTTAAGTACCAGGTGTTGAATCTTAGCAAAACTGTCATTGTGATTAAGGTGTCCTTTTACTGTGATGACAACACATAATGAAATGTATGCTTATATCATTCTTTTTATGATTTGTTTTGTCTGTGAAATCCATTTTTGGATCTTGCTTAACATGTCATATTTCTCTCCCACAAGAACAGATTGAGGCAAGTTATGCCTGGACAAGCCTGTTTTTTGTAATGGCTGTGATTTAATGAAATTTTGGTTGTTTTTTTTCCCCTGTACGTTTACGTTTAGTATGTGAATGATGCTATTGTCTCGAGCTATTTAAGCTGTATGGTAGAATAGTACTTTAGAATATCAGTGTGTAACACCATAGAAAGATGCAATATTGATCCACTTTTTTTAGCCATTCAAGCATTCCCTGCAAACTGGTTACAGGGACTTGTATTTTTTTTTAATGTCCTGACATTATCAGATCTTTCCCACATGTGATGCCCTGCCCTTTACCTGCTTAAAACCCTTGATATGTGTTCTAGTCAATTCTTGTTCTTTCTTTCATTCCCACACTTGGAAATCTCAATACATAGAAAAGCCATACTTAGAATGAGACTACAGTGGGTCCTGAACTTTCCATAACACAAGCTACAGTTATTCACCGTATTTTATCCATTTTTTGTTTTATGGGGAAAAACATGAAGTTCAGAATTTTAAGTTCTAGTTGTTTAAAATGGGAAATAAGATCTGATGATGTGTAATTTTCTTCCGAGGAGTCTATGGCGTTATGATTCCTACTCTCCCCCCACCACTCCCCCCGCCCCGCCCCAGCAAATTTAGACTTTTGGCTGTTTTTGATGTACTTCCTAGCATTTTAGCATGTCCTGTGACTTAGCATTTGAAATTGAGCATTAATCTAGACAGTTAAGATCTAAAATTTAGTTGTTACAGCCCACTTGACCCTTGATTATGCATCATTAAAATATGATGGAGAGTGAGTAGAATGCAACTGACCAGCATGACTTCAGATAAAGTAATTCACTGAGATCATGAGTGCAATTTAAACTGATAAATAATAGTGCATTCTTAATGCAAAAACATTTGGATGAAGAAAATAACTTGTCATTCTGAGATACAACTCGTGCAGAGCAATATGTCACATTACACTTTAAATTAAAGAGAGGACTTCAAAATAGGTTATAAAATTTTATACTCTCTGACACCCAGGGCTACATTACCCTAGTTCACTAAGGAAGCAATGTCACAACCCTGTTGGGAAGATGGTGCTGGTAAGCAAATCCCACTGTTCGAAGAGTTTTCATAAATGTAAAATACTGGCAATTTAGTTACAATGATAGTTAAGTAGCTTTTGTTCACTCTCTAAGTTAAAAGAATGAGGCAAAAATGGATTATCAATCGTGAATACGCAAACTTCAACTATATGAATTTAAATCCACCCATGCGCATTCATCAGTAAAATGGTTGGACAAAATAGACAAAAGAAATGGTTTTCAGGATATTATGGCTGGAAGATGTAGACGAAAAAAGGATCCAAGTCTGTGGATCGAGTAGCCACACCGGCAGGAAACTGTGTTGATATTCAGAGTTTTTTTGATTTTTGCAATGATGCAATATTGTTTGTGACCTCTGCGATCCTCAATTTAGTATCTGGTCAGTTGGACCTATGCCTTGGCTTAATTTCAAAATTTTACACTTTATTGAGACATTTTAGTGTGATTTCTTTCTACTAACAGCGGCAGATGGATGGAGCTGGCTCACTTGTATGCTTTTGGAAATCTGAGAGCCCAACTACAGTCTTTCCACTCAGCTCTGTGACAAAATACTACTTAAAACCAATCTAAAAGCCTAAGGCATTTGATGTCAGCTAGTCTCGCTAAAGTATCACATCCCGTTTCTTCCAAAAGTTACATTGTTATCCAGCCAATGAGTGAGCACCATATTTTCCACTTTTGCTTTGAGATATATAGAAAACCAGTTCTTCCCCTTCCACACAGCAGTCCAAACGACTGTTTTCCAATTTATATTCCAATCAACATATATGTAGTTGTACATCTGTACCTTCTTCAAACTTGCACCCCATCCAATTCTATAGACCTAATGGAATGGTATTGACTCCAACTGCCCTCTGTGCAATTAGGGATTAGCTATAAATGCTGGATCAGGTGGTTACATACAACCTATGAATTAATTAAAAGAAATCGTGATAATTACTACCTTCACCTGATGAAGGAGCAGTGCTCTGAAAACTTGTGATTTTAATTAAACCTGTTGGACAATAACCTGATGTTGTGTGATTTCTGATTTTGTCCATCCTAGTCCAACGCCAGCATCGCCACAAGGTGATAATTAATGTCATTTGCAGTACACAATGGTTTACTTTGTGTTTGATATTGATTCTGACCTACTTAAATTCCTGATAATGTCCACCAACGATTCCTGTGGGATGTCAAACTTACAAATGTAAATATGTAAAATTTCTCTGTGCTTTGTTAGTTCACCGAACCTATCCCAAGTTAAAATTGAATCTGATTCTTCTCTAAACCTATTAGTTCAGACAACATCTCTTTCTGTTCAGTTTTGCTCAATCGTGGTATTCTGGACTATTTAGAGAGTCACACAGCATGGAAACAGACCCTTCAGTCCAACCACATTCATGCCAACCACATTCCCAAACTGAATTAGTTCCACTTGCCTGAATTTGGCCCATATCCCTCCAAACCTTTCCTATTCATGTATTTATCCAAATGTCTTTTCAACGTTATAACAGTACCTGCATCCAGCTCTTCCTCTGGCAGTTCATTCCACACACAAACCACGCTCTGTAAAGGGAAGAAAAAAGTCACCCCCACGTTCTTTTTAAAACTTTCTTCTCTCACCGTAATAATATGTCCCCTAGTTTTGAACCTCCCCACTCTCGGGAAAAGGCCCTTGCTATTCACCTTATCGGTGCCATTCATGCTTTTATAAGCCTCTTATTAGGTCACCGAAAACCTCCTACAATCCAGTGGACAAATGTGCCTATTTTTACAACTCATACCCTCCAATCCTGGCAACATCCTAGTAAATCTTTTCTGAACCCTCTTCAATTTAAAAATATCTTACCTATAGCAGGGCAACCAGAACTGCACACTGTACTCCAGAGAACTCCTTGCCAATGTCCCGTACAACTTCACCATGATGTCCTATACTTAATGGTCTGAGCAATGAGGGCAAGTGTGTTACATGCCTTCTTAACCACCCTGTCTACCTGTGACGCAAATTTCAGAGAATTATATGCCCGAACCCGTAGGTCTCTCTGTTCCAAAACATTATCCAGGGCCCTACCATTAATTATATAAGCCCTGCCTTTGTTTGTTTTACCAAAGCTCATTTATTCATGGTAAACTCCACCTGCCATTTTTCAGCCCATTTTCAATTTATCAATATCTGTTTATAACCTTAGATAAACTTCTTCACTGTCCACTGTATCACCAGTATTGGTGTCTTTTGCAAACTTACTAACCATGCTTCCTATATTCTCATCCAAATCATTCATGTAAGTGATAAATAAAAGTGGACTCAATACCAATCTCTGTGGAGCGCACCTGGTCAGTGGCCTCCAATCCGAAAAATAATCCTCAACTACCACCCTCTGTCTCCTACCGTCAAGCCAATTTTTATGTCCAATCAGCAAGCTCACCCTGAATCCCTGTGATCTAACTTTACTAATTAGTCTATCATGAGGAACCTTGTCAAAGGCTTTCCTAAAGTCCACATAAACAACATCTATTGCTCTTCCCTCATCAATCTTTTTGGGTATTGTCTCATAAAAACTAACTCAATTCATAGAGTCGTATAGCATAGAAACAGGTCCTTCAGCCCACCGTGTCCATGCTGACCAATAAGCACCAAACTACACCAACCTCATTTGTCTGCACTCTGTCCATTGCCAACCATGCCCTGGCATTTTAAATGCTCATCTAGATGCTTCTTAAATCTGGTGAGGGTATCTGCCTCCACCACCCTTTCAGGAAGCACGCTTCACATTAACTACTACCTTCCGGATAAAAAAAAAGTTCCTCAGATTTCCTCTAACCACTTACTCCTCACCATAAAGGTGGGCAAACTATGTTCAGATTACCTTAAAAAAATCATCTGAAGGCTTATGGAATATGCATAATTACCAGCAATTCCAACTTCTTCAAAATATGGCCTTCTATATCCTGTACTGAAAAATGTCTCAATCACTGGCCACATCCCTGTTAGCCTACACTGTCTTATCCACACTTGCAGCTGGACTACCAGGCTTTCTTGAAAGTAAACTTTTATTGACTGTGTGTTTGTGCTTTTGACCAACCTTGGGAAATTGAAATAAAATTACACACACAAACTTCTGTTTTCCGATCCTGAAATATACATATGATGCAAAAAATAACTGGTTAACTTAGCTGAATCTTTAAATGATCATGTTAATGACACAAGCACTGGTAATGGAACAGAATAGTCCAGAATGAGGAAAATGAATTACATTTGTCCAGGGTACGAAGTCACCTAAAGGTTTATATCATTTTAAGGCTGCACAATCTGAAATGGAAATATTCTTTGTTGTACTCAGGATGGCTTAACTACCTTCTGGAAAAGATTGGATTTTGGCGGAATTCTGAATTTGTTATAACAAACCTAACTGGACATAAACCAAGGACTGATGACATGAAGTGGGCCCACAAGATGGAATAAATTAATATAAATTAACCAGTCATGTTTTTGGCCACTGAACAGTCTAAACTGTGCTCTGGAACAGAAGATGCTTTGAATTCTTTTTTTTAAAATCCAGACCAGAATGTGGAAATTGACATTTTATTTGCAAATCATTACTGCCATTCATATCAGCTGCTGATGATGGTGTAGACATAATTAGAGAAATAATCCTTTGCTTACCACTTTATGTTAATGTATAAGATACTAACTATGTACGTCATTTTGTACTCAATATTTCATTAAAAACAGTACCAGCAACATTTTAAGAAAATGTAAAGATAAGTGTGCCATTTCAATGGTGGGCTTCGAAAGACTTTGGCAAAAGATAAGTACCTCCAGATCAACCTTAAGCACCCGTTAAAATAATTGTAATCCCAGAAAATTGTTGAAGCTCACATGGGACTTCGTACAAAGTTTATTTTAATTTTATACTTGTGAGTTTTTTTTTGTTTTTTAACAGTGATCTTGGTGATTGTTTTATTTGAGGTAACCATCATAACTTAGAATCAAATCAGAGAATCATTCACACTCCAAATGTAGCCTCACAGTTAAATCAAGAATAAACAAGAGGACCACTTTAAAATTCTGCTGTTTACTTTGGTTCTGAAACAGATTTGGTAAAGAACTACAGAAATAAGTTAATAGGTTCATCTGACAATGGGTTCACTGCTTAGCTTCTGTGGAGATCAATCTCATACCATACCTTCTGACCAAGAATGATCTATTTAGTTTCAACGATAAGGGAATAAATAGATTATGTGATTGTTTGTATCTGTGACAGAAGTCTAGGATTATATAGTTCACAGATTTCAATCAGTAGTAAGAATGTAATAACCACTGACCTCCATTAAAACTGATCCACAAAAGTTGTGTGGTCTTGGAGTAGTTTTTCTCTCCTCTAATGTTAGTTTCAAGTTATGCCTGCTACAGTGAATTGGTGGTAGTAGGTGGCAGAGTGATCAGCCAATCACATTGAAGTATTCTCACTAACGGTAAAGAAACAATTAAAGAACAGGATAAATAAGTTATATTTAAACCTTTGTGTGAAAAGTAAATAAAGTTTGAGGCATACACATGCAGCTAAGTGGGAAACAAATATTAGTAAAAACCTAAACTAAATGCTTCATTAAAGATTTGCAATTTTAAAACATTCTAAGGGAATGAACCTCCACATGTGTAAAAATAGTTTCTCAGGGCCAGAGAGTTATTCAGCAATAAGTATGACTTGGCATGCCTTTAGATATTCATGTCTTGTTCCATCGGGAGTAATTAACATTTTCAATGTTTTTTAGCAGCAGTGTTTTATATAAATTATTGAAGCTTATGATAAATTAGTGATTTCTAATCACCGCATCCATGATGACTACAATAACACAACCTTTGGAGGAGTAAGATAGCTCTAATGGCATTGATAGATTTTTCACATTTATATGCATTGCGTGGTGCCAGAAGTTGCTGTCAGTTTTCCACAGTAACAACAGAGAATGCTGACAGTTTCCCTTTTACTGCAGATTCCAGACCTCAGACTCTGTTCCTACAGAAGCCATAAATGTTGCAATTATATTGTAGGACTCTTTTTGAAACTTATCTTGCAACAAGGTCCTTCGGTTGCTGGACTGCCCATGCTATTTATATTATGGGGTAGAGCTCTTAGAATGAGTGCCATCATAAACAGCCACACCTATGTAATTCTTGCATAGTTTTGACTGCAATTTTGGTTTCAAGCCATACATTCTAAGTGAAGATCTGTATAAATTATACAATTGCATCAAAAATATGCCAATATCATATGCATATCCAGTTGCAGCAGATTTTTATATTGGCTTCTGACAGCACATAGAAAATTTTGTGATGGATGCTGCCTGAAGCACCATTTCTGGTTCATTTATAGTTCAGTGCTGCTGCTAAAGTTAGAGATGACACTGGTGATTGTGCTGAAATATAAATATAACATCACTCGAATGATAGTGATCATGTGGAATCATAATCCTACTCTGACAGCTGCAATTAGGTCTTTCTCTCAATCTAACACTCATCCCTGTGTTATGCCCTACAGGATAGTTTAATTCTTGCATTTGTCCTTTCTCTCATGCAAGCATACGCACTCTGAAATCTGGCTTCATTATCTACTTCTTAGAATTATATTTAAGATTTGTCATAAGCTGTAAGAGAACATTCTAGCTTAATCCTGCTCTGAGTTTTTTCATCTGCTTTTCACCTTGGCAGTCGCCTTTACCAGTTTCTCTCAATACTATTAATTTAAGCAGGAATGGAGAACACCATCTCCTTTACTCTTTCTTCCATTTTGGTGCCCCATAGCATGCTTACTATCGATGTAATTACAAATGAAATGTACTACTCCCAAAAACCTACTTACTCCTTCTCAAAAATCGTAAGAATCCATGCATTCATTCATTTTTTTTGTTGCAAAACAATACATTTTTGTAACTTGTGACAGATCCTAAAGCATGTCTGTGGTTTGACATGTAAGGTTCATTTACTTTACAAATGATAGAACTTAAGGAGAGCTGGATCACTAACTTAGAGCTATTTAACTTGACCCACACGTTTTCCCAGGCTGACCAGGACCACAAAACAGGGGACCTAATAGTAAGACATTTGTTTCCACGTGACATTGGCCAATCTTCTGCTTCTTGTCCTAATTTTAAAGCCCACAATGTTTGAAAATGTGCTACTGTAGATGGAGAGGATTACATTTTGAATATGTATCAACTATCTTCAAGTCAAGTTTATAAATAAACATTTATTTGCCTTTTTCTGATTTTGAAACTTCAGGTTTGTCGTCTTTCCATGCAAGTTTTAGAAAGATTTTGCTCTCTCGATGCATTTTACATTATAAGGACCATGTATGCCTTTAACAGCCTGGTTTGTATTTAGGACATTTATCTTGAGCCTCTCAGTAATGGTCTTAAATTACATGACAATTTCTGATGTGAAATGACTATATGCATCTTTGAAGGTGAATTCTAAAGTAGGATATGGTCTGCCTCAGTTTCATTTGTGTTTTATCTTGCATTTATGATTAAGAGAGCCATTACAATACGATTCATTACATGAATCAGGCATGACATTAGAGGATATACATTGCCTACTGTTGGCTATTTTTCTAGACATTGAGTTGAGCCTGGCTAATCTTTCTATCAGCCATACGGCCCGTGATATGAATATATAATCTTATTGCTCAAATGTTTTAGAAATATAATTTTAGTTAAATCTAAGACAAATAAAGCACTGTAAAAAGATGGCAAACTGACCTAAAGATTAAATTCAAAGTGTGGTCTATGTTTACTTAATAAGGTCAGGATGTGAAAATGTTAAACAATAAGTCACCCCTTTTTAGCTTCATAATGCAGCTAATGAGTCAGGGAGTATTGTACTTGCATTGTAAATATCTTGTAAGGGAAGAAATGGGATCTGGTTTGCCACCCCCATAGATTTATTCACACTCCTCAGCCCAACATAAGTGCAGACCACTATTCCATTTTACAAATCAAGTCCTTTGCAGCAGACATCTGATGCATTTGATCTACTGTTCTGATGCTGCAATCTTTAGGCATTCACAGCTGTTTAAAGGCAGCAATCCTCTTTTCTAACCCTCCAACTCATAACTAGCCTACCTTCCCAAACCCTAATTCCTTGACCACTAAATCTTATTCACTCCGCCCCCCCCCCCCCCCACCCCCCACCACCACCACCCAAACTCCTGCCTAACATAGCCATCCCGCCCCTTCTACAGCCTTGGTGCAGTTCTTCTGTGTAATATTTGAGTTGTCATTTGGAAGCCATGGATACATAAACAAGCTGCCCCTGCAATTTAAGATAACAAAGTATGGAGCTGGATGAACACAGCAGGCCGAGCAGCATCTTAGGAGCACAAAAGCTGATGTTTCGGGCCTAAACACTTCATCAGAAAAGGGGGATGGGAGAGGGTTCTGAAATAAATAGAGAAAGAGGGGGAGGTGGATAGAGGAGAAGATAGGTGGAGAGGAGACAGACAAGTTAAACAAGGGATGAGCCTGTAGAGGTGAGTATAGGTGGGGAGGTAGGAAGCGGATAGGTCAGTCCAGGGAAGACAGACAAGTCAAGGGAGTGCGATGAGGTTAGTAGGTAGGAAATGGAGGTGCGGTTTGAGGTGGGAGGAGGGGATAGGTGAGAGGAAGAACAGGTTAGGGAGGCGGGGACGAGCTGGGCTGGTTTTGGGATGCAGTGGGGAGAGTGCAGATTTTGAAGTTTGTAAAATCCACATTGATACTGTAGGGCTGCAGGGTTCCTAAGCAGAATATGAGTTGCTGTTCCTACAACCTTCGGGTGGCATCATTGTGGCACTGCAGGAGGCCCATGATGGACATGTTGTCTGAGGAATGGGTGGGGGAGTTAAAATGGTTTGCGACTGGGAGGTGCAGTTGTTTGTTGTGAACCGAGCGGAGGTGTTCTGCAAAGCGGTCCCCAGGCCTCTGCTTGGTTTCCCTAATGTAGAGGAGAGGAAGCCACAACAGGTACAGTGGATGTAGTATACCACATTGGCAGATGTGCCCTCCTCCTACCTCAAGCCGCACCTCCATTTCTGACCTACTAACTTCATCCCGCCCTCTTGACCTGTCGGTCCTTCCTGGACTGACCTATCCCCTCCCTACCTCCCCACCTATACTCACCTCTACAGGGTCCATCCCCACCCCCTTAACTTGTCTGTCTCCTCTCCACCTATCTTCTCCTCTATCCATCTTTGATCTGCCTCCCTCTCTCCCCATCCACCTTTTCTGATGAAGGGTCTAGGCCTGAAACGTCAGCTTTTGTGCTCCTGAGATGCTGTTTGGCCTGCTGTGTTCATCCAGCTCCTCACATTTTATTATCTTGGATTCTCCAGCGTCTGCAGTTCCCATTATCTCTGCCCCTGCAATTTACACTGGTGGAAATAACTCGCCTGCAGAACGTAACATTGATCTAAGTAGCCTTTTACACTTTCGGTGTAATTCTTACAACAATTCAAATTCATCAGATTCTTTTGATGAAAGGACACCAGCAGCTTTGAAACATTGCCATCGGGTCACCCTGTTAGTAGTGGTACTGTTTTCCCAATTCTCTGTCTCCCCACCCTGCCGTGCCATCCCCCCTCCACAGCTCTCTCAACTATTTGATAGCAGCTCTTTAGGTTCAATGTAAAGTTAAGTTAATGAATGGTATAGGAGGGAGAGGCAAGGAACCTTGTTTAAAGATGCTCTGTTTGTATGTGAGGCATATGTTTGCTGACCATAGTGTGGGGCAAGTTGATGGAGGCACTTCAAAGTTGGGACAATGACCATTAAGTCAGATAGTTAGGTTGCAACCTGATGGAGAATGGAGATTCCTGTAAGTACCCAGCATTTTGGATGAGTTGTAGTCTGTGGGGGAGAAAAGCCTCCACAAACTAACTGTATCAGAAGACATGACAGACACGAAATGGCACATGGTTAATGATGAAACAAGGCTGTGCAATGTACTAATTACTGAGGTGATTTACTGTGCTTGCTTCCTTTAGCAACTAATTGCAATGCTCTCATTTCCTATAGTGCTTTGCTATCACATTCTGCACTGCTGAGCTACAGCATTTTTATTTCCCTCGAGTAAGCTACAATACTGCACTTTCTCTCAGGGATACTCTCATTTCCTGCAGTCATTTCTCTGGATACAGTTTCTGACTTCACATTTGCCCCACTGGTGCAGTTCTTAATTCTTTCAATCACTCAGTTTTTGATAATGTTTTAACACAGTCTTACATAGACTTGGTCTTTTTTTCTTCTCTTTTACTAAAACGATGTTTTAATGAAGTTCGCCAGGTTACGGTTTCACCTGCCAGGATCACACTTTTACCTTCCAAAGAATCTTACATTCACGTATGAGCCTAGATGATGATTGATAGCAAACTATAGAGATTATAGGACTAAGGCCAATTCAGACACCAGGTCCTGAACATACCATCCCTGGGTATGTCCTACCCTACCGCCTGGACGGGCCCACCAGAAAAGGCAGCACAGTGATAATCAGTTTTCTTGGAAGTCCTCAACATTGACTTCAAATGCTATGTAATCTCATGGCTTTTAGTCAAACATGTCAAATGCTGATTGCCATTTACCACTTCCCTCCCCAGTCACCCTTTACAGCAGATGAATCAGTTTTTCTCCGTTTTGAATACCAATTAGAAAAAGCATTGAGAATGGCCAGAGCAGAGGATGTACTCAGGATGATGGATTTCCATGTTCATCACGAAGAATGAGTTTTGTAGTGCCACCTCTGATGGACCTGATTGAGAGCGGTAGGGAAAAGCAGCTGGACTGGGTTGGCAGCAAGTGGTGTGAAAACCATGAAGAGACATGACGTACTTGACATCATCCTCACCAATCTGTCTGTTACAGATGCATCTGTCCTTGACAGTGGTGATAGGAGTGACCACCACACAGTCCTTTTGCAGACAAAATCTCATCTTCATATGATGGATGCTCTACATTGTGTTGTGTAGTGCTACCACTTTAATGGGATAGATTTGGAACAGATCTGAAAAAAAAAGGGTATTCATGAGGTGCTGTTAGCCATCAGCAGCAGCAAAAATGTGTTAAGCTATAATCTGTAACACTATGGTCACTATATCCTCCGCTCTACCATTACCACCAAGCCAGGGGATCAACCTTGGTTCAATGAAGATTGCAGGTGGGCATGACAGGAGCAATACAAAGTATATCTTAAAAATAAAGTGTGAACCTGGTGAAGCTACAATACAGGGCTACTTCTAAGCCAAACAGCAAAAGCAGTATGTCATTATAAATATTTAAGTGATTCCACAACTAATACATTCTGGTTGAAGATGGAGCAAATGAATCAGCCATGAATGCTATGGACAATTCTAACTAAAGAAGATGTTTCTGTAAATATTCTAACCTAGCGAGTTTTGAGAAGACTTGTAGCTCAGGTTGAGGTTCTGGATGTGAGTTTGCTGCCTGAGCTGGAAGGTTCGTTTTCAGACGTTTCGTCACCATTCTAGGTAACATCATCAGTGAGCCTCCGACAAACATTCCAGCTCAGCGAGCAAACTCACATCCATATTCTAACCTTAATGATGGGGTAACCCAGCACCTCCCTGCAAAAGACAAGAATGAAGTATTTGCTCCATCTTCAACCAAAATTAGAACATAGAACATAGAACATTACAGCACAGTACAGGCCCTTCAGCCCTCGATGTTGTGCCGACCTGTCATACCGATCTGAAGCCCATCTAACCTCCACTATTCCAGGTACGTCCATATGCTTATCCAATGACGACTTAAATGTACCTAAAGTTGGCGAATCTACTACTGTTGCAGGCAAAGCGTTCCATTCCCTTACTACTCTCTGAGTAAAGAAACTACCTCTGACACCTGTCCTATATCTTTCACCCCTCAATTTAAAGCTATGCCCCCTCGTGCTCGCCATCACCATCCTAGGAAAAAGGCTCTCCCTATCCACCCTATCTAACCCTCTGATTATTTTATATGTTTCAATTAAGTCACCTCTCAACCTTCTTCTCTCTAATGAAAACAGCCTCAAGTCCCTCAGCCTTTCCTCGGAAGACTTTCCCTCCATACCAGGCAACATCCTAGTAAATCTCCTCTGCACCCTTTCCAAATCTTCCACATCCTTCTTATAATGCGGTGACCAGAACTGTACACAATACTCCAAGTGCGGCCGCACCAGAGTTTTGTACAGCTTCACTATAACCTCTTGGTTCCGGAACTCGATTCCTCTATTAATAAAAGCTAAAACACTGTATGCCTTCTTAACAGCCCTGTCAACCTGGGTGGTAACTTTCAAGGATCTGTGTACATGGACACCGAGATCTCTCTGCTCATCTACACTACTAAGAATCTTACCATTAGCCCTGTACTTTGCCTTCTGGTTACTCCTACCAAAGTGCATCACCTCACACTTGTAATTGCTGTCTGTTTGATCCATCTTGGTCTCCTGGTTTCAGATGAGATCTTCAGTCAATTGGATTTGCAACATGATTGCGCATAGAAATTGTGTTATATCCTAAATAAGTCTCATCAACAAAGAGCAGGACAAATCTAACCTAACCAATTACTGCCACAGAGATAGTAGGAACTGCAGATGCTGGAGAATCTGAGATAACAAGGTGTAGAGCTGGATGAACACAGCAGGTCAAGCAGCATCAGAGGAGCAGGAAAGCTGACGTTTTGGGCCTAGACCCTTCTTCAGAAAATTCGTGAGTTCTGAATTCATTTTCTGAAGAAGGATCTAGGCCCAAAACATCAGCCGTCCTGCTCCTCTGATGCTGCTTGGCCTGCTGTGTTCATCCATCTCTATACCTTGTTATCTCAATTACAGCTGCATCAGTCTGTTTCCAATCTTCAACAAAATGATCGAAGGGATCAAAAATTGGGCTATCAAGCATCAAAACTGAGGACAATGCGAACTAGGGAAAGCTGTTCACTGGTTGGACTCATACCTAACACAAAGCAAGGTGATTGTGCTTGTAGGAGATTAACCATCCCAGTCCCAGGCTATCACTTGAAACCCCTCAGGATAATGTTCTTGACCCTACCATCTTCACTTCATCAATAACCTTCTCATGCAATCGTAATGTTCGAATTAGGTCTGTTCATCGATGAATGTACAATACTGAATGCATCTTCTCCTATATGGAAGTAGTCCTTATCCATAGAGCAGTACATTATCTGCATTTCATTCAATCTGGTCAACTGAATATGCTGTTCACAATGTAGTCTTCTCTACATTGAGGAAACGAAGAGTAGATTAGATGTCCGCTTTGCACGACACCTACATTCTCACTGCAAAAAAAAACTGAGCTTCCAGATGCCTGCCACTTCAACACACCACGCTGATCACTGGCCAACATCTCTGTCTCAGGCTTATTGCAGTACTCTCGTGAAGATCAGCACAAGCTGGAAGAACTGCACCTCATTTTCTGCTTGAGGACCCTGCAGCCTTGTAGTTCAACAACTTTAGGGCTTGAGCTCTTCCCTGTCCTTGCCCCAATCCCAACATATCAGACCTTGTTAACACTGAGTCTACTATTACACACAACCTATTGTTAGCCACTAACAGTCCCCATTAATAGTTATTCACCCTCCTTGCCAGATTGTTATCACTCCTTGTCTGTTCAAATGTTCTTCTGTCTCTTTGGGCTCCACCCCCACCTATCATTTACTCAGTACCTTCCCCCTCACCCTATCTTCTGCATATGAACTGACATTTTCCTAGCTGTCATCAGTTCTGAGGAAGTGCCACTCGACCCAAAACATTAACTCTGATTTCTCTCCACAGCTGCTGCCAGACCTGCTGAGCTTTTTGAATAATTTCTGTTTTTGTTTTTTTTTATTCAATCCTTGTCTGTATTTCGTAAGACAATATTCAGACATGGGTTGATAAGTGTAAACGAAAAACTACATGACCTAAGAGCCACATGAAGATCATCTCCAACAAGAAGGAATCTAATCATCTCCCTTTGACATGCAATAAAATGATCATTCCTCAGAACTGAGGAAGGGTCACTGGACCTGAAACGTTAACTCTGTTTTCTCCTCCACAGATGCTGCCAGACCTGCTGAGCTTTTCCAGCAACTTTGTTTTTGTTCCTTATTTACAGCATCCACAGTTCTTTTGGTTTTTATTTAATAAAATAATCATAATTGACTCCTTCACTATTAATATCCCATGGATTATCATTACCAGAAACTGGCCATATAAATACTGAGAACAGGTCAGAGGCTGGGAATTATGTGAAAGTAACTTACTCCGCCAACTCCCAAACCTTTTCAACCAGCTACAAGGCACAAGTCAGGAATGTAATGGACACTCGACGCTTGCCTGGATGGATGCTGCTCCACGAACGCTCAAAGAAGCTTGACACCATCCAAGACAAAGCCTCGATTGCCACCCTATCCTCACATGTTAATCATTTAATTCCTGCATGACTGATGCACAGTGGCAGTAGGGTGTACTGT
The DNA here is from genome assembly GCF_030684315.1 of Stegostoma tigrinum. NCBI lineage: Eukaryota > Metazoa > Chordata > Chondrichthyes > Orectolobiformes > Stegostomatidae > Stegostoma > Stegostoma tigrinum. The sequence goes on from NC_081369.1 coordinate 28,692,750, forward strand.
TTCCAAGAGACACTGCAGTAACTCACCAGGACTCTTTCAATAGAAACTTCCAAACCCATGACATCTATCACGCAGAAGGACAGGACCCCCAGTTACATGGGTCACCACCATTTCTAAAGTTCCCTTGCACAGCTTACATAAATCTGATTTAGAATTATATCGCCGTTCCTTGACTGTCATCAGATCAAAATTATGGATTCTATTTTTGAAGGTGCTTGTGTAGCTGTACCTACGTGGTGGACTTCAGTAAAGGTCAAGGAGGCTCAGAAACTCTTCTCAAGGGCAATGAGGGAAGGCCAAGAAATGTTGCCTTGCCAGCAATGCTCACATCTGTGAGAATTTTAAACATTTGGAGCTCTGAAGAAGAATAATTTATAAATACCTATTTGCTCCCACAGCTGCTACTAGACCTGTGGAATTTATCCAGCACTGCTTGTTTTTATATATTTAAACAATGGTTCCTGACATCCATATGCTGGATAATTTTCCTTCTCCCCTTCTAGCATATGGCCCGTGCTACTAGAGACAATAATGAAACCCCAAAGCATCTCAATAATGGATGTAGTATAGACCAAGAACTGCACATCTTGCTATGCCTCATTGCTGCACCTACCCACCAGGCTATTAGGAGAGTTGATTGTGCTTTTCCTACTGGGTCTTCGTGAGGCTTTCTGGTTCTCACAATGATTTACTTGCACATATAATGCTCCTTTTTTTCTGTTTTGCCAGGCCTCACTCAAGCATGTAGAACATTTGGTTTCTTTCAGCAACTTGCTAGTATGACCTATTTTGTCACAAACCTGCTCCATTGTGCTGTTTTCGGAGAAGGAGTCTCCATGAGATTATTAATCACTGAGACCTGTGTGTAAGCTTTCTCTCCAATGTTGCATTATCAAAGCAAAGATAGGTACTGAATTTAGAAGAAAACTGGGCTAAATGACATCAAAATCTACCATTCCATGTCTCATTGGTGGTTTTTTATGATGCATTACAATGTGCAAAGTTAGCGGTGGAGTGTAATATCTCCCTCTGCACTATACTGCAAATTGATTCAGTCTCTCATTTTATCATTGCCACCCTTCAATAAGATATAACAACTGCTTGATTTCAATTTAAATACAGGCTATCATTGGAAAGCCATTTTGATCAAATGTAAAATATTTAATTTTAAGGGGCACACAATGTTAAGAAGTTTCAGGATAGGAATAGGCAAAATTTTAATACCAACTTAAAAAATAATGAACAAACAATTATTGATATTTGGCCAAATGAATTTGAGACACTGGTTCTTTGAAAGAACTGTTCTATTTATTTCCTATACCTCAACTTTTTCCTCTTAATGTTGCAAATTAGTCCTGCTCAGGCATATGTCTAACCATGTTGCATGCTTATTCAGTGGGAGTAGGTACTCACATTATGTATGGGATGTAGGTTCATTCATTTATTAGTGAATCAAGAGGATATCTTGAGGGTTTGATGGAACTACCTTGTGCAGAACCTAATTTATCCTACTTGATTCTTGCAAATAGGAATTGCTGGAAGGTGACATCCCAGGGATTAAACTCCATGGTGAATTTAATGATTTGTTTAATTTCCTAAGGCTTTGCATCTTTGTCATATCTAAAAAAACAACTCCTGTGATCGACCTTAGATCTGACAATGATGGGGAATCACATAAATAGCTGGAGTGATGCCAATTTGTGTGGCTTTCTTCCACAGCTGGCAATCTTTGTCATTTTCCCATATTTTGATGTAACTTGCATGTACTTACAGTAACAATCTGCATTTCCACTGTTTTCTTAAATGCAGAGCAATGTCTGAGGTCATGAGTCTATTATATTGCCACTGCAAAAACAAGATAAAAATTGCTTTTTGGTGACAGGCGTTACTGTGCAAATCCAACTGAAAACCATGTGCAAAGGCAAGGGTAAGTGCACAAGCTTAAATTTAGGTTTATTTGGGCCTGCAGCAATTTGTTGATGCTGACTGCTATAAGTTAATAAATGGGAAAGGATTCACTTTGAACTTTGAACATGGCAGTTCAAAATTGTCAGCAAAATGTCAAATAAACATATTACGTCTGCAGCAAAGTAAATATTTGAAGGGAAATTGACTCTGCATCATCTTATGGAGTGTAGTTTTCCTCCACTAGCTGGTGCTAAAGCCATAGTAATTCAATCTAAGAAAAGCCTAGTGTTTTGAAACACTGCATTCAATGACTAAAAGACTGATAATGTTCTTCTGAAAAACCTCGGAATACTCAGTGTTAAAAAACATGATATTGTGCAAGTTGTTGTTCTTGACCTCATTGTTTTGTGCCTGTATCGCTAAACACTTTTGTTTCGTAGTCCATCTTGTAAGAAAAACGATTTGTGTTTAATAGCACTTTTTATGACCACAGAATGTCTGAAAGCACTTCACAGTAACACAGCAGCCAATTTGCACACTTCAAGCTCTACAAACAGGAATGTGATAATTATAAGATACTCAGCTTTTGCAGTATAGGCTAAGGGATAAATATTGGCTGGGACTAAAAGGAAAATACCTCAGCTATTCTTCAGAACAGTGCCAAGAAACCTTTTATGTTCACCTGAGAGAGTAGATAGGGTTCAGTCTAGAGTGTCATATGAAAAGGCGGCACTTTCCACAGTGCAGCATTCCTTCAGCACTGGAGTATTAATGTTGTGTGAGGCTGGATGAACACAGCAGGCCAAGCAGCATCTCAGGAGCACAAAAGCTGACGTTTCGGGAAGGGTCTAGGCCCGAAACGTCAGCTTTTGTGCTCCTGAGATGCTGCTTGGCCTGCTGTGTTCATCCAGCCTCACATTTTATTATCTTGGAATCTCCAGCATCTGCAGTTCCCATTATCTCTATTAATGTTGTGCTCATTTCCTTCAATGACAATTGAATTCATATCCTTCCAAGTTAGAGCTGAAAGACCTGAAATGGTAATCCTCCCTCCACAGCTGCTCCCTGGCTTGCTTTGTGTTTCATGTATGCTGATTTTGTTTTGCCATTGTTGATATTTTGAATTGGTGGTAATCATTCCCAATTTGTGAACATTTCATTGGAAACATTCCAGTCCAGAAGGGTCAGACGTGCCAGTACAACTAGGGAAAATATACAGGATATTATCTGGGCCGATGGAAAAGCATAGTCATTGCACAAAAAAGTTTCTTTTTCCTGTGAACAATTTCCTGTAGGCAAACTGTATGCAATTATTTTTAATGGAATGAAGATACTTTCATGGTCTGTTCTTGTCTAAGTAAAATATACGTAAATGCAATCCCACACATGGAAATACAGAAAGAAAACTGAATTACTGTTGGTGCTTATTATTTATCTCCATTTTGAATGGTTTAAATGTAATTAAAACAGCTTATACCAAGTGAAAACACACTTCAAAATTCTATTTCAACATCTTTAGCGTCATAAATCACCATCATGCTTTCTCCATCCTTATCATGTACCCCCAGATAGTTTAATACCCAACCACCATAATCACTGTGTGATGATATTATTAATATATGGAAACCTGCGTTCAGAAGTGGACAGTTTCTGTTTAATTTGTATTTGTATGTTGTGTGTGTTAAGAAATGGAAACATAGTTTAAGTTTCATTTTGAGTACTCTATGTGGTACTGGAATATTGTTCACAAGCATTTAAATAAGGCTTTAAAAAATCTCTTGAGGTGAATACTCTAGTTCTTTAGAAAACAAAGAATAGCAGAAAGAAAAGAAAGGCTGCTTCCTAGCAACTTAGCATCCTATGACACAGGGAGGCAGGAAGGAAGGAGGTTTTTTAGAAAGACACAACCACTCAGAAGGTCAATGTGTTGTCAGGGTCCTTCCAGAGACTAGGTGATCAATCAGCAAGAATAGATCTATGAAATCAGCAGAGTAGTTTGGGAGTCTCCAAAATAGAACAGAAGTAACTATGTAACAGAAACTGAAGACTTTAAGGTGTCAGAAAGGAAGACATCCGACAAAATTGTTATATGCATAATTTTGAGGAGCACATGTTAAGGAGTAAATGAGCTGGGTGAATTAAAAAGCATTAATTAAAGAACAAAAACAAAGTTACTGGAAAAACTCAGCAGGTCTGGCAGCATCTGTGGAGGAGGAAACAGAGTTAACGTTTCAGGTCTGGTGACCCTTCCTCAGAATCGGCCCCAAAGTGTTAACTCTGTTTTCTTCTCCACAGATGCTGCCAGATCTGCTGAGCTTTTCCAGCAACCTTGTTTTTGTTCCTGATTTACAGCATCAGCAGTTCCTTTGTTTATTATTAACTAAAGAAGATGGCATAGAGTCATGTAAGTTTGCTGGAATACTGCCAAGAACAACTGTGCTATAGGAACAAGGGTCTTTCAAGTAGAAAGGGTTTCTATTGAGGTTTGAGTATCCATAAGGCTGTTGTGAGAGGAAGAGAACTGAATCTTAATTTTCGATATTTGTAATAAGACCATTTCAAATAGTTCTTATTTGCTGTAAAATAGGTCTTGCTGTCCTTTTGTGTGGAATAAATTTTAATGTTTTTGTTAAGAGTATATTGGCAGCCTCTTGTGAACATGTTCAATGACTGACAGCCACAGTAAACAAATTGAAAAGTAAACACTATGCTTTATCTGGCTGAGATCTGACCTCCCCAGTAATTCCATCAACTGAGTTCATAGCATCTGATTGAAAGTATGCATCCCTGCTGTTCCCTCACTTTCAAAGGTCCCACCCTTGTTTGAATCTCCTTAATTAATGACCATTGAAGTTAGAAAATGTATCATTTCTAAAGTAACACCTGAAATGTTAAGTATTATCTTTCAGAAACAGATTAGCCTGCTGAGATTTTCTTCTGCTTTCCACTTTTTAATGTGGAGTCTGGGGCAGTTGCCTGCCCCTGTCAGTTACACATTCAGATAAATATGTTTTAAATATTTGCCTTATTGGCAGAGATTATCTTTTTGTAGGTAGCCTGTCTGCCGTTAAGACATATTGACCCAGTTTTCTTGAGTATACTGAAATCAATTGCAGGGAGTCATTAAACAGGTTTCTGGTCCCTAATTCAAGTAAAGGGCTTAATGCCTGTTTCAAACATGGTCCATTAATGGAAATTTTTGCCTATGTTGACCAGTAAGATGAAGAAGAAGTGATTCATAATGAGCGTAAAATTCCTGTCCATTATATTTGAGGTTTAGGAGACCATTTAATGTTTGCAACGAAAACAAGGGTGTACAATTGATTTTAAAGGCTACCTACGAAGTGAACAAATGAGATAACTTCCATTTTCCAACCAAGGGCCTGAAATGCAAAGTCATTTGTTCATACCCAGCTCACCTTGTTGATTTATTTATTGTTTGTGAAGTTCATTGAGCTCCTTAAATCAATGGTTTTCTTTGAAATAGAAGAATTCCAGTGTGATATCTGGTGCAGTTTAACTACTAGCTGAAGATTCTAATTACATGAAACTTTTAGAATTGTAGAATCCCTACAGAGCAGAAAGTGGCCATTCGGCCCATTGAGTCCACATCAACCGTCCAAAGACCATCCCAACTAGACCCAACTAGATATCCGTAACTCTGCATTTCCCACGGCTAATCCATTGAGCCTGCACATCACTGGACACTATGGACAATTGTGGTTGGTTGGTACGCTGAGCTGGTTCGTCGTTCCGCAGACACTTCATTACCCTGCTGGGTAACATCATCTGATTGAAAGGCAGCCTTCATCAGAGGCATTACCTGGCAGGGCAATGAAACGTCTGCAGAACAACAAACAAGCTCGGCAAGTCAACCAACCACAACATCCACAACTCTACTCTTAAAACAAATATTTACTCATGCCTTCTTTCATTCATATATCATTTTGCTATGTTTGAATTATACGCGACAGACATATTTGAATACAATATGCACTTGCAATCTTAGTGAAACTGAATAATACTAAACTACATAGACTAAACATGAGTTGATTAAAAACAGTTTTACCATGACCAAACCACCTAGCCTACATATATTTGGACTGTGAGAGGAAACCACAGGACCTGGAGGAAACCCACACAGAAATCAGGAGAATGTGCAAGCTCCACACAGATAGTCGTCCAAGGGTGGAATCAAATGCAGGTCCCTGACCCTATGAGGCAGCAGTGCTAACCACTGGACTACTGTTATCTTAATAGTAACCCCTGTTTCCTTCCTTCCTTATCTGAAATGTTAAAAGGAATGGTTGTCAGATTTTACACCATCACCATGAACATTGCATCTATTCACAAAAGTGGTCCTTTTATAATTCATAGTATTCAGATAAGTAATCCTTGTTTCCTATTTGCTTATTCTGGATATACCTTTTGGGACTTCATGTCACGTGGTCAAAGATCTGTGAGTTGAGAATGCGCCTGCTTAGTCACGTGAAGACCTAGGCAGACTGTCTGTAAACCTAAACAGACATCATCTTGAACCAAGAGGCAGACAACAATGATTGTCTAATGTCTATCAAAAATATAAATTACTTTTTTAAAAGAAAATGACGGCAAAATCATAGGGTAAACAAATTTTATATTTCCTACAAAGTTAGCTTTGAAAATTATTTAGTTATGGATAAAAATAATTAGCTGTGACATTTTGAGTACTTACGCAACATGGAGGCCAAATTGTCTTATTATGTTCTGTTCAATAGTTGATTGTGTGGTGTTCACAGCAAGAAACTGATCATTTAAATCCCAATTCTAGAAAACTTTATTTGAATTATAGTTAATCAGAAAGATTTTTGTAATCACATATGATTGTTACATGAAGGTTACACGACAACTGAGATTGTACTAATTTTGACTAAAGAATAGCATTTAAAATAGAAATTATCTTAAATTGGACAGTGACATCTCATCCCAACTAATTCCCAAGAGCAATAACATGCCCTGAAATCACAAGGATGGACATTTGTCATGTACTGACAAATGAAAGTAAGTAAAGTTGATGAAAAATTACGACTATTTTGCATTACAGTTTATCAGAACTAGTGGAACGTGAAAAAACGCCATCAACATTGACTTCAGATTCTTGCATATGGGGATGAATATCGACTTGTAAACCAGATTCTTCACATTGTTTCAGCAAAGTAGAAATGTTGTTTTGAGACAATCGCAAATATCTGAAGGAAAAGATATGGTTAAAAGCATGCATTGGTAGTTTGCAGCAAATAATCTATTCTCCAAATAAAGATTCTGGTTTTTGTTAATGATAACTATTTCATAAGGTAACTCTCTTTTAATCTTAGTAATAATTTTTGAAGACTAATTCAAGAACTAAGCCATCTTTATAATAGGGATATATTTAATATCTGCATGCAGCTCTGTCACCTAATGCTTCCTGAAATTAGTATCCTGCAGATTCTAGTGTAACAGTGTACAGGTGAACTATTGCTCATTTAATATTGCCATCTATTGCGTTGATGTGCTTTTAATACTTCATTTTCATAAAATACCAATAATTAATTTTCCCTAGAGCCAAATCACTGATGTAATCAGCGACAAAATGAGCAGAAGTAAGAAGGGTGATGTCATGTATTGTTGAATTGTAAATTACAAATGTAAAGAAGGGTTGTTGCTGGTTCAATAATGGACTAGAGTACACTATTTTGAATGGTTCTAACACTGCATGTGCTAGCTGAATAGGGGCATAGGGATATATTTACTCGTGTCTTCTTTCATTCATATATCATTTTACTATGTTTGAATTATACGCAACAGACATATTTGAATAAAATATGCACTTGCAATCTTAGTGAAACTGAATAATACTAAACTACATAGACTAAACATGAGTTGATAAAAACAGTACTCTTAGTATTTTGTATGTTTTTTCAGGAAAATGCTAACATATTATCTTTTCAATTCATAATTCTAATGATTGGTAATGACTTAGACATTTACAATGAGCCATTTATTCATACAAAGCTTGAGTATGGCTGCAGAAAATACACATTTTATCGAAGATTTTCATCTTGCTCTCAGGTCAATTTGTGAGAAATGCCAAAGCAAAGGGAAAAAGGCAGTTATTGTTAACGGAAAGAGAGTGCTGATTCATTGACAAATAGACTCTGATTGGTAGAGGTTTGACACGGACTGCCAAGCTATGTTTAAATTTACCAACCAATTTAGGAATTTTCCATTTATGTACATCCCTTGGCTCCATTTTATCCATTACTAGACATTCCCATTTCTTGAACAAACAGCTATGTAAATATACTTACACTGAGAGTCAGGTAAATTGCATTTAAAATCTTCAGCAACCCTTCAACCATCCTTCAACTGCTTTTAAAACAGTCTTTTTACCTATTTCAGTCCACAATCAAAAATACTAAGAAAATAAGTTGGTATTTCTTGCAAATTGTCCTGATCAATGCAAGATGAAAAGTTTTGCCATAATGTGTCTTTTTCAACAAAGCTCAGCTTTTGTTCATTGAAGTCTCAAAATGGCAAGCTGTGAAAGTTAATTTCATAATATGTTCATTCGTGTCGAGTGCCAAAGCATTACTACTGGGTGAACAATATTTGGTCTGATAAAAAGCTATGGTGCCCATTATAAATAGAAAGACAAAGGCAAAAACTATTAATATTTTATACCCAACAATCTGAACACTGGAGAGTCATAACTAACTGTATCAGGTGATTAAAGGAAATAGAAACAAAACTCAATTTTACAAAGTGATAATGGGAACTGCAGATGCTGGAGAATCCAAGATAATAAAGTGTGAGGCTGGATGAACACAGCAGGCCCAGCAGCATCTCAGGAGCACAAAAGCTGACGTTTTGGGCCTAGATACTTAAATATCTTTTAAGGAACACAAAGAAAATACGGTTGTGTGAAAAGCTGTGTGACTAAAGGTGAAGCTCTGTGCATTGCGGAATGAATCAGGATATGTTGTGTTTTTGCTGGTTTATTATATATTTGTATCACCCATGTACTTCAGAGCATTGCAAAGATAACACTAGTCTACAACTGGTGTATTTACAGCATTTTAAAATATGTCAGCAACTACAGGATTTCAACACATATGTTCACAACTCTTGCTTATTAAGTCTTTCTGGAAGCTTCTGTTTCCTTCTCAGAGGCTCCAACCAGGCTAAATGAATCAAGCTAAATGAATATACATCAGCCAATAGACTAGCATAATGAAATCCAGATCAATAAATCAGCAAACATTATAGGATACACCAAAATCATTTGATTTGCTCATTATATCTTTTATGTTTTTTTTATATTGTTGATGTGACGAAATACTATTCACTTGTCTAAATGAGTCAAGCTTCAACAACACTCAAGAAGCTCAACCTATCCAAAGCAACCCATTTGATTGTCACTTCTCTACTGCCTTCACTATTCACCCCCTTCATCACTCATGCATAGTGGAAGCACTGTGTACCATCTGTACCAAGGTGAACTGCATGTACTCACTGTGGGTTTACAATAGCACCTTCTAAACATGGGCCTTCTGGCACATGTAAGGCCAGGGGTAGCAAGTATGTGACAACACCACCACCGACAGGTTCTCCTCCAAGCCATACACTATCCTGGCTTGGAACCATGTCTCCCTTCCTTCACTATTGTTGGGTTCCTTCATCATGGCATTGTGAGTGACCCAAAACACAAAGAATTGCAGCAGTTTAAGAAGGTAGCTCTACATCACCTTCTGGAGGGCAGTTAGGGATGGGTAATAAATGAGGCCTAGCCAGTGATAACTTACATCCTATGAACAAATCAAACTTTATTACCTGCATCTTAGAACCTCTTCGGGTTTGAATGCCTCATAAGTTGTTGGGTGACCTGTAATACCCTCATTTGTGACCTTTGCAAGCATCTCATTTAACTTTTTATCGAAGGCAACAGATCCATAAACACTGTCACGTGACTCATTAAGTGATTTGCTTCCAGCTGAAGAAAGGACCTTTGATAAAGAGGGCATCCTTGTGATTGTGCCATGACTGCCAAGACTGCTTGGAATCTGGCTGGAATGTGAATACGATGTGCTATATTTGTTCAGTTTAGTCAGATTGACACTTCCTGGCACACTCTTTGTATTCTTGCTCAGGGTTTCTGTATTCCTAGAGGCTGATGTGTTAGTTGGCAAACTTAATCGACTAAATGGCACTGATGATTTTAGATGTGATGGCCCTGCAGGAACAGGATTCTGTGTTACTAAATATTCCTTAATATCAAAATCTACATACCGTAAGGTGCAATATTGTTATGAAAACACATGCTGGGACATCTCTTGCTTTAGCATTGTTTACTTTAAAAACAGTATAAAAATCTCTCAGGAAATTACACTAGGCTCAAGATACTTCCTCAGGAATTTTAATCTCGGTTACCCAAAATGTCTGATTGAAAGTTTAAAAAAAACACTCTCTTTTCTTTAGTCTCTCTCCACTTGCTTGTCCCAAATAAAGTTCCACGTGCAAACACGAGGAATGGAGCCATTAAAGCAAACATTGGTCATTCGCAGATGGCAACCGCAAATGATGAGGCTGAGAGTTTTGCCAGGATGGAAAGCCTCTCCCTTGGGGTGAAAATGGCAGAAGTGGCTGGAGATTGCAAGCTCCCTCCTTGCATTCAGCACTTCCTATTTTCAGATGGCTGGAAATGGATTCCGCTCAGGATACAAGCGTAAGCAGTTTACAGAGATGGATAGCCATTGAAATCATCAGCTTTCTCCATTCCTGCATGATTTTGTTGAAGTTAACATCTGGAATCCAACTTGTTAACATCCAATCAGGATCAAGAGGTCTGAATCTTGTGGATTCATTTGGATAGCTAGGCTTCCCTGTTGGAGGTGTGAGGTAACCCTTTGAATCCGGCTCTGGGATACCTTAAAGGGAGGAATATATACTCTTTGGTGCAGGTTTCTACCTTTTGAGAATGGAACTGTACCCTTTTGAAAGAGTTCACTTCCCTTTGAGATTTTTAAAAATAGATTATATGTAAAAGGTGAATAAATTTATTGGCATTGTCAATCTGTCAAAGGACTGAAAAAAAATGGTCAAAATGATTGGTCAAGGCATTTCAAACTCCAGACTTTTAAATCTTGATAAAATGCCTGGAGAGTATAAAATTATTGCTTTTAATTTAACTCTGTTGACATAAGTGAAGGGATTTCCATTACTGGATGAAGGCTGCAAAATTGTTTTCAGAAGAATCTATTAAGACAATGTGGTGCCACTTTTTTGTTCAATTTGATTCACAGTTACAAGTGGTGTTGAACTCTTTGACTGAAAGATTAATTCAATTGGGGGCAGGGGTGGAGTGGGTGAGGGGGCTAGTGGTTACCTCACTTGAATGGATGACTAGAGTAAGGCGTGAAAAAAGCCAACATTGTAGGATCAGTCTGCATTGTGGCTGTGATGATGCATTAAGGCCTGTCTCTTCACTTTACCCCATGCCTGTGAAGTAATTCCCCACATGTTCAGTACAATCAATTCTCACTCTCACCCTCTCATTCTCTCACCCTCTCACCCATTCACCCTCTCACCCTCTCACCCATTCACCCTCTCACCCTCTCACCCTCTCATCAACACAGATGCCTATTTTCCTTTATGATCTATGACTCCCCATCATGACTTCCAATGCTTGTTGCGCTTGAATGAAATGCTTGTTTCATGATGCTTTATCAAGGTGAAACAATTTAATTATAGCAAATGTGTTTTTATAATTTTTTTCAATATAGTGAAGTCAGTAATATATTTATTTTACTAAAGTAAGAAGCTTCTTTTTTTGTCTCTCATCCCTACACAGGTTCTAAGATCTGTAGAGGATACTGGGTGAGTTGGCATGGTGCAGTATTAATATTGATAGTGGGGAGCAGCTATGAGAACTACAATACTGTTGCTTAGATTCTGCATTCGTTTCCAATGATCAGGAATAGAGGCTTCCATTTTCTACTGTTATATCATTAACAAAGTCAAACCAACAAAGACACTCATAATAATGATATTCTTCAATTTGTCTTTGGGATTCAGTATTAATGCTCTAAATAACTTAAATTTCAAACTCTGAATCTATTATTATATATTAGCATTTGGTGTGAGAACACCCCCTGGATTGGCAGGTTAACAAAATGGACTCTCTATCCCTTATTTTCTTCAATTGTCTTGCTGGAGAAGGTTGATGTGCATTCACATGCGCAGGTTAAAGGATTACATTCAGATCCATTCATTCACTCTCTTTCTGTACACACCTCTTAACCTGTCAGCAAACAATCAGGCAAAATGAATTGGGGGAATGAAAACAAAATGTTATCACCTGGTCATTTTGCAGTTAGTACATTTCTTTTCTTTACATATAAAACAGGAATCCACCTTTGCTGCTAATCTAGCTGTCACAACAAATTCTCCCTACTCATTGGATGAACAATATGAAGAAGTGCAACAGGTAAATGTATTAGAGAGACAAACAATGTTTTGCCTATGTATATATTTTCTGTTTTATTTCTGTTGAAGGTGAATCTACACTAAAAATGATATACAAACATTTTGCATTTGCAAAGTGATTGTAAACAAATCCATGTAGACTAAGATTTTAGGTTTCAAGTTAAAAGAGTGAACAGAAAGGCAGAGAAACTGACAATAAACATAGTTGCAAAGGCAAAACATAAACAATAAAAAGTTAATTCAATAATACAATAGCAGCATTTACAAAGGAAGACAGAAAAGTTCTCCTTTGAGAAGTATATTAAGGCATAATTCAGGACTTTGATATGATACTGATTACCTAAACCGACTGAATGCACTTAAAGAGAACAGTTCCTCAGGTGTGGATGATATCTATCCTCATGTTAATAAACTTACAAAGCCAACACAATTCTTATATATATCAAAACAGTAAAGTAGAAATTAGAGGCAATATTAAATTCAGGAGTAAGATCAAAACAGGAGTAAGATTGGTCACAGGACAAATCCTGGCTGATAACATTGTCATCTTAATCCAGGACAATTAGGTCAAATGTAACAATTAAATACATCCATTGCCCAGTTGCAATCAGTTCACTGAGTGTGGCGACAAAACCAGTGACCCTTCAGGCCTGTATGGTTGAGCACAGTCTGGTTGGCGGGCTGAAGTATTTGCTCAATGTGCCATGAGGATATTTTTCAGATACAATTAAAAATGTTTGCTTGACGAATTGCACAGCAGAAGTAAAACTGTTATAAAAATGTTCAAATATTTACATTATGTAGCAATGCAAATGAAACAATAGCTTCTTTCCATTATTCCTACCCGTCTTTCTTGGTCCACTCTGGAGATAGCTTGCAAACTTCGGGAGATGATCTCCAAACTGACTTCTTAAGGTTTCTGAAGATGTCTTTATTGATACTGGCCGTTGATCTTCGGATGGGATTATCTTTGAAGCTTTTTCTGGCAACTTTGAAAGCGAAAAGTTATTATACTGTCCCACAATTTGGAAATCTTATTTGCATTTTTATGATCAAAGTTCAGAGGCTTTTTGGGGTTTACAGATATTTTGCACCTATTGCAGCAATGGCAAACCTAGAAGTGGGAAGGCCTGGCCCGAAATCATTGTGCACCTGGGCTACTGACAAATCCAGCATTGTCTTTTGTTAGGTTGCCGTCGTGACTGCCAGTAATAGGCACAAGTCTCACCTCGATATTAAAATGAAATTTCTGGATCAAATTCTGGATTAGTTTGTGAAGTTGGTTTAAACTGAACTGTAAGAAGAATGTCACTATTTAAGGTTTTATAGCGACCTAACCATCCTTAAAGGCACTCTAGGCTTAATTCTATCGTATTGATATAAAATATCATTATTAATTTTGTATTCTTGTGAAATAGAGATTATATTTTGAATCTAAAGTCACTAAGACTAATTCTTGCACTATGCTGAACTGGTATAAACAAATGAGGGAATCATTACAGGACAGAAAAATAGCAGGGAAGTATAGAAACTGGTTAAGGGGCTTCTTCCCAGCTGGCCCCATCCCAGGGGAGTGACCCAGAGTGAGGTAAGTGGACTGCTGATTATGAATGAGATAAAGGATAATAGTGAGAAGGAATGTATATTCAGTTGGATTTGGTAATTCTCAGGGGAAAAGAGTAGTAATGTTTCACAAATCCATTCTGTAATAACTACTCTCCTTGCCAAATCATTCAATTCCACCTGCCAGAGGAAGAGATGTGGCAAATTTCCTTACTGGTATTGCACATGAGCAATGCTAAATATTTAGGTATAAGTATTGTTTTAAGAGATTGAAAATTGTGCTGGTGCCAAGGAAGGAGTTGACAGTCTTGCTCAAGTTGTTTTGACTTGTTTATACACTGCTCTACACTCCTGGGGGAGGGAGAATGCAGTCCCTCCTCCCAAGAATCATGAGTAATAGCCCTGGCAGGCTTGTTGATGCGTATGCCCAGGCTTCTGTTGCCTTCAATGCAGCATGGAGATCTATATGACTGAAGTATCTTTGTGGTTAGAATGTGGAACTAATGCCTGGTTGAAGTGGGGGCCCACCTGCAATATTGGGCATGTATGTACATTTCCATTCTTCTCAGAAATCTATGGAAGAGAAAGGGGGTTTCAGCGTAAAATTAAAAGCAGAATACAGAAAACCTGAGAGTAAAGTGCAGTGTAACAAACAGGAAGATTTTGTCATGACCATTAATCTTGGAAATTATTTTTATCTTTTCCTGTCTTTCATGAAAATAAGAGTTAAATTCATTCCTCAGAATAATAGAGTTGAAATAATCAACTGCTGATATTCCAGAAACAAAGTTCCATTTTGGTCATTATTCTTGAAGACTTACATTTATACAACTTCTTTCATAATCTTTGGATGTTCCAAAGTGCTTTACAGCCAATTCATCAAAGATCCTAAGAGAGAACCTCCCAAAACAATGATCAGTTCAAAGCCAGGGGGCATAGTTTTAAAGGTGAGGGAAGAAAGTTTTTAAAAGGACATAAGGGGTAACTTTATAAACAGAGTGGCTCCTGTGTGGAATGAACTGCCAGAGGAAGTGATGGGTGCAGGTACAGTTGCAAGATTTGACTAAGTACATGAATAGGAGAGGTTTGGAGGGCTTTGGTCCAAATGCAGATAAGAGGGACTAGTTAATTTTGGTAACATGGCCAACATGGATTAGTTAGACTGAAGGGTCTGTTTCTAATCTGTATGACTGTATGACTACCTCCATCTAGAAGGACAAGAGCAGCAGATACGTGGGAACATCACCACTTGCAAGTCACTCACCATCCTGACTTGGAAATATATTACCATTCTCTCGCTATTGCTGGGTCAAAATCCTGGAATTCTCTCCCATTGTATGTCCACTTACACACATGTGTTATAGCAGTTTGAGAAGGAAGCTCAGTAACACTTTGTCAAAGGCAACTAGGGATAGACAATAAATGCTGACCAGTCAGTCTCACCCACATCCCACATGTGAGTAAAACAATTGATCAGCAGCTGGTTAAACGTGGCGAAGAAAAGTATAGCTGCTACAGTTAGTATTAGATGAGAAGTGAACGGGGCTGAAGTGCAACTTAAGCACTGGCATAGATAATTGCAGCAGGTCTTAACTATTCTGAATGCCCTGTGTACTTCTATGTTAATTATTTTTTTAAAAATTCATTCACGGGATGAGGGCATTGCTGACCAGGCAGCATTTATTGCCCAGCAAGCCAGTGGTTTTGGTTGCAAACGTTTCGTCACCCGCTCGGTAACATCATCAGTGCCCCTCTGGTGAAGCATTGGTGTTCTGCCCTGTTTGTTATTTATATGCCTCAGTTTGCTGATGTGAGGGGGTTGGAGGTGACAAGGCATTTGCAACCAAATCCACCAGCTGGGCGAGCATGTCTACAACCTCATCCGCAACCCAAGCTACAAATCTTCTCAAAAGTTTATAGCCCATCTCTAATTAGCAGTTCAGAGTCAATCACACTGCGGTGGGTCTGGAGTCACATGTTGGCCAGACCAGGTAAGGATGGCAGGTTTCTTCCCTAAAGGGCAGTGGTGAACCAGATGGGTTTTACTGATAATAGGTTCATGGTCATCATTGGGTTTTAATTCCAGATATTTTATTGAATTCAAATTCCATCATGGCAGGATTCAAACTCAGATCCCTGGAATGTTACCTGAGTCTCTGGATTAACAATCTGGTGATAATACCCCTCGGCTATCACCTCCTTTGCTCTGTAGCCTTCTCCTGGGCAGACTCCTTCACTGTTCCCTTCTGGGAATCAGTTACATGTAGGTGTTGCCCAGAAATAGTAATACAGTGTCAATGGGAAGTACAAAGAAATGATTTGTGAGAGAAATTAAAGGAAAAGCTTTGATGCTGCTTTGTTGGCTTGCCCTCCAGAGTGCAAGTGTTTTGAAACACAGTGCAGATCCAGAGCTTCCATTGCTGAAGCATCTAGGCCTGAGACATCTGCCTTCCTGCTCCTTTGATACTGCTTGGGCTGCTGTGTTCATTCAGCTCTGCACCTTGTTATTTCATCTTCTGTTGCTTGTGCTGGTTTCACACCAATGCTTGCATCAATGAACTTACTCTGGACTTTTGCACTGAATTCCTACTGAGCACGGATGATTTTCTCAAATTGACAACACTGATGAAATTTCAGGTCAGACAATCAGGAAAGCACAGCTAAAAAAGTAAAAAGAGATAAAAGGAAAGAACCACAAGAAAAGAGGGATATAAGCAGAAGAAAGAGGCAGAGAGAAACAGCAACTTAACAACAGTGAGGACAGATAAGACTGTAACCATATTCACCCACTTATCCTATGTAACACTATGGGAAAATGATTCTTACAGTGAAAGTATAACAGACAAATATTTTATTTTATTGTTGTTAGATATACTTAAAGTACATTTTATTATGTTTAGCCTGATATTGAATGATTCCTTCACAAATGTTACAAATGTATCCTATGTTATAATATAAACAATAAATGAGACCATAATGAGACTTTATATCCCTAACCTATACTAGAATGATTTTGGCTCACCTTTTGTTTGTTAGTGAAAACCTTCTGTGTTGAAATGGTCCTTAATTTTTCCAGACTTTTTTCAACCTTTTCTTTCTCCATTCTCCTTGACTGTTCATTCAAGATGTTCAAAAGCTCTAAGGCTCGTGTTGTTTTCAATAGCTAAAGTGGGAATGAAGGGGAAGCAGGAAGAGCATTTATAAAATATTATCCTCATCAGTGGGTTTTCTGTGGAAGTGTTCATGGTTAATGTCAAAAATGGAGCAGCCAGTTATGAATAAAAATGGTCACAGGAACAGAATAGGCATTTTGACATTGTATCTAGAGGTACAGACTTACTTCTGCTTTGTTTTTGATAACTACCATAATTCACAAGCCACGGACATCTCAAGACAGAATCAGTAACAAAATAAAATGGATTCTTTATTTGTGATTATTCTGCATGCCCATACAGGTCTTCACTGTACGAGTACCTTCCACAGAGTGCTAATATAAAGAAACCATACAATGTGTTTCATCATAAACATTTCATTGCTGTACTTTAGAACCATAACAACTCTTTTTACAAGCATTCCACAATATTCCCCTTTTTCAAATGAAAACATATCCCCTCAAATTGGTAAAAGTTAACAATACCCAACCCAACAACAGTGATTGAAGATAACCATACATGGTACAAAACCAGACCAGAAACAAGTATCCATCATAATAGCATAAAGGTAGCTTAATCAGAAAGCTTGATTTGAAAGTAGGATAACAGATCTTGGAATCCAAAACAGATTTGGATGGATTTTTATCTGTGGAAGTAGAATATGCAAACTCTGCCTGAGACATTGTCTTTGATCTTCTACTGTTTGTTAAAGAGTTGTTATGTTGATATGTTCTGATCTCTCCTCTATTCTGACACGATGTAACACCAATAATAGTACTAACCTTGTACAATTGTGGGTTTCCTTGAACTCTGTAGTCTTGGGCAGGACTTCTATGTATCACATAGTCTATCTTCTCCTGACAAATGCTCTCCTGCATATATAAATCTTATAAGTTGTAAGAGTTGTACTTCCATAAGTTTAACATGATGTTGAAGTTTACTCCTTCAACATTGATTTCATCATGTTTCTTCCTAAATTCTTCAGCGTCCTTTATGGACTCCTTTCTGAGTTGGATTATTTTTTCTAATCTCTTCTTGCATTTCTCCTTATCTCACTTGAGGCTGTCGACCTATTATTGTTGCTCTTCCATGTTTGGCTTACTCCTGTGGTGAAGATAGCTGCCATGAATCATTTCCCAAGTCAAATCTCTGCAAACTGGTAGTCCAGCGATAACAGTTCCAGCCATTTGGTTGTGGACAGTCTTTAGATATATATTTTGTTTGGTTACATTCACAATTAATCTTGACGGACTCAAGATATGGAATTGATTAACCATTTTACGTGGTCAGTTGGGTGTTTGTCAGCAATACTGTGGCTCCTATTTCTCCGGAAATTTGTATTTTTTAGTTTACAGAGGTAAAATAATTGTGTTGACCCTCATATTCATTTTCACCAAGAGTGCACGCATGTTCTCTTTCTTTGGACACAAAACATGAATAGGAACAAATGCATCTCATGGAGCAATGAAATCAATGTGTTTAGTGACATTGATAACTGACTGTTCGTCTTACCTGATCAGACTTCGTTCTTAACCACCACTATCACTGGGGCTGGATTCATCTTCTGGATGTATCCAAAATGATGTGGAGTATGAGTATGACTAAGCTAGTCAGGATATGAAGGTTTCTTAAGTCTACTTGATTTCTGTCATACCCCTTCCAAATAGCTTTAGGCTTGGCTTTCTGACACTGACATTTCCAGTGACCCCTGATACTTCATGCTGTGTAAATGTTGTCAAATGTTAGACATTGCTTAGATCTGACCTTTTGCACATTTACTGGGGATAGAATACTTACTCAATGCACCTGTGGTATTCAAGCACATAGGGATTGGCAACTTTGTTACACCATAATGATAACCTCAAATTTCTAATCACTTTTAAGCAAGACACCACAGTATACTGCTCAGGCATCTCTACAAGATCTTACTTGCACGTCTTGATTATTTTGCCTACAATCACTAGCCTGATGTTACGGTTCATCAGTTCAGCCACTATGAAGTCATATTTGTGACCCAATTTGTGATTAGCTTGGTTCCATCTGATAAACTGATAGTGGACTCAACGGGCTGCTGTTGAACATAAAGACATTTATGCTTAAGAACATAAAAATTGAGCTTGACTCATATTTGATGCTCTATTATGGAATAGATGTTGACAGGATCCTTTCGCACTTATTTGGTGAGACATAGTGTTAAGACTATATTAGCTTTCATTGCCAAGACCTTTAATGCCCCCTCCACTTCAGCAACAGTTAGGTCAACAAAACAAATTACGTTGGACTTTGCTTGATGGACTGAAATTCTAGCAGCAGATCTGCTGCTTCCAGTTGATAACAGGAAACTGCTGTCATCTTTGTGATTACTCCGTGCCCTTTAACTTCACTTGAAATAAAAGGAATCTGCTACAATGTAGGGTGAAAAGAATCCGCCTGAAACCACAGCATTGCAAAATTTCCACAACCCTTTGGAGTGTACTGACATTATATACTGGTATGGTTTTGAAATGGCTAATATTAGAGAACTGAATTAAGCTCCACCCAATCTGTTGATGTCATACAGATTTAAGTGGAGAAGACAGGAGGTCAAGTTTGAGATCCCAATGGAAACAGATGTGTCAACAGTCTTTTCCTAGTACTCTAACATCTAACTAGTGGTTACATCAAACTCGTCAATGTGATTTGTACCTTATTGTCATCATTTAATAAACTCCACATTGTTTAGTCATGGGTCTCGTCTCATTAATGCTCATGAATGGTGTGCCTTTGTTAACCATCCTCTACCAATGGTAACGAAATGGGTCGTTATGCACATCATAGAAAGGAGGATTAGTGGCAGCATTTCATCCCAACTCTCAGCTGATGGTGGTTGGTTCTGCAGCATATATACAAGATTGAGAGCTCCTGGTGTTGCAAGTTTGTTGCAGATACAATCAAATGAATCAGAAAAATGAGAATCTGTTTAAAAATCCCAGAATTGCTCTGTATTTTTGCCCTGTATATTAAAACCTTCCCTTCGTTGCTCTTCACACAAGAAATCTGACCCTCTGAATTTTCTTGAATTATTCGAAATAGAACTAAGCTGCCCTACCTCAAAGCCCAAGTGGTCATAAATTTACCCAGCTACCTACAATACTGCAGTTGTGTGTGTCTATGAAACTGATCATCAGGGCCTTGAAGTTCCCATAGAATTGGCTGTAGCAAGCACTTCTCTGACTGTGAAAGAATTGTTCAGAAGTTGAAATGTTGGAATTCCCACAAGTCGTTGCAATGTTGTGTTTTCCTAACCTCTTTGTGTTAGTTACTACAATGCACAAGGCACTGACTACTTAAGAAATGATCAGTAACACAATAATGTTAATTCTCTAGTCAAGGGTCATTCTGCATGTGCACACAGGTCTTCACGGCCTGAGAACCTTCCTCAGGCAATAACATACAGAAATCAAATGGTGTGTTACATCAGCAACCTTGCACTGCAGTATATTAGAAACATTTATGCATCTCTTAAAGGTTCATTACAATATATGCCATATTTGAACCTTTAATATCTTGTTAATTATTATCTGCCTTAATTGATATTGCATTACTTTATGGCAAAAAAGAACTATGTGAAGTTTGCACCAAAAAAGTGCTTTACTCAATATTCTTACATTTTGCCAAAATAAATCACAGCTGCCTTGCAAATATCCCCAAGCTTTATTGCTGACAGCATTTCTTTAATCATTCTACTGGAGGATTGGGTTGCAAACAATGTTTGTAACGTGTTCTCTGAATGATTGATTTTGCTCTTGGTCAGAACAGAAACCCTGGAGAGCAATATGCACCTCTTTGCTGCAGTTTGTGGTCTATTGCATGTTTGGGTTTCCTCACTTAAGGAAGTTCGTGTCAAGTGATAGTTGTGGGAAAAAGCAGAATTCAGGGTCCAAAAGCCTAAAATTGGGTAAACATGTGTGGGAAAATACATGGAGAAAAGATGCCAGCACAGAAAGAAATTGAGTGTTTCTGTTTAGTATTTTTTGTTATGTCACGGTTATTCTAGAATGAATTATGTCTCTTGAGCTTGGACACAGGAACAGGCAACATTGTCTTGCGACTGATGTTAGCTACAGGTTTCCCTAATGTAGTCAGAACAGTAATTAGACTTAGGACATGGAAACAGCATAATCAGGAAATTCATTATAACACATAGCAGAGTGGAAACCTGAAACTTGATTCTCCAAAGAGATGATGGACCATTGAAATTTCCAAAATGGATTTTTTTTTGTTCATGATGGGTGGAGCTAAAGGATGAGCAACATATGTGGATGATGGAGTCGAGGTATGGACCAATCACAATCTAATTAACAGACTTGAGAAACCAGTTGTCTATTTCCATTCATATGTTGTTATATTCAGCACACAATAGCATTTGCAGGTATATGTCTGAAAATTGCAGATCAAAATGAGTGGAAAACCAGTCAACCTTGCTAAGAATGAACCCATTAAGTTATTAGCAAATGCTTTTGAAGCCCAAATATTCTGAAGAAAGCTGAATTTTGGACCTCCATAGTGATTTCATTGGCTTCTCTTCTCTTTCGTAAACTGTTTAGCAGCTACTGATGCTTGACTGATATTTTAATACCTGCTCGCACCTTGTTCATTCGTAGATTTCCTAATTATTCAGATGAACGATATTGAAGTCAATCAGACAGAAATCATTGCTCATTAGACACTTCCAAATGTGAAACCTCCCAAGTATTATAGTGTGATACCTTGTAATCTGAGCGATATGTATACTTGCAAAATATAATTTCCTGTAGAAACTTTGTAAAAAGTGTTGTGCCTTATTAACATTTATCTGCTAAATCAATGGTTTTTGGGGCCAAAGGGCACAGGTTTTCTACAATTTTGCAACCGAAAGTTCCAATTAGGTATTGACCATTTTAGAAAGGGGCTGTAAAAGAGATATTGTGCCCCTTAATAGCTTGTTTTGTACATCTAGATGACAATTTGGCATTTGATGTGAATGCAAAAAGCATCATCAGCAGCACATTCCCAAGATCCTCCAAATCCTGTGGCAAGAAAGGTAGTCTCAACAAATCGCCGAGTTCAATAAGACCAGCATCGAGGCTGTAATCACTCGAAACCAGCTCCACTGGGTGGGAGATTGTAGGAACTGCGGATGCTGGAGAATCTGAGGTAACAAGGTGTGGAGCTGGATGAACTCAGCAGGCCAAGCAGCATCAGAAGAGCAAGAAGGCTGACGTTTTTGGTCTAGACCCTTCTTTCGGAAAAGGGTCTGAAGAAGGGTCTAGGCCCGAAATATTAGCCTTCCTGCTCCTCTGATGCTGCTTGGCCTGCTGTGTTCACCCAGCTCTACACCTTGTTATCTCCACTGGGTGGGACGTGTCATTTGCATACCTGACATCAGACTCTTGAAACAAGTACTCTACTCAGAATTCAGCCACAGCAGGAGTCCCATAGGAGAATCATGGAAATGATTTTGGGATATACTCAAAGCATCCCTAAAGAAGTTAAACATCCCAGCCAACTCATGGAAGTCCCTGCCTTCAAGACTGAGAAGTGTCATTTAGGAAGGCACCAAACATATCAAGAAACTTATTCAGGAACACAGAGTGGGAGTGCACAAACATCTAAACAACCCATCTACCGCACATTCTAGCACCAGCTGCCCTAAATGTAGTAGAGTTTGCTGATCACACAAAGGACGGATCAGGTATCTTAGAACACCTTGAAATGGCATATAAGAAAGTTATTCTCAATCCTGAGACACTTCCTAAGAAGGAGAAGGGAAGAGTTTGAAGCAATAGGTTGGCCTTATATGTTGGTTTACAGCATAGAAAGGGAGTACAAAGAGGCCAAGTTTAATCCAATGACAGTCATGGGTTATAGCACTTCTCCAAAGACTCATGATTTATTTTGAAAGAAACAAAACAAGGCTGTTGACTTGCTCACCGAGCTGGCTTGTTTTCGTTCAGATGTTTCTTCACCATGCTAGGTAACATCATCAGTAAGGCTACCAATGAAACAATGTTGTTCTACTTGGTTTGGAATTTATGCTGCCTGGTCCGTTATGGTGAGTAATGTTGTTTTCGGTTTTGTTCTGTATGGTTTTGTATATGGCATCCAATTCTATATGTTTGTTGATTGCATGATGGGTTGAGAACCATGCCTCAAGGAATTCCTGTGCATATCTATGTTTGACTTGGGTTACAATGGTTACATTGTCCCAGTTAAACTGAGTAAGACTCAACCATAGCTTGCAAAAGGGAATTGGGCAAGTATCTGATCAGAAAAGAAATCTGCAGGGCCAAGGGGTAAATTTGGGTGAGTGGGACTAGTTAAACCTTGTGGTACAGAACTGAGAGGAATGTTGTATGCCGAATGGCCTCTTACTGCGCTGATCATTCTCTGATTCTATGGCTGGAAGTGGAATGTTTGTATGTTGCTGCACCTACTATGATGTTATAAAGCACAGATACAAGTTAGAAGGCAGCCTGTTGCCCAGCATCATTGCTCAGCTTATTTTGCTGTCACAGAATTTACCATTTTAAAAGCTAAATACTGTGGATGCTGAAAATTTGAAATAGAAACAAAGGGCTGGAAATGCTCAGGAAGTCAGACAGCATTTGTGGAGACAGAAAACAGCTATTTTTTCAAGTACAGTTTGATTCTAAAGTAGATTCTTTAATGGGTATTCCTATGTCATGAATATAGCGGGATTTGCCTCAGCAAGCTATTCTTGCTGTTCCCCTTATTAACACAGCGGAGGGCGCAGGGGCCGGATCTATTTGTGACTGTATAATGTGCTAAAAACATCTCTATCTAGTTGTCACACGTACCCGGCACCTCTCCCTCTCATTGCTGACTTTAAGAAATCGTGCATTCTTGCTGTCAATCCAATCTGGATAGGAGCCTCCCATTTCCATACCACGCTGATGGCTGCCTTCTCTCCTGAAGTGCCCAAGGGCTCCTGCAGAAAGCCTGGTTTAATGTTCCCCCTTTGTGAGCAGCTGCTGCCATGCAGTCGAGGTACCACTCTATTATGCATTTGTTGCCGTGGTGTCGAAATGATGGAAGGCGCACAGACAGACACAATTCCAACTGCTAAATTCGCAGTTCTAGAATATGACATTCAAATCCCTTTATTGCTAGCCAGTTGAGTTAGATCCTGATGCTTATGTCTGGCTCAAATTAAAACATCAAAAAAGGAAGCAGTCAAATACCCCTATGAAAAAATGAGAATAGGAAAGCAAATACAGGAGCTGGGGGAAAGAAAACCCAAACTGCATGTTATGCAAATTAGCACAATTTGCATAATATGTTAGGAGGCAATAACATACCTGATTTTGAAGAAGTCTTTGTTGGAATGTATATGGCTGTTGTTGGCCAGGCATCCATTTATTGTCAGCCCCCTTGAGAGAATGGTTGGGTGAGTCACCTTCTCGAATGACTGTAGTCAGCCTGGTTCAGGTGCTACCACAGCGCTGTTAGAGAGGGAGGTTCCTGGATTTTGACCCAGTAACAGTGAAGGAACATATAGTTCCTAGTCCTGGTGGCACGCGGCTTGCAGGGGAACTTGTAGATGGTGGTGTTCCCATGTATTTACTTCCTTTGACGTTCTAGGCACCAAAGGTTGCAGGTTTAGATGTTGTTTCCAATAATGCTTGATAAGCTGCCACATTGTACCTTGTACATACGGAGCCCCCATGTACCAGTGATGAACTGAGTCAATGTTTCAGTTGGTGGTTGGGGTGCTGATCAAATTGTACATGGGCAACTTGGCCGTTGGTTTGTTCGCCGAGCTTGGCAAATGAATTGCAAACGTTTCGTCTCCAGTCGAGAAGACATCATCAGTGCGTAGGTGGGTGATTCCTCTGGTGCCCACCTTTATATAGGTTGCCTAAGAGTAGTTAATGTTCTTGATTTTGATTAGTAGATATTTTAGTAATTAACGTTCTTGATTTTGATTGGAATTTCATTGGAACATTTGCAATTCATTTGCCAAGCTCAGCGAACGAACCAACAGCCAACCAATTTACCCGAGCTACCAATATTTCGCAACATCTCTAATAACTTCGGGCGATCTATGCTCAAAACAGCTTGCTGATGGGAGACTTTCGCCGGCCGACAAGCCTCCACGCGACAGCAACTCTACTTCCTCCATGAGTGCCTGCGACAACAAATTTTACATCACAGTGTAACCTACCGACCACCACTAAATCACCCTGAGGTGTGGATAGTCGCTAGACAAAATGGTGGAAGAATGATACAATTGATGACCACAGACGCACACAATCGTCTCAGGAAATATGAGAGAATTATCACTGAAGACAAGGAAGTCTGTTTGGAAATACTAGCACCAGGACTATTGGAGCAACTTAATGTGGCAATAGAACGCAGGGTCAACTTCAAGGCTGAAAAGAAAAAAGCTGCTCTTCAAAGCAAATTTTCAAGACTGGCACAAAACAACCAAAAAAATGTCAACAACAGAGCTTGGGTGAGAAACCTGTCTAGAAGAGAACTAATGGGAGCCGAAGAGAATGTACTGATTAGAGGGCTCGACTTCAACTTTAAGGACGCCAGTAATTTAGAGTACTTGGCCATCCTGGAAGCTGCTATGAAATCCAGCGGACTTGATGAAGAAGCCCAACAACAGCTACGTCAAACGGTCGTACCTGCTATTACACGCGACAAGCCCTTCAACGCTTTCTCTGTAGAAGAACAGGAGGCGCTAAACAACCTCAAAGTGGATCAAAACATTCTACCAGCTGACAAGGATGTATCACAGTCATCATGGACAAAGCAGAATACATCGATAAAGCAAGAGAACTACTCAACGGCACAAATACCTATCGCCGACTAGAAACCGATCAAACCACAAAACATGCAATCAAAATTAACAAACCCCTAAAGAAACTCAAGGAACTAAACAAAATCACCAAAGAAGAACACTGGAGGATGAGAGCACGCGATTCGGAAGTTGCTAGATTCTATGGGCTCCCAAAGGTACATAAGGAAACAATACCTCCACGACCAATTGTCTCACTTCCAAAAACACCAACCTACAATTTATCAAAGGAGCTGTGGAAACGGGTAAAACATCCTATCAATGGATCCCCGTGCTCAATTAGTAATGCGCAGCAATTCTTAGAAAAGCTGAGAGGCATACAAATCAAGGAAGATGAGATAATAGTGTCATTCGACGTAACCTCCCTGTTCACATCAGTGGACCTCAACTCCGCCAAAGCCACAGTTGCCAACCTGTTGGACAACCATGGGGCCGCGCATGGACCACTCAGCAAGGAAGATATCTGTGAACTCCTTGATCTCTGCCTAACAGCTTACTTTGAGTTCGACGGACAGCATTATCAGCAACCGCGGGGAGCACCCATGGGATCTCCCATCTCAGGATTCATCGCAGAAGTCACAGTGCAAAAACTGGAACAGATCATTCTTCCGGAACTCAACCCCAAAACATGGGTTCTCTACGTAGACGACACATTCACCATCATCAAGAAAAGCGAATTGGTCAGAACAAACGAACTACTGAACAACGACTTTCAATTTTACAACGGAAACCGAGACTGATAACAAATTGGCGTCTTTGGATGTTCTTGTCACCCGAATACCGAATGGACAACTCCAAACCGAAGTCTACAGGAAGGAAACTCACACAGATCAACTTTTGAGCTACCACAGCAACAACCCAAAATGCCACAAGCAAAGCTGTATCTAGACGCTATTCAAGCGAATCGACACACACTGCAACACCACAGAAGCCAAATTGAAAGAGGAGAAATGATTATATGAAGTCTTCACAAAAAATGGCTATCCAAGAAACTTCATCCGGAGGACACTGAGAATTCGCACAGCAACAATTTCCCCAAGACAACATGAAAACAGGAGAATAGTCCTCCCATATATCAAGAATATTTCTGAGTTGACAGCAAGATTACTTCGACAACATGGAGTAACCATCGCCTACCGACCCATGAATACACTCAGGAACAGACTATCAAAACCCAAAGGGAAACTGGATTTGGTGAAAAGAAGCAACGTGATCTACCAAATTCAATGCAACAACTGCACCAAGCTCTACGTCAGTCAAACCGGAAGAAAGCTGTCTACGAGAATTCATGAACACCAGCTCGCCACCCGAAGGCACGACCCAATGTCACTGGTATCCGTCCATGAGGACCAAGAGGGACATCAGTTTGACTGGAACAACGTGAAGGTACTGGCGCAAGGAAATACCAAACAAGAACAGGAATTTATCGAGGCATGGTACTCATCCGAAGAAGCAATAAACAAGCACATTGAAATCGATCCAGCCTACCAACCATTACAGACAAGGGAACAATGAATTCAGGGGAACGGTGGAAGAGACCAAACGCCACGAACCCAAGGCGTGCAGAAATGATTCAAACAACCTCCAAACAGCCAATCAAATGGCGACTTGACAAACCATAACACAAACTTGATTTAGGTTACTAAAATATCTACCAATCAAAATCGAGAACATTAACTACTAAAATATCTACTAATCAAAATCAAGAACATTAGCTACTCTTAGGCAACCTATATAAAGGCGAGCACCAGAGGAATCACCCACCTACGCACTGATGATGTCTTCTCGACTGGAGACGAAACGTTTGCAATTCATTTGCCAAGCTCGGCGAACAAACCAACAGCCAACCAATTTACCCGAGCTACCAATATTTTGCAACACCTGGGCAACTTCCTACATATTCGTGTAGATGCAAATGTTATAGCTGCATTGGAATAAATTGGTCTGGAGCATAACTAGATTTGGAGCACTACAGCAAGAATGTTGTCAGGGCCTGTAGCCTTTGCAGAGTCCAATACCTTCAGCCATTTCTTGGCATTACAGGAGGTGAATCAAATTGGCTGGGGACTAATGTCTATGTTTTTGATATCTCAACAGGGACTGAAATGGATCATCCACTTTGATGTCTGACTGAAGATGTTTGCAAAAGCTTTGACTTTGTCTTTTGCACTGATTGGCTGGTCTCCCCTATCTTTAAAGTTGGGGATATTTTTGGATCCTCCAATGAATTATTTAATATTCTACCAACATTCATGATCATGTGCACATTGACTGTAGACTCTGTATCTGATCAATTGATTGTGGCATAGTTTAGCTCTATCTATTTCACGCTGCTTGTGCTGTTTGGCTTGCATGTATTGCTATTTTATAGATTTACAAGGTTGACACCTCATTATTAACTATCCCTGACAGTTCTCTTGGCATGCTATACTAAATTCTCTAATGAACTAGGGTGAGTCCTCTGGTTTTATCGTAATGGCAGAGTGAGGGCTCCACCTTCATTGTATTCACTCACAATTAATATTTTGATATAACAATGTAACATACTTAATTTATGACATTTTAGAGTATCTTGGCTTTTGATTTCAAAAATATAGGTCATTTATGCATTTTACAAAACAACAGCAATTGGTCAGCCCTTCCATTTCTAGTTGGGCTTTCTCCTCCATGTAAGCTTTTCTCCAATTCCTGACTTTGCCAAGGGACCTCTCCCAAGTCTTCCAACTGTCAATCAGAAACATATGATTGCTATTCACCAACAAGGTAGCTGCAGATTGATGCCCCAAGAGTGATCACATTAGCCAATGAGGTTTATAACATAGGAACAGAAGAAGGCCATTCAGGCGCCTGAGTTTTTTTCTACCATTCAATGAGATCATCTGTGGTCTACCCTCCCATATCCCTTGAAGGATTCTGTTGGTCTTGTAGGATATGGACATCACAGGTCAGGCCAGCAGTTGTTGTCATTCCAAATTGCTACCTTCATGTGAATGTTAGCTGATATGTTACTTGAAGGCGAGGGTAAAGACTCTGCTAATCAAAGATAGACTTTACTTCACAAAACATAAGACTGCTGTTAGGGCCTTCTGTGAAGCATCTTTTAATAAAAGCTCTTTGAGTCTCCTTTCCACATCTCATGATGCTTCTATATATTTTTGATAATGTCATACATGTGGATGCCCTTCAGAAATGCAATGTAATAATATGTGGCTGTAAGTGGGAGGAGATCTAAAATGCTGCCAGTAATTTGACTTTTTCAAATTCATTCAAGGAAATATGGGTTTTGCTATCCACACTAGCATTTATTGCCTAACCCTAATGGCCCTAAAAAATGTTGAGCTGCCTTTTTGAATTAATACAGTCCTTAGAATGTAGGAGCACCGACAGTGCTCATAGGAAGGAACTCCAGGATTTTGACGCAGTGTCAATGAAGGAATAGTGATCTAGTTTCAAGTCAGGATGATGTGTGGCTGGGAGGGAAACATGCAGGTGACGGTGTTATCAAAAACAACAAGAAGCAGTTCCTCGTTCTAATATCTGTCAGGAGCTCCCCAATTTGAACTTCTGTTGGGCGATTCAGTTGCTGGAACTCAAAAATTTCAGTCTTTGCTCCCAGCTGCTGGAAACATGCGCCGTAGGCTGTCTCTAACAATTGCTAATGTGCTGTGCAGACACATGGTAAAAAAAAATGAAGAGTTTAAGGATTGCAAGCATTTGGGAGAGCTGAAGAAGGGTCACTGGACCCGAAAGGTTAACACTGATTTCTCTTCACAGGTACTGCCAAACCTGCTGAGCTTTTCCAGCAGCTTTTGTTTTTTTGTTTCTAATTACAGAAGATCCTCTTAGTACTGGCTTCCCGTATTCAGCTAAGCAAACATTTCAGTGCAGAAAATCATTCTCATTTCTGACCTTCTCTTTGCCTGGGGATTGATTTAACAGCAGTGTCTGCTAAACTACACATCATACTGTAGTATATAATACCTACTAGTAACTGCAGAAAATATCTCAACATTTTGTGAATAAATGTAAACTGTCATAATGAGGTATGGATTCTCAAGCAGACAGGCCTGCACCTTTAAGACAGTTATGTAATATGTGACACTCCAGTTTGCCTTGTCTTTAGTTACTCTTTCTACGTCATGAAGTCAGTGTACTAGCTATGCGTATGTAACATTTAATAACATCAGTAAGTACAGAGTAACAACCATATGTGTACGTCTGATGTTGTATCCATATGGATAGTGCATAAATAAATTTATTTAGAATTACATAGATATGTAGAACTTCAAAACATCTGTCTCGAAACAAGCCTAGTCTTCACAGTATGCTATATAGGTTAACATATATGGGAAAGCACAAACAGCATCAAAACATTCCAAACTCTGAATATTTGCTGGAATATTTTTAATGCAAATTCATTATCTCAAGCATTCTGTGGGTCTACAACTTTAATACATGACCCTGCCATAGGCCCTGGAGAAATGTTAATATCTAATGAACTGGATACGTAGTAGAATTGTAACACTTTAGTAAAAATGATACAGAGATCCTTGCTTGGCTTAACATGTGAGCCTTGAAATGTAACGTTCAATGTATGAAGTGACTATGTTCTCCAATGAATGTTTTTTTTCTGATTCTGAGAAAGCTACATACTTAGCAAGGGTAAGGGCCTGAGTGTTGTGAGGCCAGTTGCAAAGACTGCGCCTGTATCTGTCAGTGTTCATGTGCCCATGTTTTCAAGGTCCACTCTGGCTGTCATATTAATATGCATCAGAAGCAGCTATGAAGCAACAGATGGTTAACAATTAGCTTCCTGAGAAATATTATTCCTTTATGTTATTCAGGATTCTGCAGTAGTTTGTCAAAACTCACTTTTTTACATTAAATAACCTTAATGAGCCCAGGATTATATTTATGTCTCTTTTATTATCCTTAACTTTCACAGTATAATTATTCAAGGGAAGAAAATAAGGCAGGTTATGTCAATAAATATTCATTAGGAAAGACTGAAGAACAAGAAGGCCCTTGTAATGCTATGTTAGGGTCTTTAACTCTGGACCAGGAGGCCTGGATTCAAGTTCCAGGGTATGTCCAGAGTATGTAATAGCATCTCTGAACAGATTGACTAGGAACACCCCCTTACCTTTCGATGTCATTGCATTGTCCTTATGGGCTCTGCATGTAAATGCAGCAAACTAGTAACATGGGCATTTTAGTGGAGATGGTGAATAGGTGAAAATTGCCACAGGTGATTGGGTGTTAGGTAGTTGTGTGATTATACTTCCAGATACAAAAAAGCTAAAAAGAAAGGACCAGCTTATAAACCTGGCACATTATGGGCAGAATCTTCTGGGGGCATCAGAGTCAGGTTTTCAAATGGGACGAGGTGTGAAATCTGTCTTAAACTAGGTTTAAGATGGGACTATTTGGTCTGGAATCTATGCCATTGTACAAAAGTTTTATTCATTCATAAAAAGTCAGATATAATTTCTGCATTTCATCTTAAAGTTGAAGCCAATCTGAGAGATAAAGGATCCTTCAACGGGAAAAGGATGTAAGGATCAGAACCAGGGTCAACAATCCTCCATCAGAAGACATATCGTTCTTCAAAGTTCAAGAAGTGTGTGTTCTGAGAAAATTGTGAAACATCCAGACTGCCTGCATTTGTCACCAACTTGGAGAGAGTTGGGGTCGTGGTATGTGCAATATGGTTACCCACATGAATGTATAATGGGTTAACTATCGAGAAATAGTGTTGGGTGGGGGGGGGGGGGAGAAGATGTTGCATCAGGTAATGGTTCGGAACGAGTTAATCTTCAAGTTACATTGAATTCTACACATTCTGTTGAAATGACATGCAGTCTGTGGATGTAGACAGGAGCAGATATATTCTGTGCAGCTCCTGAGAGTCCCCGTAATTATGCCTGACTAATGTTGCAGTTATGCTTAATAATATCACACATTAAACCATCTTGTTGACTAAGAACAGTTACCTCTTCTGTAAAGGCACTCTCTACTACTGATCATCAGACAGGCCCCAGATAAATTATATGTGAAAGGAAGGTTGGTGGCAGTGAAGTACCTCAAACAATCCCTTATGCTACTCCACATACTGGCAGTGGTGGCAATCTTCAATAAGTGTCTGTCATGGAAATCAAAGTAATATTAAAGAAGATGCCACTTGTCAGCATGACCCCCACTTCCGTCCATGGGGCCATTGTCACATCCTTTAAACATCACACCCCACCTCGTAAATGAAGAGCCAGACCTGGGGACACCAGCAATCTTGTAGAAGGGGTTTGACTCCATAATGCTGACCTGTCAGCCCTGGCTCTTAGAAATGGAAACTCATTTTGTCTCA
Source organism: Stegostoma tigrinum (assembly GCF_030684315.1). Taxonomy (NCBI): domain Eukaryota; kingdom Metazoa; phylum Chordata; class Chondrichthyes; order Orectolobiformes; family Stegostomatidae; genus Stegostoma; species Stegostoma tigrinum. Next base: position 28,725,085 of record NC_081369.1, read on the forward strand.
GTAAAGGACATTTTTGCCAAACAGCAACTATGGTTTAGCAGTGAAAGCATACGTAGTTTAACTCGCATGAAGGTAGCACACATTTTATATTTGCAAATAGGAATATTCAATAAATTATAATATGAGCAGAACTTGTTTCATAATCTTTTGCAATATTCTGCACAATTTCTAACAGATCTCTACTCATGATGAGAGAAAAGATGATGAAACATTCTGTTTTATTAGGGAAAAAAAAAAGCAGTCTGCGTTCTGCAAGCTGAAAAAGAATGCCTGGAACCAGCATGAGATCAAAATCTCAACAAAGCTGATGGTGCATTGAGCTTCTTTGTAGACATGAGAGTCCTGGACGTGTTCCCAACATCACATCTGGCAGTTTGTCAGGTTCTACCTCCAACACCTGAGGCCCATAATGGACATCAGATATTCATTTAGTTTAATCAATGCAGACTCAAACCTATCATGATCAAAGTCAAAGGTAGGCCAGTGAAGTTGCAAAACCACAGACAACACAAGATCCGTGAATGTGCCAAGACCACTGTGGTGAGGTTATACTGATCAGAACACAGCCACACTGCTATGTGTCCTCCATTTGGAAGACTCCCGAAATGTTGAAAAATATTCTGCACAGTAAGCTGTAACACGGCAACTGGAAGCAGGTAGGCAGCGAAAGAAATTCAAGGATACATTCCAGCATAACCTCAAGCTATGTAATATCAAAGGTGACAGCAGGGAATATCTCTTGGCTGATCATATAAGCTCGTGAGCATCTATCTGTGGTGATGTTCGGCTGGTTCTGCAGCAGCTTTTGAAGGTGAAACAGTAACTGCATAATGTAACAAGCAGCAGCCTGTCACCTCAGACTGACTGTCTGGGAAACATGCCGCTGAGATTGCTTCTCTTGTGTTCATCGCAGTAGTCAACAGCATAGTCTTCAGGAACAATTCTCCTTTCAATGGAGGTTGTCATCTAAAAGTTCAAAGGGCTCCCACTAGCTATACTCAGTAGACTTTCTAAAACTGGGAGTTAAAAGTTTTGAGCTACAGGGAAAGTCTATTTTGCAATTAACCTAATTTATGTTTATAAATTAGGTCAAATTAACATAACTCATCCAAGCTTCTTAAAAATAGGACTTAATATTTTGAGAATGCTAGGGGAAAGTGTATTGTCTAATTACCTAATTTGCATGTGATTTACATAATGACATCTCTACCAATTATACCCTTCAAATTCTGGAAAGGAAGCATCATTTATTTGATTAAATAGAAAAGTACATATTGACCTAGTTCTTTCCCTATCTATTCATTGCTATATACCACTACAAAGGATATTAGCTCTGTTTTCAGTATCCTATTTCATCACATTCCATCTTCAATACACAAGGGAAAAAGGTTTATTATTTTTATTGAGTGATTTGAAGCATTGAACTTTACTGAAAGTCTGCTATTTGATGACTAGATTGATCCAAGCCTTGATGGCTGTGTGTTGCAAAAATGGATGTTTTTTTGTAAATAGTTGTATCATTCCCTGTAGTCCAGGTAATTAATTCCTTGATAGTGCCATTAGCAAAATACCAAATCTGACTGAGAAAACATGCTGATATTTTAGAGACAAAGAAGTATTTTCCTTTTGTGTATACAATTGCCTACTTCTTTGATTTCTCCGATAAAGTTACCTGCTGATGCCATTTTTTCTCCCTCAATGGGATGACCTGGGCTTACAGCTGCTCTGTTGCTGGATCTCTGATCATCTTCAATGAAGGAAGATGATTCTGCCAATTTTTCTTCATTTTTCAATGCCACCTAGATCTCATATCAGTACTTGTGAAAAATAATGAAAAGAATCAAGTTTCCATGAGCAATCGGACTGTAAGATCATTGGAACTAGACCTGCACTATTATTTAGAGCAAATTTTATTTGCTGTTTCCTTTTGTTGGTCCTGATTGTAGGCTATACATTTTGGCATTTTTAAATTGTCAATTGTTTGAGTTTACAGTATAGCTCACGTCTTTATATTTTTACCTGTTTAATATACAAGGTACACAAGCAACAAGGATTGAAGTATTAGAGTCATAATATAGGGACAGATAGAATGAAATGATCAATCTCTTCTAAATTAGACAGGTGAACTGTTTGTGAAAAAGCAAATTACTTTGTTCATGTTTAGAAATTGGCACCTAAATTCCCAGCTGATGACTTGTATTCTTTTTCAGAGATTCGGCAACTAGGTTGATTTTGCCCTCAAACCTATGCTTCCCTGGATTAACATTTTATTAAATTATGTCATTGATTGCAAAATCCAGTTCTTTAGCAACACAACCAATGAGGTGAAAGATGGAATCTACAGTGTCACTTCTGGTATAGACTGTGACAAATACAGTGGTGTCGAGCGGGTTAGTTCAGGGATTTGTTCAGGTGCCACATATGTACACTGGTATTATGCAGGACAGACATATTATGCACTCATTCAGCATTCTACATTGATTTGGCAATACTAAATTGACCTTCCCACTCCAGATAATGCTCTTCCTTAAACACACACAGCTAAGCAAGTTGTCAGCAGCATGGATGTCTCTCCATTGCTCTATTAGTACAATTTAAAGATATTGTTATCCATCTTGTAAGTAAATTGATAATGACTTTCTGTTGGATTTACTTTATTTTATGGAATTGCAGCGAGCTTGGAGAAGTTCAGAAAAGTTGCTAATCTGCAGAAAATGGTGTTGCATGTTGGGAAAGCGTGCTCTGGGAACTGAGCTTGCTATAGCTATGGGGCTATAGTTGCAGATTGCCTTGGGAGGGATTGTATTGAAGGGAGTTAAAGTAGAGACAGCAAAGAAGACGAGTTGCTTGCAGAAGGAGTAGGAGGAGGTTGAGAAGACGGGTTCTCGGCAGAAAGGTTTACCATCATGGGACCTTTGGAGAACACTTCTGCTGCCTAGAGCTTAGTCAGGACACGAATGAATTGGAGCTGCTCTACATTGAAGAAGTGTTGCAAAATGTTTCACCTCTTGAAACTAGACCTGCAATCTCAGAGCAGGGTGAGGAGAACACTTTCAGTGCCTGTCAGTGTGACTATGGCTTTGAGCTTTTTTTTTAGGGGAAGGTCCTTCCAGACCGAAACAGCCAATGTATAAATGTTGCCATCCATTATCACATCCAGGAGATTAGAGTGTTTGCATGCAATATGAAGAGATTTCATTACATCTCAGTAGATAGAAAGAAGCAGGAGGAGCAAGCATATGATTTTTCAGGTGTAGCAGTTTTCTTCATGTTGTAAGATGTGACTAACCAAAGATACATGGCTTTACAGGCACTGCACCTCAATGAAATGCACAGAGACTGTACTGAGTTCTAATCCATGGATGCGCAATTAACTGCTCTAATTCAATGAGATATTGTGAAGCTTTTTGAGCAGCGATGCCTATAAAATTATAGCAGGACTCTCCAGCTGACCTTGCATGACAACAAGCTGAGATGTAATGACCTCAGTCAGAGCTTTCACTGCAACACTCCATTACTGGCCGAGCTTGTGTTTGTATGACATATTGTCCACTAGATACTGTTTGGCTGCATTCACTTACATTCTCCTGGAGTTGGCCATCACGGCTACACTAGAAAGGTCACAATCCATGGTCCAGGCAAAGTCCTGTGCAAGTTGGAACTGGACTCTTATGCTGTATGATAATGACAGCAGGATATGTAGCAGATCTATCAATACAGGAAGGATTTCTAGATATATGTTTATTACTGATTACCACCCCGTGAACATCCGTGACTGAATCCTTTACAGTCAGCTTAGCTTCCAACCAGCATCTGAGCTGGGGGCTGCGAGTGCCATATGGATTGATGGTACTTTTTCTTGGATCTGTTCTCCATCTAGATTTGTAGCAATGCATAGCACTAGTGCATAAGGATCAGGTTAAAATGTGATAAGTATTGGGTTGGGGGGTTGGTGCAGGGTGGGGTGTCATTTGGGGGTGGTGAAGGTGCAGTTAGCAGGAACATCTTTGGGTTGAATGATGCTGTAGCTTCAAGTCTCAGCAATGGCCACTCTAATTATTCCCAGCACCATCTCCACTAAAGGGGCCAGTGCATGGAACCAAGCTTGCTGCTTCGCTGCTTCACTGCTGCTGCCATCTGTTATGGAACCCCTTGTTCTGCAAGAGGAAGGAAGTGTGCCAATGAGTACGATGTTTCTGGGAGAGATGCATACTACAGTTGAATAGCTAGCAGTGTGTAAAAACTGAAATGCCAGTGCAGTTTGCATGATCCTGCATCACTCTTTAAAGGGCACAGGTTAATTAATATTTGATTACAATACATTATAATTTTGTCATTTTTATAATGGGAGATTTTCAACCTTACAGAATTAATAACAATGTACAATGGAGGCTATTAAGATTCAGACAGCCCAGCTTGTAACAAGATTAATTTTATTAGTTTAGGCTATGAAGACACCAGGCTCATCTACAGCTATAAGAAGATTTTATTTTATTGAAATGAAAATGTCTCAGAGGGACTTGTAATTACTTCCATCACTGAAATTGGATGGAGATTTTTATTTTTAACTCCTGTTAGTCTTTTTCTCTGTAAACAAAGTATCTCAAAAGTGAACGGACAGATTTCAATGCAACTTGATACATAGTCAGAGTATGGCCCAAAAAAGAATTGATTAATTTTTGGTGATGATACAGATCTGGATTCAAATCATGGATTTTTTTTAAGTATCCGTTAATATTGGGAGATGGGGTGACTTGCTTTTTTAAAAACAATATAGTGAGTTGTTTTACTTGGAATGTTGATAATGATTTTAGAATGTTGTGCATTACCTCAGCTGCCATACATGTCACAATGTGAGCAGAGTTTTCCAAACAAGTTGTTGTTTTCCACCTACTGGCATCCCACACAGAACCTTCCATGGACAGAGGTAGGACACTGTCAGCTATCTGTTCCAATGACAGCCCAACTCATTTTCCAGGCATTCTGTAGCCTTCCTGACCACATGCAGGTCTGGAAGATTCTGCTGAATAAGTCATTTTGTTTTTCTCTCTCCATATATTCTGCCAGACCTGCTGAGTATTCCCAACATTTTCTACCTTAACTACATTGAACCTATGTTTCATGATATGTGTGATAAACGCACACTGAAACTGACTTCATAAATGTAAGTAAATGAGGTTTGTCCCTTCTAAAGGCCACTGAAGCTGGAGCGTGTATCTTGCATCTTATGATTTATTGAATTGGCCATTTAAAAAATTACCTGCCTTATTTGTGCACTTGCTTTTGTTTTCCTATGCCTCTCACTACCTCATTTTCTCCACCCGTGGCTGGATGTGAATCACAATGTTTCCTGTCAGTCCACCCACGACCATAGGTCTGTTCAAATATTGTGAAAGTTTAAATAATGCTACATATCGAAAACTTGCAAGTATTATGCACTGTGCAGAGGTTGGAGATAGACTTCAAGAAGACATAGACTAGTAGAATAGGCTGACACATATCACGTCAAGGGATTTGTGGGAAGAATACTGAAAAGTAGTATAGAACAAAGAATACATTTCCATAGGGTGTACAGAAACAAAGAGACCTGGAATTATATGTGCATAAATTATTGGCATTGTTAAATTGTGTAGGGGATCTTGGGTATTACAGGTAGGGACATAGAGTATAAAATAAGAAAAAAATGATAGTCCCTTATAAATGGTGGTTTCACTTTAATTGAAGAATTTAATTGTCAAATTCTGGGCACTCTTTAGGAAACACGAATGTTTTGGAGAGATAGCAGAAAAAATTAGAAGAATGATTCCTGCAGTGAAGGACTTCATTGATTAGACTTCAGATAGATTTGAGAAGGTGGGGGTTGTTCTCTTGCAGAGGCAGGGACGTTATGGTTCAAATTGCCTTCTTCCATGCTGTAAACATTCAATGATTCTGTAATTTGCTTCATAAACATCTATGAGCAGTTAGTAACCAAAAGCTGAAATATTTGCGATGAGAAAGCACACACACTGCTTTTCATCTTAGCAGTTTGCCAACGAGTGCTCAAAAAGCTAAAGTAAGCATGCATATCCTAAGAATGCACATTGAGATTCCATGTCAGTGACATGATGTGTATTATTCTTGGTTATTTGCTAATAAGAAATGGAATTGGTTCAGTAGAGATTCTGAGTAATGCACTGGGCAACACAATAACAGGCTGGAGTTGATTACACATGATGCATACACAGACTTGTGAATATAGATTTGTATTCTTTAGAATCCCATATTGATAAACAACTTCGTTTGCAGCATAGTTTGAAAACACCAACGTGTTTTATTTGTCCATTTTTACGCAGGTTTAGAATTTAAAGAAGAATTTTTTTTGGTAAAGTTTCAAAATATGGATGCAAGAAGTCTGGACTTAATTTTTCTTTTGTTAAGTTTACCCTCTGTTTGCACTGTAGAATGAATTAAACAACGGACTTTTGCCTGTTGGCAGAAGGAGTATGATCATGCTTTGTGGCTGATATTTCAGAAATATACAAACCAACCTGCTGGTCAATTGTAGGTCATCATTACTGCAGGAGGGTCCAGTCAGATTTTGAAGACTGATGTGCAATAAAATGGATTTCATTACCATGGGATGCAATTGATTTCTCTAAGGATGCATCTCCTGCAGTCATTTCATCTTGTGTTGGATATCAGTTTCTCTTCACTTACAACTTAGCGGAAAGAGGAGACAAGGTGTTTGTGCTTTGCAGTTCAAGGCGAAACTGTAATTAAAGGAATGCTGAGTGATGAATGCACTGTCAGACCCACACTTATATTGAGATCACATGTCAATATGATGTTTATTTCTCCCTTTTTTAGTTACTAAGAGAAACACAATTGGTTAAGAATCCACATGTAATTTCATTTTAAGGATTCAAACTTGTTATTGTTGCTATAGTGTGTCAAGTAATACATAACAAGCAAATATAACTGCAAATTAATATTTTTGTTTACTGGATATTTTCATTGACAAGCTGTCAATAAACCATTTGAAATCGATGTGCACTGTTAAAGGGATAAACATTTTAAGATAAACCTCTTTTGAGGATTTTAGTTTACTAAATTAGCCTCATCATAATATGTCAATCTGTGTTCTCCTCTTGTGAAGATAAAAAATGCTGGCATATTAATTGTTAAAAGCTGGGTCCATCCTGCGACATAATGTAAGGATAAAATGACTGAGTCAAACAGATTTCACTGTCACCTCACTCACGAGTCATTTCTGTCCCATTAATTACCTCCAACCGCCCCCTCGATCATGACCCCACACCCGAGCACCAAACCATCATCTCCAACACCATTCATGACCTCATCACCTCAGGAGACCTCCCACCCACAGCCTCCAACCTCATTGTTCCCCAACCCCGCACGGCCCGTTTCTATCTCTTTCCCAAAATCCACAAACTTGCCTGCCCTGGTCGACCCATCGTCTCAGCCTGCTCCTGCCCCACCGAACTCATCTCCACCTGTCTGGACTCCATTTTCTCCCCTTTGGTCCAGGAACTCACCACCCACGCCCTCCACCTCCTCCAGGACTTCCAATTCCCTGGCGCCCAACACCTCATCTTCACCATGGACGCCCAGTCCCTATACACCTGCATTCCACATGCAGATGGCCTCAAGGCCCTCTGCTTCTTCCTGTCCCGCAGGCCCGACCAGTCCCCCTCCACCGACACCCTCATCCGCCTAGCCGAACTTGTCCTCACCCTCAACAACTTCTCTTTTGACTCCTCCCACTTCCTACAGACTAAGGGGGTGGCCATGGGCACCCGCATGGGCCCCAGCTATGCCTGCCTCTTTGTAGGTTACGTGGAACAGTCCCTGTTCCGCACCTACACAGGCCCCAAACCCCACCTCTTCCTCCGGTACATTGATGACTGTATCGGCACCGCCTCTTGCTCCCCAGAGGAGCTCGAACAGTTCATCCACTTCACCAACACCTTCCACCCCAACCTTCAGTTCACCTGGGCCATCTTCAGCACATCCCTCACCTTCTTGGACCTCTCAGTCTCCATCTCAGGCAACCAGCTTGTAACTGATGTCCATTTCAAGCCCACCGACTCCCACAGCTACCTAGAATACACCTCCTCCCACCCACCCTCCTGCAAAAATTCCATCCCCTATTCCCAATTCCTCTGCCTCCGCCGCATCTGCTCCCACGATAAGACATTCCACTCCCGCAAATCCCAGATGTCCAAGTTCTTCAAGGACCGCAACTTTCCCCCCACAGTTATCGAGAACGCCCTTGACCGCGTCTCACGCATTTCCTGCAACACATCCCTCACACCCCGCCCCCGCTACAACCACCCAAAGAGGATCCCCCTCGTTCTCACACACCACCCCACCAACCTCCGGATACAACGCATCATCCTCCGACACTTCCGCCATCTACAATCTGACCCCACCACCCAAGACATTTTTCCATCCCCACCCCTGTCCGCTTTCCGGAGAGACCACTCTCTCCGTGACTCCTTTGTTCGCTCCACACTGCCCTCCAACCCCACCACACCCGGCACCTTCCCCTGCAACCGCAGGAAATGCTACACTTGCCCCCACACCTCCTCCCTCACCCCTATCCCAGGCTCCAAGATGACATTCCACGTTAAGCAGAGGTTCACCTGCACATCTGCCAATGTGGTATACTGCATCCACTGTACCCGGTGTGGCTTCCTCTACATTGGGGAAACCAAGCAGAGGCTTGGAGACCGCTTTGCAGAACACCTCCGCTCAGTTTGCAACAAACAACTGCACCTCCCAGTTGCGAAGCATTTCCACTCCCCCTCCCATTCTTTAGATGACATGTCCATCATGGGCCTCCTGCGGTGCCACAATGATGCCACCTGAAGGTTGCAGGAACAGCAACTCATATTCCGCCTGGGAACCCTGCAGCCTAATGGTATCAATGTGGACTTCACCAGTTTCAAAATCTCCCCTTCCCCAACTGTGTCGCTAAACCAGCCCAGTTCGTCCCCTCCCCCCACTGCACCACACAACCAGCCCAGCTTTTCCCCTCCACCCACTGCACCCCAAAACCAGTCCAACCTGTCTCTGCCTCCCTAACCTGTTCTTCCTCTCACCCATCCCTTCCTCCCACCCCAAGCCGCACCCCCATCTACCTACTAACCTCATCCCACCTCCTTGACCTGTCCGTCTACCCTGGACTGACCTATCCCCTCCCTACCTCCCCACTTATACTCTCTCCACCTATCTTCTTTTCTCTCCATCTTCGGTCCGCCTCCCCCTCTCTCCCTATTTATTCCAGAACCCTCACCCCATCCCCCTCTCTGATGAAGGATCTAGGCCCGAAACATCAGCTTTTGTGCTCCTGAGATGCTGCTTGGCCTGCTGTGTTCATCCAGCCTCACATTTTATTATCCATGAATTACTCAAGCATGTTTTCATTATAAGCCTGGCTAAATTCAGAACTTTAAAGTCAGGGCTAGACATGAAGAAAAATTCTAATGGATGGCTTTTATCCACTGTTACAATTATCAGAATCTTTAAAACTCCTATGCATGCCAAGCCAGATGTTTCTAACAGCAGGGGGAAATTTGTGATGCCTTGTGAGTGCTTTTTTGAGCAGATTTACAGCAAAATATTAGGATGTTCCTTCACCTAACGTACTATTTAAAAATGATTTATTTTCTTTATTTAAAGAAAGAATATAAATCTCATCTTTTACTATTTTCCTGATTTTCAAGGGTTACTGCCAAGTTTGCAGCACCTCACTCTGTCCTCACAGGCATGACTACTCAAAGAGGCTTTTTGTCCTGTTTTTCTTTCCTCTGTTTATAGAAAGGAAACTATCCTTCCTTTGCACATTATAGTAATAGTACAGGCATAAGAAGACACTGCATGGTGGGGAGTGCAATTGCTTCTCACCATTCAGTAAGTTACCGCATTGATATTTTCTATCATTTAAAAAAAAGCAATTTGATCTTCTTTAACTTTGAGTGATTCCTTCCTTTTCAGTAACTGCAGGAGAAGTAATGGATAATATTTTATACTGCGCTTAAGTTTAGAATTCTTCTAATATGAATTCTAGATTCAGAGAGCACTGTTAAATGGAGCACTTACTTTACTTGAGAGTATTACGTGAGTGACGGAATTTCTTGCAGGGAGAGAAGAGAAGAACTCAAAAGATCACTTTTTCATGAAATCATTGGTACATCTTTAAGGCCAGCCAGCAGCTAAAAAACCTAAAGAATGCTGTGAAGGAACAGGCTCAAAGTAACTTGATTAACAAAATAAGGAATAAAAATCATTTTCGAATTTAAAGCTTCGATGTGCTAACCATGACGTTAAATTTACATCATTTCAGCCCTTTGAGTGAAAAACACAGTTTCTAGATACAGATATAGATATAGATATAGATTTAGATTTAGATTTAGATGTTATTGTCAGGTATACCCCAAGTACAGAGGTGAAAAGTGTATCATGTCCCAACAGAAAAATAAAGAAATAAGTTAAACTGTTTAGCACTATAGTCTCTTTTAGTATAAAAGTAGAAAAACAAAGAAATAAAGTTAAAAGGTCAAGCACTGCAGTGTCTTTTTGTACAAAAAAAGTAGAAAAACAGAGAAATATAGTTAAAAAGTCAAGCACTGCTGTCCTTTCTGAAGCCATGGGCCTACAGATTCTCCAACCTGGCCTTTCCCCAAGACGGCTTGCTCTCCCCTGTATTGGGCATGCTTTCACCCACTTGTGCCTGCCAGCCACCTTTGCCCCAACCACCATTGCTGACATCCACTGGGCATGCCAGGCATTGCCAATGCATGCAAGGCTTCAGCCCTGACTGCTGCTTTGCAACTGCTGCCATCTTTTGCCCCTGCACCTCATCGCTGACTGCAGCTGCTGCCATCCTTTGTCTCTGGCCACTGCCTCACCATTTCCAGGCATGCTGAGGGCCCCAGATGCTGCCATGTTGCCCTGCTGCATTAGCCACCTTGCTGCAGAGTCCCACTCTGGTACTGCTCGGGACATCGATGAAGCTGCAGTGCCACCGAACATGATCAGCTGTCTTGTGGCTGACTGTCAAAGACCCTGGCTGCTGCCATCACTGCTGCTGTCTCCACGACTGAGCTCTGAAGACTGAAGATTTAAAAGAAAGAAAGGGAAAAAGTGCAAGGAAGGAAGAAGAAAGAAATACAGTCAGATGGACAAACTTTGGCGAGAAGCCCTATTTTGCCACCATCATCCCCTAAAGTAACTCTACAATATCCATACACATCATCACATCATTCAACAACTAAAATGTTTCATCCATTTCAACTGCTTTAAAAAAATACAAACAATTGTAGACAAAGAAGAACACTAATCTAATCATATGATGTCAAACTTGACACAAAAATACCTCAGATATTAGAAAAATATCTATGTGAAAGATATTATGGCATTTTGTCTTCGATACCATCAATAAAATAATTAAATCCTGTTTCTTGATGCCAATTTAATTAAGTTTTTACTCATATATTTTTGAGAAATCCTTCAGCCATCTTGGAAAGCGAATATTTTGGTATTAGAGACGGCATTTAGAAAAACAGAAAATTTAACAGCTCTCAGTTTTATTACTGAAGCAACAATTTAATATCAACATAAGTTCAACAACAGCTTTCTGCCTGAGAATACAGTAAGGCAACAAAATATTACAGTACAAAGAAATCAAAATCCTAATGATGGCCAACCAGATCAAGAAAATAATAACCAGCTTCAAGTGTCTACCAACAAATAGCCAAAGCACTGATATTCTCCTGTAGCAAACTTTCCACTAGAACAAATTAAGCTGTCAGATTAATTTGCTGGAACAGTATATTGGCAAATGTGCACAGCACAGTGTCTAAGATTTTGAATGGCTTTAGTTTGGACACCAAATCAAATGCAGAACAGACTATCACGCTTCTTTAGTACATGGGAAGAACACCAGATTATGTGTTACATTGAGAACAGATTGATGAGCAACAAATTATATTTGAAAATTTATAAGCAGGTTTTGATCAATATTTCACTTCAGAAACAATTAGGAAACTGGCAAGCTCACACTTCAATAGCAGATCCAATTCCCAGGATAGTGTGCAGAAAGCTTCACGAATGACCGATATATTGTCTGAGCCATGCAAACCAACAACAAGAAATAATTTACAACGTGGTCGTTGTTGGTCTGTCAGATAAACCAGTTGCTGAAAATCTTCAATTTAGAAATCCTAACTCTAGAACAGCAATCCAAATTGCAGTGGACATAGAGTCCAGAAAATTATTCAACAGGTTACATAGCAAAAGTTTCATTTAATGCAGAACCCTCTACAGACAGTGTTGACTACTAAAGTACAATACAGCATTCAACAGGATGACATAAATCTCTCAGCTGAAAGATATGCCATATGAGACAACATCAATATGAAGTCCAAAGCAGTCTACAGAATATCCTGTCTTAGGTGTGGGCCCAAATCCCAATATCTGCAAAGACTAAACTGTCAGGCTTTATACCAACAGTGCTTTCATTGTAGGAAAACAGTCATGTTACAAAGATGTGCTACCGTCTAATGAATATTCCAAGCATTAAACCAAATCATATCCAAATCAGCATGTTTTCACACCTTGGACCAGAACCTTGAAGAACAAGTGACTACTGCAATAGAGCAAGTTTTTATTGTAATCAGGGATGAACAACATTATTCTTTTCACGGAGAATTAACACCTCCACCTGATTCCAGTGCTAATGATGAAGAGGAAGAAACAGCCTGATTTTCTCATACTTTTCTGCAATTGCATCAGTACAATACACTTCAGCAAGTACTACTTTTTTAATGGAAACCAGCAGAGAAAAAGAAGGCTCACTAGATTTACCTCAGACGTTTGTATATCTTACCATAAACTTTGCTCCTTCACCAGCAACACAGATGCAGCAATATCGAGACTTGGAGAAGATTGGAAGATATAAGGTAAAATGTAGAATAAAACTAGGTAACCCATTTGAGAATTTACATAAATGTTTACAATTGGAAAAAAAGCTTCAGAAGGTGTGCTGTAAAAGGGCTTTAGGTTGGTGGAACAATTGTGGCACAGTGGCTCACAGTGCCAGGGATATGGGTTCAATTCCACCCTTGGGTGACTGTGTGGAGTTTGCACATTCTCCTCATGTCTGCGAGGATTTTCTCTGGGTGATGTGGTGTCCTCCCACAGTCCGAAGATGTGCAGATTAGGTGGATTGCCCATAGTGTTCAGGGATGTGTAGCTTAGGTGGGTCTGGGTGGGATGCTCCAAGGGTCAATGTGGACTTATTGGGCAGAAGGGCCTGTTTCCACACTGTAGGGATTCTATTTTTTTTAAATTGCAAAGACAGCGCAGAACAGCTCTTCACTGGGTATAAAGTGTACGTGGTAGGCAGATTTAAGAAAGAGATGAAGAGAGAAGCACATGGAGAGCTAGGCACGAGTTTACGTTCTAGCCATATGAATGTTTAAAACACATGCAAAGAAGCATGCAGCATAAACCAACTTGTGTTTAGTGGTAGATTCATGGAATAATCTTTCAACGATGTAACAGCAAAATTACAACCTTGTATATCTCTATGTATGATTTAATTTTAATATTTAATAAACATTGTTACAAAAATTCCCATGCCAGAATACAGCTCTTGATCTTGCCTTCTCTTCAATTAGCCAGTCTTGAACACAAACACTTTGGCTTGGGCATAAAACTATATAACACATGAGTTATGATAACAAATTCAGATGGAGAAAGGTAGGAGGAAGTCTGAGTGGAGTGAAAAAGTGGCCATTGACTGGTTAGCGTGAATAGCCTGCCTTATTCTACTTCCATCACCATGTTCTGTTCCACTAAAAGACTCTTTCACAGGATAGCTTGAGTTTTCTGCATTTACAGTCATTTTTCCTTTCTCTTTTCCATAATCAATCTGCTGCTAATTAAAGTAAAGCTTTGTCTCATCTTAATTCATACCAGCTATGTAAAAGCTGGTAAGTGACCATAGTTGATTCCCGAAGAAGCTGAAGAACAGGTGGCCTCACATCTGGTGCTTGCAGCCAAGGACAGGTGATTTGACATTTAACAAATTATTATGGAACCATTTTCTATTCATATAATTTTTCAATGAAATTATATTTTATAAATATATCCATTTTGGGTTTGTTTTTAAATACAATAAAGTTAAATAACTTCTTGCTTTCTCTTACTGAGGACTTGTTTTGCACTTATGCAACAATAATTGAAATTCAAACGTAACACTATGGTTACAGAAGTTTTTTTTGGGCCGCGTTGTATTTTTCAGGTAAAGAGGCTCTGATTCATTTCTCTGCTAGCTCTGGGGTTGGAAATGTTCTAATGACTGACGTACAGATTAAAAACTGGTGGGAATTTCTGAGCAGAAGCTTGGTAGAACAAGCAGCTGTGGGACATTCCCATATTGTGTGGATAACCATTGTTTTTACATGATAAGCAGTATATTATTAAGCAGGGGTTGACGAACTCCATTAATAGCCAGAACAGAATCTCTGTGGATCTAAACAAAAGCCAATCTTGCCATCTGGACTCCTTATAGTGCTAACCTTTAGTGCTTCCTTGTTCCAGTGGAATGTCTCTGATGTTACAAAATCTTTTCAGCATCTCCTCGCTTCAAATGTTTACTTGTTAGATTAAGACACCGAAGCATTTTTATTCATGTCCTCTGTTGAAGTACCAGTTGGAGTATCTTACATCTCAGACTAGCTGAACCCCTCTGTCTGAAAAAACAAGTTCCTATTCTCTTTTGCATTATTTAAGTTGCAAGATTTGCAAAATCCATTTCAGGAAAAATCCATTGCAGTGCCTGCTTCTCTCTCCACAGTTGTTGCTAGATCTAGTGAATTTCTTGAGCATTCTCTATGTTTCTTAAAGATTCCCTGCTGTTCACTTTCTAAAAGGTGAACCTTCACCACCCCCCCAAAAAAAGTGTTATGATGCATTTCATTTTTATTTATATGTAAGAGCTTCCACTTCAAATAGAATGACCCAGACCAGCAGTTTTTAAACTTTTGGTTTCTGATTCCTGCCCTCTCTCATTCCCCTAACCTCTCATTATAAGATTTCCACCGAACTACCCACCCCGCCCATAACACAAGCACATCTTTTTGCCTGTAATAAGTTAATCAATTAAATATGCACATCTACTATTTTTATTTTAGTTGTTTTAATGTGAAACTTGGTGGACACCTGATGAAGATTTGCATGAGGGGTATATGGTACATTGTGACTATGATGTGAGAGGCACAGCCTAGTTACAGGCCATCAGCTGAAGCGATTCGTTGTGGCCACCCAAGCATGAGTTTCAAAATTTATTAGACAGTCAGAAAGAGGCTTAGACAAAGTTTCCAAAGCTTTCTCTGTTTAGCTTTTATAGACCCATTGAAACTTTTTTTTGGATCTATGAAGGGTTATTGACTACCAGTCTGAGAATCCTTGCCACAGACTGAAACAGCATCAATTTCTATGACTACATACAGCCACACAGATTTGTAAATACGGCATTAACCACCATGGAAACAAACATAACTGCTCTTGCTCTATTTCTAATTGTTGATATTTAAATAACAATTTCTCGTAACAACAGTGGCAAAAGTTTTGCTATTAATGAGAAATTTTCTTATATTGAAATGAATTCAGGGGCAGATGGCTTAAGGTGGTAGAGTATGATATTTTTAAGATGCTATCTTGAATGGCAGGAGCTTCATAATGGATTGGGCATTCAGTCCCACCCCTACTGAATTACAACTGTTCAAACAAGGTATTTAGTTCTGCTTTACAGATTAAACAATAGCTAATCCTGATAAAAGAAGTCAGAAAATCTTACTTGCCCCTGGCAATGAGAGGCTTTGTAGAATTAACACATCTGGTCTTTCCATTGATGATCAGAAAATTCCAGAAGATTTCTCAAAACTTCCCAAAGTCCAGTTTCAGGTAAGTATTAACTTCAGGATTAACAGACTCCAACTCATGACAAACAAGCCCACAAACATTTGAATGGCTGATCTGTTTGTCTTCTAAATTCTACATTGCTATTTATTCTAATGACCTTTGATTCCTTTACCTCACAAGAATTATTTACCTCTGCCCTGAAAATATTAATTGATACCACCTTAACCACTTTCTGAGACACAACCCTGTACGAGAAAAAAAAATCCTTTTATCCCTGACCTAAAACAGAGACACTTAATTTTAGAAGTGTTCCCTAGACCTGCTCTCACCAACAAGAGTAGGTATTCTTTCCACAACCATCTTGTCAAGACCATTCAAGATTCAACACAATTCAGTAAAATCATCTCTTAATTCTCTGAATTGTAGTGAAAGCAAACCTAGCCTGCCCAATCCTTCCTCATAAGACAACTCGCATTTTCCAGGTAACCATTTAATAAACTTCCTCTGAACTACTCCCAATACATTTATACCTCCCCTTAAATAAGGAGACTAAAACGTTACACCATATTCAAGTTGGTATCTCACCAATGCCCTGAATACCTGAAACATAACATCCTTCCTTTTATACAAGAACGTAAATTGCTGAAGACATTTAGCAGGTCTGGTGGCTTCTGTGCAGAGAGAAACAGAGTTAATTTTTCAAGTCCAGTGACCCTTCTTGAGAACTGATAAAAGTAAAGTAATATTTATCTTAATGACAGGAGGTGGGGGAGTGGAAAAGGAGTAAGTAAGTTGAAATGGGATGCAGAGAGAAAGGGAGAGAGAGAGATGGAGGGGTGGGAAAAGTTAGGCAGACGAAGGGATTGTTGATAGCAGGCCAGGCTGGATAAAATACTAGATAGCTGATAATGGGAGTTGTGAGTGAGTGACAATACTTCAGCTGTGCTGAAAACAGCCCATGGAATGGCATGGCCTAGGTTATCAGGGTGGGCAAAAAACATGGAAGGACATGTTCATACTGTAAAATAATTGGACTTGATACTGAGTCCTGAATGCTGCAAGTTTCCCAAGCAGAAATTGAGGTGCTGTTCTTCTAGCGTGCATTGAACTTCGCTCGAGAATTGCAGCAAACCCGAAATAGAGATGTTGGCTCGGGAACGCGGTGGTGTGTTGAAGTAGCAGGCAATTGGAAGTTCGGTGTTATTTTTACAGACAGGACATAGGTATTCTGCAAAGTGGCCACCCAGTCTGTATATCACCTCCCTAGTATAGAGGAGAACACATTGTGAGCAGCAAATACTGTAAACCAGAGTGGGTGTAGATAAATCGCTGCTCCACCCGTGTAAGGTGAGTCTGGAGCCGTGGACAGTGAGGAGGGAGGAGGTATGTTACATCTTCTGCAATTGCACGGGGTGGTACTGTGGGAGTCTGTGGAGGTGATGGGGTCAAAGGAGGAGTAGACCAGGGTGTCCTGGAGGGACCAGTCCCTGCAGAAGGCTGACGAGGGAGGGGAGGGGAATATATGCCTCATGCTCCTATCCCACTGGAGGTGGCAGAAATGGAGCTTGTGATTCTTTGGACACGGAGGGTGGCGGGTGGCAGGTGAAGACTGAGGGGTACTTCCTGTCATTGTGGATTGGAACAGAAGAGTGAGTCAGACGTGTGGAAAATGGGCCAGCCACAGCTCAGTCTTTATCATCAATGGGAGGAGGGAATCCTTGGTTGAGGAGAGAAGTAGATATTTCTGATGCCCTCTTGTGGAAGGCGGCTTCATTAGAACAGATGCAATAGAGACAGAGAAATTGGAAGAATGGAATGGAGTCTTTACAGAAAGCAAGGTGTCAGGGTATATGGACAAGGGAACTGTGTGAGTTAAAATCATAGAATCCCATTCAGCCCACTAAGTCTGCACCAACTCTCTGAAGAGCAACTCACCCAGACCCACCCCCATATTGTACCCCTGTTACATTGCCTTTCTCATGACTAACCCCCACCTAACCTGCACGTCCCTGGACACCACAGGACAATTTAGCATGACCAATCCACCTAACTTGCACATCTTTGGACTGTGGGAGGAAACTGGTGCTCCTGGAGGAAAAGCATGCAAAATGAATATTGGTGGCCAGTCTCTTCCCAGAAATGGAAACAGAGATGTTGAGGAAGCGAAGGAAGGAGTCAGAGATGGACTAAGTGGAGGTGAAAGCGAGGTGGAAATTAGAAGTGAAATTGATAAACTTTTTCAATTCTAGATGAGAGGAAAGTAGCACTGACACTCATAGAATCCCTATGGTGTGGAAACAGGTCCTTCGGCCTAACATGTCCACACTGACCCGTGGACCATCCCACCCAGACACATCCCCTGATAACCCACACACCCCTGAACACTACGGGCAATTTAGCATGGCCAATCCCATGTGAGAGCACTTTGATCTCTCTGCAACTCAGGATTCCGCAGTTATTCTCCACATAAGTTTTATTTTGGTTTTATTTTATTTTTCTCACCAAAGTGAACATCTTCATATTTTCCCACGTCATATGTCATTTGCCAAGCTTTTGCTCAGTCACTTAATCTATCTAAGTTGATGACCTTATTGTAACATCTTTGCAGCACGCTTTCCTACCTAACCTTGTGTCATCTCCAAATTTAGCCACCATTTGTTGAATTTCCACTTAAATTGAGAGCCCAACGCAGATTCCCTCCTGAATGGAAGTGTTGTACTTGTTTATTTTCCAGTATAATAGTATCTTCCCAGGATTTTGTAATATTCACATGAAGCAGTAAATGCATCATTAACCACCTGTTTTAATAACCTTTTAAGATGAAATCAGACCCCAAGAATCTATTGAGCTGCTGGTTGAAAGATGCCACAGCAACAGGCATAAGTGTAACATTTTTGAAAAGGAATTGTTAGACAGTCTCATTGAATTATCAATTAAACTATTTAGGAAGGACGTTTTACCAAGTAGAAGGCCCATACATGGTGGATGATATTCCCTTGCAAAGAGACAACTTTGTTTCTACAAGCAAAGTACAGTGTTCACTCACACCGAAGCTGTCAAGGACAAATGTATCTGCAGCTGGCAGATTGGTAAGAATGAGGTTAAGCATGTTTTTCCATCTTGTTGATTCCCACACCACCTGTCGCACACCCAGCCTAGCATCTGTGTAATTTATGACTCAATTCGCCAGTGTTGGTGCTGCCAAACCACTTTTGATGGTGAAAATTGAAATCCCCACCCACAGCCTTGCCACCTTCATTGATTCATCAGCCGAGAAGGATGGTATGTGATAATTAGCAGGAGGTTTCCTTGTCCATGTTTAATCTTATACTCTATGGGGTGCAGAATCGATGTTGACTCCAAGGGAAGCTCACTCCTAACTGTATACCATTACACCACCAGACCTGCAAGATCCACTCTGTCAGTTGGACAAGACATACCCTGGGATGGTAATGGTGTTGTCTGGAACATTGTGTGTAAGGTATGATTCCATGAGTGTGACTGTGCTAGGCTGTTGCTTGAGTAGTCTGTGACACAGCCCTCGTATTTTTGGCACTAGCTCCCAGCTGTTAGTGAGGACAACATTGCAGGGTTAACAGTGCTGAGGTTGCTCTTATCATTTCCAGTGCCTTTGTCAGCTTTCGGTAGTCTAAGCAATTTTATTCTTTTTTCCCTGTCCAGAAGTAATTCTTCTTCCTATAATTAATACCTGGTGTTCTTTGCTGCACCTGTATTTTCTTCGTGTTCCTTGGGCCCCTGCATTTATTTATTTGTCATCAATTAGCTTTGGTTTAAATTAGTTAACCCCTGTACTTCCCTTTGCACTGAACTGCCATTCAATTTCAGTGTTAAAATAGAGTCATAAGTTGATATCGGGAATTGCATCTGTATTTCAGTCCCACTTTACTACCATACATTTTGTAACTTAATGCATTTCTTTGGACATAAGGAAATTTTACATCCAATTGACTCTTCATACCTTTGGAGACACTAATCAGCAATTAACAGTAACAGACACGGAATGTGGTGATGCCATTTGTATTGACTGTTCAAATCTTTAGGTTTGGTAAAAATCCAACACATCACAGGAACATTTAACACTAACCTGTAGTGACCAGTAATCGGACTGTGTGAAGAGCACTCATCAGTATTTATTTATTTGTTGTTGTCCCCAGCAAGGCAGGGGGGAAGGCCTGCTCTTCAAGAAGAAGTAGGACTCTGGTAACCATGGCAGCAAGGATGTGGAAGGCCTTAAATTGACGATTCAAGTTGAAACCCCTCTGGGATAAAAATAGTTGACATTGAATCAACAGGGAACTAACAATATGGACATCAGCAGGAGGTAAAGCTTTCCGAGCAAATTCTCATAAAACTCAAGGGGTTATCTGAGAACTTTGATCAAATCATATGTGCATATTTGTGATTGCTTGTGCCTTGTTCATTCAATGTGATTTGTAGGAATAAGGTGTGAATGTAGCATGAATTGCTGAGAAAGGCTTAGTTATCACATATTCAGAATGTTTTATACAGTATATGTCTGATTGTCCAAAAGGCTGGTTTGGAAAGCTCATTACTGTATTTGTAAAGTGAGAGTCTGATTTATTTTTTGTTATATTTCCTACTAAATTATGACATTTTCTTCCGGCATGAATAGTGTTTGAAACTATTAAACTCTGACTTTTTGACATCACCTCTAAGTGTTAATACTGTCTTTTTCTTAGCAAAATATTCTGTAACGTTTTGTATTGCATTTTGTTCATGGTTTCACATTTATGGATCTTTTTACATTAGTGACCATACGGCCATTGAGGAGAATAAAATGATGGAAGGTGTGATCAACGGTGCTAACACAGCACTTGCTGTGCAATAACCTGCTCAGTGATGCTCAGTTTGTGTTCCACCAGGGTCACTCAGCTTCTGACCTCATTATAGCCTTGGTTCAAACATGGACGAAAGAGCTGAACTCCAGGGGTGAGGTGAGAGTGACAGCCCTTGGCATCAAGGCTGCATTTGATTGTGTGTGGCATCAAGGAGCCTAGAAAAAACTGGAGTTAATGGGAATCTCAGTTCCACTGGTTGGGATCGTACCAGGAACAAAGGAAGATGGTTGTGGTTTTTAGAGGTCTGTTATCTGGCATCTTCAGAAGACCACACAGGATATGACCGACAGAGTACGCTTTGTCGTCCAGTACTTCCCTAGAATGGAGAAACTACGCCATGTTCTTCACAGACTTCAAAAACATGTCAACGATGATGATGAACATCTCGCCAAGGTTATCCCTATGACCTCACTTCTCACCTTCAAACAACGGGCCAAGCCTTAAACAGACCATTACTTGCAGCAAATTACCTAACCCAGGACAACATCAACCACAACACCACACAATCCTGCCATGGCACCCTCTGCAAGACATGTCAGATCATTGACATGGACACTACCATCACACGTGGGAACACCACCCACCACCTGCATGGCAGATAGTCATGTGACTCGGCCAACGTCTATCTCATACACTGCAGGCAAGGATGCCCTGAGACATGGTATATGGCAATGGATGAATGGACACCGTACAACAATAGGGAACACTTCAGCAGCCAAGGGCATTCAGTCTCCGATCTTCAGGTAAGCGTCCTCCATGGTGGCTTTTGGGAATCACTGAGTGGAAACAGACAGCCAGGTTCTGTACCCACCAAAGTAACTGGCCAATTGAATGGCATGCTGGGAATTGGATCAGGCAAGACTGACAGACATGCAAATGAATTATCTTGATTGATTATATTAAATAGGTGTTAATGAGACACTGGAACTGACATAGTAAGCGAGGAAGCTCACAACATTTAATTGGATCAAGCGAGACAGATATGGAAGCTATCCATTCTAGTGACTGTTGAATAGGTATTGATGAGACAATACCACAAGTTTTTAGACAAAACGATAGACCAGAGTTTCAGTTCAACTGTTTTTGAGGCAGCCTAGTTCCTAGGGTCAGCTCAATCAAGAAAAATTAAAACATCCAGTACTGTTCTTTCTAACACCCTTGCTGAGACAGAAACTCAATTGACATGGAGTAACCGAATCTTATCAATTACATTGTTACATCAATTGAATTGATTTGAATGATTTATTGTCATTTGTATTCAACAAATGGTGTAATATATCGCCACACTCCCAGCAACATTTGGATTACAGAAGATGTTAAGACAAAACTAAAATATAATTAAAAACAGAGTTCTTCTCCTTCCTTGTGCTCCTCTTAACCTGGAGGGGTGCGTTCTCCACTATGGACTCCAAGGCCACCAATCCCCCATCCCCACATCACAGTCCATTCAAAGGGTACCATCCTCAGGCCACCACTGCCACCACAAGGATTACCATCCCTAGACCACCACTGCCACCACAAGGAGTACCATCCCCAGACCACCATAGCTACCACAAGAAGTACCATCCCCAAACCACCACTGCCACCACGAGGAGTACCATCCCCAGACCACCACTGCGACCACAAGAAGTACCATCCCCAGGCCACCACTGCCACAAGGATTACCACACCAGGCCTACCACGTTGCCACAGATGGAACCGCTGCTCCAGTCGATTCGGTAGGAGTACTAATTCTGGCCTAAAACCATGCAATTGCTACAGTGTGGAAACAGGTCCTTTGGCCCAAGAAGTCCATACTGACCCTCAGAGCATCCCACCCATACCCATCCCCCTATAACCCACACATCCCTGAACACTACGGGCAATTTAGCACGGCCTATCCACCTAGCCTGCACATCTTTGGATTATGGGAGGAAACCGGAGCACCCAGAGGAAACCCATTCAGACACGGGGAGAGTGTGCAAGGTGGAATCAAACCCGAGTCCCTGGTGCTGTGAGGCGGTGTACCAACCACTGAGCCACCGTGCCACCCAGCATTGCTGCAGCTGACTGACACAGACCGATGATGCCATCTTCGACGACCACAGAAGATGCCCTGCCATCACCGCCGCCTCAAGTCTCGCACTGGATCCACCAACGTTGAAATCGCCAAAGCTCCAGTGCCATCTCTCACCGCTGGGCCCACATTTTTGCTGCCTTCATGAGCTCACCAAGGTCTCACTCTCCTGTGCCCTCTCCCCGACAATCTGACTCTTGCCACGTCTGCTGCATGCGCTCAGTAGGCTGCTTTCAACCCCCGAAGACGCGGAAAAGGCCTCCAAAGAGAGAAAAAAAAGAGAAAAGAAAGAGAGCTAAAGAAAGAGGGGCAAAAGAAAAGAGCACATGCAAAAAGCAGAAGTAAAAAGAAAAAGAAAGAGAGCTAAAGAAACAAAGAAAGCAGACAAGAAGTAGAGTTCCACTTTTGCCGCCATCTTGGATCACCAAACTGATGTTACTGGATGATTGTGTGTCGCTGTACCTGGGATTGACCTGGATAACTATTTAAAAGGGGCCGCGCAGATGAGAAGGATCTCTCACATATTCCAGAGAGAAGTAGGAACCTTGAGATCAGGAAGAATAGCTTCAACTTCAGTTCGAGCAGCTGTAGCCAGGGTACAGAGGGTGCCACTTTGTGCTTCTAAAGCTGATTTTAAACGAGGAGCATAGGGGTTTAAAAACTGTGAGGCTACTTGGGAAATCAGAGGGAAAGGCAGGTTTTATAGAATTGCATGTATATATGTTAAGTTTCAATGATAATAAACCACATCCCATTATTAGTATAAAATAAGAACCACAAAGAAAGCAAATTGATCAGAAACACATGAAAACAATGCTTACACTCCTCATCTTTTTGAGGTGCTGACTAGTTTGCAGGAGCAACGGACAGGCCTAAGGTGGTAGCCTTCCCTGCTCACTGCCTGCATTAGAAAGAATGGGCATGATTTATTGCACATTGCCACCTCTATATCCTTTTTAAATGGTTAATTATGTCTGTCCATTATATTTTATGAATTCAAACCTGGTTTGAATGCAATATGTATAGAATGGTCCTCTAAGCATGCTGTAAATTGTGTGCATACTGAATGTTTTGATCACTGGTAATGATTAAAGTGCTCAGTTATGGTTGAGAAAACGGTAATAGACATTTGAAGAGATAATGGGAACTGCAGATGCTGGAGATTCCAAGATAATAAAATGTGAGGCTGGATGAACACAGCAGGCCAAGCAGCATCTCAGGAGCACAAAAGCTGACGTTTCGGGCCTAGACCCTTCATCAGAGAGGGGGATGGGGGGAGGGAACTGGAATAAATAGGGAGAGAGGGGGAGGCGGACCGAAGATGGAGAGCAAAGAAGATAGGTGGAGAGGGTGTAGGTGGGGAGG
Organism: Stegostoma tigrinum; assembly: GCF_030684315.1. Lineage (NCBI taxonomy): Eukaryota > Metazoa > Chordata > Chondrichthyes > Orectolobiformes > Stegostomatidae > Stegostoma > Stegostoma tigrinum. The sequence goes on from NC_081369.1 coordinate 28,749,322, forward strand.
TAGGGAGGGGATAGGTCAGTCCAGGGAAGACGGACAGGTCAAGGAGGTGGGATGAGGTTAGTAGGTAGCTGGGGGTGCGGCTGGGGGTGGGAGGAAGGGATGGGTGAGAGGAAGAACCGGTTAGGGAGGCAGAGACAGGTTGGACTGGTTTTGGGATGCAGTGGGTGGGGGGGAAGAGCTGGGCTGGTTGTGTGGTGCAGTGGGGGGAGGGGATGAACTGGGCTGGTTTAGGGATGCAGTGGGGGAAGGGGAGATTTTGAAACTGGTGAAGTCCACATTGATACCATATGGCTGCAGGGTTCCCAGGCGGAATATGAGTTGCTGTTCCTGCAACCTTCGGGTGGCATCATTGTGGCAGTGCAGGAGGCCCATGATGGACATGTCATCAAGAGAATGGGAGGGGGAGTGGAAATGGTTTGCGACTGGGAGGTGCAGTTGTTTGTTGCGAACTGAGCGGAGGTGTTCTGCAAAGCGGTCCCCAAGCCTCCGCTTGGTTTCCCCAATGTAGAGAAAGCCGCACCGGGTACAGTGGATGCAGTATACCACATTGGCAGATGTGCAGGTGAACCTCTGCTTAATGTGGAATGTCATCTTGGGGCCTGGGATGGGGGTGAGGGAGGAGGTGTGGGGACAAGTGTAGCATTTCCTGCGGTTGCAGGGGAAGGTGCCGGGTGCAAGGGGCTCACCTTTGTCCCCCTACAACCACACATCAACGAATACCAGTCACGGTCGGACATAGAGCAGTTTTTCCGCCGTCTTCGCCTGCATGCCTACTTCTTCAACCGGGAACCCAACCCTCCTTCCACTGACCCCTTCACCCGCTTCCAACACAAGTCCTCCTCCTGGACACCACCCCCAGGCCTCCTACCCTCCCTCGACCTCTTCATCTCCAACTGCCGTCGAGACATTAACCGCCTCAACCTCTCCACCCCTCTCACCCACTCCAACCTCTCCCCCGCAGAACGGGCAGCCCTCCGCTCCCTCCGCTCCAACCCCAACCTCACCATCAAACCCGCAGACAAGGGTGGCGCAGTGGTAGTATGGCGTACTGACCTCTACATCGCCGAGGCCAGACGCCAACTCTCCGACACCACCTCCTACCGCCTCCTCGATCATGACCCCACACCCGAGCACCAAACCATCATCTCCAACACCATTCATGACCTCATCACCTCAGGGGACCTCCCACCCACAGCCTCCAACCTCATTGTTCCCCAACCCCGCACAGCCCGTTTCTATCTCCTTCCCAAAATCCACAAACCTGCCTGCCCTGGTCGACCCATCGTCTCAGCCTGCTCCTGCCCCACCGAACTCATCTCCACCTATCTGGACTCCATTTTCTCCCCTTTGGTCCAGGAACTCCCCACCTATGTCCGTGACACCACCCACGCCCTCCACCTCCTCCAGGACTTCCAATTCCCTGGCCCCCAACACCTCATATTCACCATGGACGTCCAGTCCCTGTACACCTGCATTCCGCATGGAGATGGCCTCAAGGCCCTCCGCTTCTTCCTGTCCCGCAGGCCCGACCAGGCCCCCTCCACCGACACTCTCATCCGCCTAGCGGAACTCGTCCTCACACTCAACAACTTCTCTTTTGACTCCTCCCACTTCCTACAGACTAAGGGGGTGGCCATGGGCACCCGCATGGGCCCCAGCTATGCCTGCCTCTTTGTAGGTTACGTGGAACAGTCCATCTTCCGCACCTACACAGGCCCCAAACCCCACCTCTTCCTCCGGTACATTGATGACTGTATCGGCGCCGCCTCTTGCTCCCCAGAGGAGCTCGAACAGTTCATCCACTTCACCAACACCTTCCACCCCAACCTTCAGTTCACCTGGGCCATCTCCAGCACATCCCTCACCTTCCTGGACCTCTCAGTCTCCATCTCAGGCAACCAGCTTGTAACTGATGTCCATTTCAAGCCCACCGACTCCCACAGCTACCTAGAATACACCTCCTCCCACCCACCCTCCTGCAAAAACTCCATCCCCTATTCCTAATTCCTCCGCCTCCGCCGCATCTGCTCCCACGATAAGACATTCCACTCCCGCACATCCCAGATGTCCAAGTTCTTTAAGGACCGCAACTTCCCCCCCACGGTGATTGAGAACGCCCTTGACCGCGTCTCCCGCATTTCCCGCGACACATCCCTCACACCCCGCCCCCGCCACAACCGCCCCAAGAGGATCCCCCTCGTTCTCACACACCACCCTACCAACCTCCGGATACAACGCATTATCCTCCGACACTTCCGCCATTTACAATCCGACCCCACCACCCAAGACATTTTTCCATCCCCACCCCTGTCTGCTTTCCGGAGAGACCACTCTCTCCGTGACTCCCTTGTTCGCTCCACACTGCCCTCCAACCCCACCACACCCGGCACCTTCCCCTGCAACCGCAGGAAATGCTACACTTGTCCCCACACCTCCTCCCTCACCCCCATCCCAGGCCCCAAGATGACATTCCACATTAAGCAGAGGTTCACCTGCACATCTGCCAATGTGGTATACTGCATCCACTGTACCCGGTGCGGCTTTCTCTACATTGGGGAAACCAAGCGGAGGCTTGGGGACCGCTTTGCAGAACACCTCCGCTCAGTTCGCAACAAACAACTGCACCTCCCAGTCGCAAACCATTTCCACTCCCCCTCCCATTCTCTTGATGACATGTCCATCATGGGCCTCCTGCACTGCCACAATGATGCCACCCGAAGGTTGCAGGAACAGCAACTCATATTCCGCCTGGGAACCCTGCAGCCATATGGTATCAATGTGGACTTCACCAGTTTCAAAATCTCCCCTTCCCCCACTGCATCCCTAAACCAGCCCAGTTCATCCCCTCCCCCCACTGCACCACACAACCAGCCCAGCTCTTCCCCCCCACCCACTGCATCCCAAAACCAGTCCAACCTGTCTCTGCCTCCCTAACCGGTTCTTCCTCTCACCCATCCCTTCCTCCCACCCCCAGCCGCACCCCCAGCTACCTACTAACCTCATCCCACCTCCTTGACCTGTCCGTCTTCCCTGGACTGACCTATCCCCTCCCTACCTCCCCACCTACACCCTCTCCACCTATCTTCTTTGCTCTCCATCTTCGGTCCGCCTCCCCCTCTCTCCCTATTTATTCCAGTTCCCTCCCCCCATCCCCCTCTCTGATGAAGGGTCTAGGCCCGAAACGTCAGCTTTTGTGCTCCTGAGATGCTGCTTGGCCTGCTGTGTTCATCCAGCCTCACATTTTATTATAATAGACATTTGAATGTTTGTGGGCATGTTTGTTCTATCTCCTCTTTAGACAGCTGCGTTTAGTACTTGGCCTTCTGTGTTTCCTTTGAACTCCCACTTTGTCTAGCTCCTGTTCAGTGTTACACAGCTTGTTTGCCTCTCACTGCTCTCTGTGCTCTTGCTGTTGTTACCAGTTTCTCCAGCGTGTCAAACTGATGGGAAAAATGTAATGGTGAAAGATGCAAGTTTATTGGGAACAAGGAATGAAACAACAGCATGAAAAATGTACAATACCTGAAAGATGATCAGCAAGAATGGAACCAAAGCCTGAATAAGTTTGAATAGGGACAATAAGGATAAAATGCAGCAAAACAAATATGGTAAAAAGGAACAAAAACACACAGGATTAAAAATTGAGCAGCAAATAATAAAAACTAAACAAAATATTGAAAAAAATTGAGCCAGGAAAGCTAAATAATTTTTTAAAAGCATGAGAAAACCATATCTCTTGAGTCTGCATTTTAAAATTCACATGCAAATATTCTGCACTGATTTTTGCATTCTTTAGAATCTCGTTTTTCCTGACATTCAGAAGGCAGAACTACAACTAAATGCTGACATAGCACAAACATCTGTGTTCTCATGACCATAAGGTTAGAAGTGCCAAATGCATAAACTAAAATACTAATTTTAAGCTTGCCTGCAAAATGGAAACTGTGTGGACCACCCCCACAATTGTGGCAGATCAATTGTGTAGAGCTACTGTCTTACCCTTGTGGAAACAGGCAGCAACTTTCTTTAAATACAATGATTAAGCATCAGTGCCGTCATCTGGATCCAAGTGCAATTTTTGTTTTAGGTATGAGTTGGGAAGAGGTTGTAGCTTCTTTGCCAGGTTCTGAAGAAGGGTCTAGACCTGAAATGTCAGCTTTCCTGCTCCTCTGATGCTGCTTGGCCTGCTGCTTTCATCCAGCTCTACACCTTGTTATCTATGACTAAAATGAAGTTTGAACAAAGGACAAAGAACAAAGAAAATTACAGCACAGGAACAGGCCCTTCGGCCCTCCAAGCCTGCGTGAATCGAGATCCACTGTCTAACCTGTCATCTATTTTCTAACGGTCTGTGTCCATTTGCTCCCTGCCCATCCATGTACCTGTCCACATGTATCTTAAAAGACGCTAACATGTCTGCGCCTACCACCTCTGCTGGCAACGCGTTCCAGGCACCCACCACCCTCTGCATAAAGAACTCACCACGCATATCTCCCTTGAACTTTCCTCCTCTCACTTTGAACTCATGACCCCTAGTAAATGAGTCCCCCACTCTGGGAAAAAGCTTCTTGCTATCCACCCTGTCTATGCCCCTCATGATTTTGTAGACCTCAATCAGGTCCCCCCTCATTCTCCGTCTTTCTAATTAAAATAATCCTAATCTATTCAACCTCGCTTCGTAGCTAGCACCCTCCATACCAGGCAACATCCTGGTGAACCTCCTCTGCACCCTCTCCAAAGCATCCACACCCTTTTGGTAACGTGGCGACCAGAACTGCACACAGTACTCCAAATGTGGCCGAACCAAAGTCTTATACAGCTGTAACATGACCTGCCAACTCTTGTACTCAATACCCCGTCCGATGAAGGAAAGCATGCCATATACCTTATTGACCTGCGTTGCCACCTTCAGGGAACAATGGACCTGAACACCCAGATCTCTCTGTTCATCAATTTTCCCCAGGACTTTTCCATTTACTGTATAGTTTGCCCTTGAATTAGATCTTCCAAAATGCATCACCTCGCATTTGCCCGGATTGAACTCCATCTGCCATTTATCTGCCTAACTTTCCAGTCTATTTATATTCTGCTGTAACTTGTTACTTCCTTGTTTGATCTCGTGGAGCCAGAATGCCCGTAAAAAAATTTAGGCCAGCTTTGCCCCACTGATACACAGCTGCATATCACCCCCATCTCTCTCAATCCTTCTAATGTCTCTGACTTGTCACACTCCTTGTCCAATTAGATGAGCAGAAATGTCCTCTACTGAAGTGTTGGGGAGGCTAACGTCCTTGATTTACCGGAAGCACTTTTTCCTGATCACTGTTTCATGTCTGGCAAAATTGTGAAGATCTGTTTGCAGCTTTGCTGTCATGCTTGATCCCGAGATGAACTTGTGACCACAGATCTGCTCCATGACTGAGACTGCCTGCTTACGTCTCCAAAACGTTACTGACTCTGACCCTGTTCAGCTTTAATTTTCCTGAAGCCCCCATTCATGCTTCTATCTCTAAATTTGATTTTCCAAATGGTTTCCTGACTGGGCTGCCATCTCCCACCCATTTCAAAGTCACAATCATTCAAACACTGCTGCCGCAATTCACTTCGCACCAGATCTCTTGCCCCCAACACCACTGTGCTCCCCAACTATGTTGGCCCCCGCTCTGACAATGAGTACATTTTAAAATTTTCATTCATGTTTTAGGAGGTCTGCAAAACCTCAGCATCCCCTATCTCTGAAATCTCCTCCAGCTGTAAATACGCTTTGAGATCTCTGTATGCTTCATTAAGCTGTAGAATTACCTCCCATCAGTCTCTGGCTCCTTTCTTAACGTTAGATATTCTTTAGAATTTATGTCCCTCACAAAACAGTGAGTAGCCCCAGGACATCTCTGCAGGAGTTTGTCAGGGTGGTGTCCTAGGTCAAAACGTCTTCCGCTTCTTCTTCATCAATGATCTTCCCTTCATCATAAGGGCAGAAATGGCAATGCTCACCAATTATTGCACAACTTTCACACCATTCAAACTCCTCAATCCATAGTCCACATGCAGCAAGAGCAGGACAATATCCAGGTTTGAGCTAATAAATACCAAGTAACTTACATGCCACACAATTGCCAGACAATGACCATCTTCAAGAATAGACCATCCATTCACAGTCCTTGACATTCAATGACATTATCTAACACAAACAAGGCACAGTCAGGAGTGCAATGAAGTGTTTGCAACTTGTCGGGATGAGGGCACCTCCAATCATACTCAAGAAACCTGGCACTTGCCAGGCAAAGCAGCCCAGTTGATTGGCACCACATTCACATTCACTCCTTCCAGCTCCTATGCACAGACGCTTGTAGTGTGTACTACCTAAAAATGCAGAGTAGAAATTCACCAAAGCTCCTCAGACAGTGGATACATGGGAATACCACCAGCTGCAGGTTCTCTTCAAGCCATTTGTCATACTTCGAAATATATCATCATTCCTTCAATGTCACTAGGTCAAAATCCTGGAACTCTCTCCCTCACAGCATTGTCGGCACATCCATTACAAATGGGCAGCAGTGGGCAAGGGCAAGTAGTGAGTGGCAATTAATGTTGGCTCAAAGAGTGCACACACATCTTCTGAATAGATCTTTCAAAAGAAATTAGTTGATATCTTCTACCATGGCTTAAATATTTTTAATTGTATATTTGTTAAGTGTTCTGAACCATATTGCTGTATTAAATTTGCTATATAAGTGCAGGATGATGTTGAAGGAGGAATATTCATCATAGAAAGAATTCCTTACACTTTTTCAAATTGCATCGTGAAGATCTTAAGAGTTTATCTGCAAAAAGGAGGAGGGGCCTTGGTATGATATTTCACCCAGCGAATCAACCGAATTGCAACATATAAGTATTTATCACTGGAGGAGAGATAATGATTTATTGAATAAGGGATGAAAATAGAAATTAATAGATTTTCAGCCACAAAATGAAAAGCATTAAATCAGATAACCTACTTGAAAAAACAATACTTCTTTGCCTCCCTCATTTCCTTGCCATTGGCAGTACCCATTTAAGATCACCAGATGGTGCTATTAGCACAGGCACTGCTGAGTGAGACACCAGTGTAGCAATCCTGAGTTCATAGCTGTAAAGCTGCGGGGATACAAGAGAATTTGAGCAGGAGAGTGGATCTGGAAAGTTTAGATCCTTTTTTTCTTAATTAAGCTTTATTGTCACATCTAATCAGGTACAGAAGTGCAGGAGTACAGTGAAAAGTGTATGATGTTGCCACACATGCACCATCTTGGGTACGAAGGCACATATGTACAAAAGAAGAATGCAGCCAGCCTGGAGTGGATGGGCCCAACATGTTGAAGCCGCCATCTTGAATAGTCAGCTCACTCTCCCCTCTGCGCTGCTGGCTCCCTCTCTCTCCCCTCCACGCGGCTGGATCCCACTCTCTCTCTTTCCTCCCAGCAGCTGGCCCACTCTCTCCGGTTGCCACTGCCTTAAAAGTCCTTAAGAAGAAAGAAAAGGGAAGAAAGATTAGCAAAAGAAGAAAAGGAAAAAATGAAACAAAGAAAGCAGACGGAGGCTGATGAACCCTGGACCAGGATGTAGAACGCTGAACTACTATGTTGCCCCATCTTGGTTTTTATGTTCTGCCCTTAATTACTGAGAACATGAGGCAAGGTACTATGTTACCAATACTCACAAGAAAGCAGCTCGTAATGGACCAGACCAAATCCCCTTCAGATACATCATGGAGATACCCTAGACCACTAACTTTTATCCTATTTAAAGGCAAGAGTAAGGTGCAGTGTTCCGGATGTAATTTGATTGGTTAAATTACTTGCCTTAAAGCATAACACCCTACAGTTAGAATATAAATAAAAGAAAGAGGAATTAGTGCAATGTTAATTCTCGTGGAAAATGTAACACAAGAATGCAATATTTAACTACTAAATGGCAACTGTTCCAATTTAGTTACATCCCATAAACACACCCTTGGCAAAGGCAAAACCAGTAAAACAGAGTGACTCACATGTGATTCTGATAGCTGGCGATCTCCAGCTTTTTGCTGTCGCTAAGGGAGATGTAACAGCTTTCACAGCCAACTTCAAAACCACAGCAATTATTGAAAGCTAAACTAAAACCCTTGTTCTGTAGGAGCCTGACTCACCCATTCAGGCTGCTTCTATTGTTCCAACTTTAACAAAAAAACCCAAGGCCTCACAAGCTGTTTACCTTATTGGATTCAAATAGACTGCCTGGTACCTTTGGCTAAAAACATCACTTCAAAAAAAACCTGGGATAAAATACACCACTTAAAGCCACAGTATGGCTCAGCCACAAGCTGAGAAAAGGACGTGTTTGGACTTGGAAATTCTAATCCATTTTTAAGTTCTACTACTTTCACCTCAATCGAACTTTGAAATGGAAGAGGCATACTTTAGAACAGCATCAAAAAAATTCAAACTAAGAATCTTACACATGTTGTTTTTGACGAAGACTCTAAAAATTTCTTTCTGGATTGAATTTTGGTTAATATTATTTTTACACCTTTATTTTTCAAGCTTTCAGATACATTCAAAAGTGTCTCTTGAGATATTTTTGATTGTGATGTGCATGTAGGGCAGAGGAGAATGCAGATCAACAGAGAAGCTGATTGGTCAAACTCACAGGGGAGCACAACAGCAAGAGACTCGAGAGGGATATCTCTCAGCAGGCTTTATAAATCTTCTTTGATTATATCCCCAGAGTTATGCCGAAAGAAACTTAGATCAGCCGGAAAGAGTGTGGAAATTTACTAAGTTTGATGCTTCCTCAACATCTTTTTTCTCATTGCAGGGTTCCTGAGATTACGGTCTGAATGCTGTTTAGTTCAGGCCTAACACTTCCTTAATCTTCACTCAAAAGTGTCTGTCTGACTTCCAGACCCCATTTCTATGAAGCTTCGCTGACTCACACAACACCCTATGTTCAGATGCTGCCTGAATTCCTTTTATTCCTGAATTACTTTGGTTTGGATTGCTGAGAATGAGAGTGAATGGCAGTGGTGGGGAGGAGGGAGCGAATTACTGATTACTGTCATTGGCCCTGCCATTAATCTAATCTTTTCTGCTTCTTCTTTCCCACTTGTCTTAGCTGTGAAACAAGATAGTTAAAGTGGGAGTCCCACGAACTGTGTTTCCCAACCTCTTGTCAGATTTTCTTCAGCATATGATTGGCTGAAAACTGAAGAATCGAAAGTTCTGTTGGCAACAGTCACTGTTCCAAAACTCCTGAGCCTACTTTTAGTGAGAGGAATATTTATGTCACTCTCTGAGCAGGTTGCTGCTTTCCTTTTGATTGTTTCTGTTGGAATTAATTGTGGAGGAAGAAAGAAATGTTTCAAAAAAAAAGTAGAATATGTTCTTTGAAGAAAATGGTTTACATCTCAGAGATTACAGCTGTCTGTGCTTTTTCACTTTGTTAAATCTTACAATATAAGTTTATTTATGGCAAAGCCCCCACTGTGAATGTGGCCTGCACGTCATATTACCATAGATACAAAGACATTTACTATATAACTACAGGCTTTTGACAATGGTTACCTTGTGAAATAATGACAGCTTCTGAAAACTATGTTTGAAATAAATATTGGTTTCCTTCTCTGTGATAATAAGTCTTTTAAATACCTTCCTGTCTGTCGGGTGAATTAAAGAGTATATGTGCCACAGTTTATTCAAGTAAGCATGAAGGAAAGAAGAGATGAGAACTAAGTCCATTTAAACCCTTCTCCCTACGATGACCATTGATGTGAATATTGGAACATTTTGTCACTTCAAGAACTTAAACTGTCCTGTTCTGTGAATTTAAGTTTGTGTTTAGTTTGGTTAATTTTCTTTCAGTTCAGTGACTGGAATTGTCTGTTATGTTTGATCTGAACCTCATCTTAAATTACAAGAGTAAACAAAAGGAAAATAAATGTGAAATGACAAAAGATCATCTAACTTGTCTGCTACAGTAACTAGAGATAGTAGGAACTGCAGATGCTGGAGAATCTGAGGTAACAAGGTGTAGAGCTGGATGAACACAGCAGGCCAAGCAGCATCAGAGGAGCAGGAAGGCTGATGTTTTGGGCCTAGACCCTTCTTCAAAAAAAACAGTAACTATCCAGTTTCCACAGTCTTAGAATCCACCGGATCGTCTAACTCTCTGAAGATAAAAAAGAATGGGTTATAGTTTCAAAATGATGAAAGTTTGGAAATTCTGTCTGATCTAGAAAGCATGCATTGTAAAAGAAAATCAATACCTTCAACATCGTACTTAACCACAATAAGTTGCTTTTTACTGTGAACCTTCATATGCAGAAGTCTATCTTATTCTATTTTGAGATTTAATTAACATAGCATTGTGTACTTTGCTTTACATGTAAATCAGGTTTGAGAAAAAAATGAACGCCTGGTTTTTCGTTGATCTTTATGTCTGGTCAAATTATAGATTTGAAGAGGAACAGTTTCTAAGAATTTGAAGTCATTAAAGTTTTTCCAATCAACACCTGAGCTGTCAACAAATAGGCATGTCGGGAAATTAGTTAATTCAACTGTGGACTGAACAATTGTTCTGAAGTAATCAAGGAAAGCCTTATTCATTGACTGGGCTTAAGAGGTAGTAAATTAGCATGAAGCATTGTGTGCAGAATTCTGGTTCAGGAGGACAACTCTCAGCAAAAAAGGAGCAAACAATGTAAGTGTCAGCAAAATAAAACTACTGCAAAATGTGAGCAAAATGTAATCTCACAGGATTTTCAGATGACCTGTATGCATACTTTTAAAAAATGCGAGAGAAAATCATAATTTTACAAAAATGTATTTCAAATAAATTTACGGTCAAATAAATACTGGAGCATGCCGAGAAAATCTTAACAAAAGATATAACTCATAAGGTAAGGAAAAAGCTTAAATTTATATATTGCTTTTTGTTACTTGTTTTCAGTGGAACTGGCGGACAACATGACGCCTAGTTCGTTTAATCTCTATAAGTTATTGTAGAGCTCACAATTAGAAATCTGTTCCTATTTTGAACAGATGTTTGGAATGTCGTAGTTCTGCTGTAACTCAGTCTTCATTCTCTGTGGGTAGTTTCTTATGCAAACATTGTTTAGAATAGTATTTATTAACACGTAATGGACTCAGTTCAAGAGGCTGATCAATAGATTATCCTGCCTGGATACGGACATGCGTACCATGGGGGTTGGGAAGAAAATGGTGCATGTTGTTTTCTATTCCCAACCTGTTTTCATGTCCCAGGCCTTAGTTCAGGTTTATTCCTGAATGTGGGCTGAACTTTCACCTTCTCAGACCTGGAGAGGTCCAGAGATTGGGGTCTTTCACATATTTTTAATCATAGACTGGCAAGGTGTGAAGGACTGGTGAGGGCAAAATAATAAAGTTTAAAATGCCCTAATTCTGGCACATGCATCAAGTGGTAAAATTAATACAGGATATTGGGATTGCTATGCTGTCAACAATATCAATGCTGCCCCTGTACGCACCACAAGAGAGCCTTAGAGGGGGTAATAATACATTTCCAAGTCTCTAAGCATTATTCTTTCTCCATTCGCTGGAAATTGGTGATTGTCTGGGGAAAACCTATTCTCCAGTCTTACTCATCGCCAATTTCTGCAAGCTCTTGACTTGGCCACTAGATGGAAGTATTTACACTAAGAGAATTGTAGGAGAGCAGCAGGTTTTAGTTCCTGATCTGCGCCACAAGCTGCTTCTAGAAGGACAATTATCCACTATCAAAATTTATCACACACGAAGGAGGATGGAGGCACTGTGGATGTGGCCAGAGTGAGAACCTAACGCAAAAGTGCCTGAAAGAAGATATCTTTGTTGTTAAAAGCTGAAGGTTATGAGCTAAATTATTTCGATAACTCATTAAATATAAGTAATTCGGTAAACCTTAAATCAAGAACATTTATAGGCTATCACCTCATCTCCAACCTCTTTTGTTTTATTCAAAGTCTTTGAAATCTGTACTCGTATTTCATGCAAATCCATTTTCGTTCCCTCAGTGAAGCAGTGTGCATGGGTCGGGGGCAGTGTGAATGGGTCAGGGGGCAGTGTGCACGGGTCGGGGGTCAACATGCACGGATCAAGGATCAGCGTACATGGGTCATGGGTCAGTGTGCACAGGTCAGGGGGCAGTGATGCATGGATAAGGTAGCAATGTGCCCGGGTCGGGGGCAGCGTGCGCGGATCAGGGAGCAGTGCGCACGCATCAAGGGGCAGCGTGCATGGATCAGGGAGCAACGTGCCCGGGTTGGGGGCAATGTGCACGGATCAGGGAGCTGGGTGCATGGTTCAGAGGGCAGTGTGCATAGTTCAGAGGGAACTGTGTGCGGGTCAGGGTTGCGTATGCGTGGGCCAGAGTTCAGTGTGCCTGGGCCAGGGGGGCAGTGTACACAGGTTAGGGATCGGTGTGCCTGGGTCAAGGAGTAGCATGCGTGGGTCAGGGATCAGTGTGTGCGGGTCAGGGATCAGTGTGCGCGGGTCAGTGATCAATATGCACAGGTCAGGGATCAGTGTGTGTAGGTCAGAGATCAGTGTGCACAAGTCAGTGATCAGTGTGCACAGGGCAGTGATCAGTGTGCATGGGTCAGGGATCAGTGTGGGCGGATCAGGGATCAGTGTGCATGGGTCAGGGATCAGTGTGCGCAGGTCAGGGATCAGTGTGCGCGGGTCAGGGATCAGTGTGCGCAGGTCAGAGATCAGTGTGCATGGGTCAGGGATCAGTGTGCGCAGGTCAGGGATCAGTGTGCGCGGATCAGGGATCAGTGTGCGCGGGTCAGGGATCAGTATGCATGGGTCAGGGATCAGTGTGCGCGGGCCAGGGATCAGTGTGCGCGGATCAGGGATCAGTGTGCGCAGGTCAGAGATCAGTGTGCATGGGTCAGGGATCAGTGTGCGCGGGTCAGGGATCAGTGTGCGCGGGTCAGGGATCAGTGTGCATGGGTCAATGATCAGTGTGTGTAGGTCAGGGGGCAGTATGTGCGGGTCAGGGATCAATGTGCACGCGTCAGGGATCAATGTGCACACGTCAGGGGCTGTGTGCGCAGGTCAGGGAGCAGCATGTATGGGTCAGCGGGCAGCGAGCACGGGTTAGGGATCAGTGTGCATGGGTCAGGGATCAGTGTGCGTGGGTCAGGGGTCAAAGTGCGCGGGTCAGGGAGCAGCGTGTATGGGTCAGGGAGCAGTGTGCATGGGTCAGGGGGCACTATGTGCGGGGCAGGGAGCAGTGCGTCTGGGTCAAGTGGCACTGTGCGCGTGTTGATTAGGGAGGCAAGCACACATACACGTATGTATTAGGCCTGTTTCACTAGAATTTAGCAGGCTGAGGGATGATCTGATCGAAGTCTTCAAGATAGTAACAGGAAATGACAGGGTAGATAAAGATAAACTATTTTCACTGATTGGGGATTCTAGAACAAGGAAGCATAGACTGAGAATTAGGGCCAGGACATTTGGGTCGTAGACGTTTGGAATTCCCTTCTGTAAATGGCAAAGGATGCTAGATCAGGTGTTAATTATTAGGCCACAGATCAGCCATCAGCTGAATGGCCCACTCTTGTCCTTATGTTCCTTTATAAATGTGGTATAGTGCACAAGCAATGGCTGCGTGTTTGAAAAACCTTTCAGCCAAAAAGTGTTGAGCAGATGACCTGATGTAGCCTCTACCTAAGGTCTCCAGCCTTAACAGGACTGACTGTCCAGTCATTCCAGATCATTCCGTGTTAATTTTAGGTGAGAGTTTTCATTCAAAAAAGAAAGGTTCAGGGTAAATTGAGGATGGAGGCAGTGGGTATAGTCTTTAAAATCAGATTGTAGCCCCAGTCAGCCTCCAGTCCATTCACTTTTGTCTATATCTGCGGCTGAAAAGTGGGCAGCAGCTGATTCACGGATTGATACTCTAAAACAATTTCAGTTTTTCAACTTCAGCTCCACTTCTCTGAGATTCCTGAGGGTGGACGAACCTGATTGTTACATCAAGGTGAAGAGTTGACTGATCCAGGACCTTAGTGCCTCCACAGTTACCTCTTGGATTCAGGAGCCAACCTGAGAAATCTCAGCTGATCAGGCATTGTCACCTTGAACATCCATTAGAAGCCTGAAAAGTATACCAACATCTATCCAATGGATTGGGAGTAGTCAGAATGGCAAGAATTTGTGCAATGCCCCCCATGATTTAAAATGAACATTATTTTTTAGATTCTCCCCCACTCTCTGCTTTAGAATGGGCAACGTATTCGTGGAAATAAATCCTTACTGTAGTTTCTAGTCTCCTGTAGTTCTGCTTTAAAAACTTATTTTAAAGGCATGCGATTTCACCCTCGACAGAGCTGATCTAAAACCTTTTCCGACTGAATAAACTTGGAGTGGATAAGATGGATGTAAATTTGGCCAAAATTAATTTGTAGCCCGTTAGTTTTCAGAATGGTTGGAGATTTGCCTCCTGCGAGATTCTTCCCTCAATAGGGGTCATCTAATTTAAATGTTGTGATGCCTGTTTAGTTTAAAGTATGGCCATATTTCTCATTGTTCACACAAGATATCCAAATATAGCAAATACAAGGCAGGTGATTATTTTAATATTTATGGGAGATTTTGTTTACATTTACTGTTCCTTGAACTGAACATCTTGCTTCATCTAACTTGAAATCTTCCCTCATGAATTATGAACTACAGGAGCCTAGAAACACCAGTAAAGATTTATTTCCACCAATACATTGCTTGGTTTTGTACTGCAGAACAATAGAATTATTTTAAGCACATGAATATTTAAATAGTATATGTAGGAGTAGCCAGGTTTATAAACTGACAACAGTGCCCACATGCTGAATAAATTGTGGTGCCTTAGGGCACACTGCTTTAAGTGTGAAGAAGAGCTTTTCCTACTTACAGTAGCTAGAATGTTTTTGCCCATTTATTGAATGTGACCCAGTGGCAAGATTAGTTTTACTTGTTTGACGTTTGCAGTATCAAGTGTGTCCCAAATGACCATTTATAAAGTGACAAAGGAGATTAGGAAAAAGTGATGAATAAATTAATGCAGATGATGATACTGGTGTTAGAACTGTATGAGAGCAGTGCTTAATCTGGGGCATCACATCCTTCTTTATACTGCACCTGGACGAACATCCATAGGAAAGCAAATCCAACTTAGTACCAAATGATCTAGTGATTCATTATCTTCCATCGTACATTGCACTGGACTCAGAACAAAACTCAAACCATGCTACGTGTGTGTGTGTGTGTGTGTGTGTGTGTGTGTGTGTGTGTGTGTGTGTGTGTGTGTGTGTGTGTGTGTAGTTTTGATTAATAGTATTACATGTTGATGTAATGTTTGTATGTTAGAATCATAGAATCCCTAAAGCGTGGAAACAGGCCATTTGGCCCAACAAGTCTATACTGCCCCTTCGAACAGCATCCTACCCAGATCCATTCCCCTAATTTCCCATGTTTAACCCACCTAACCTAAACATCACTGGCACTACGGGCAATTTAGCATGGCCAGTCCACCTAGCCTGCACATCTTTGGACTGTAGGAAGAAACTGGAGCACCCAGAGGAAACCCATGCAGACATGGGGAGAATGTGAAAACTCCACACAGACTGTCATCTGAGGCCGGAGTCGAACCCAGGTCGCTGGTGTTGTGAGGCAGCAGTGCCGCCCAAAGTTCTCTCTGTGTCTGTGTGGGTTCCCACCGGGAGCTCCAGCTTCCTCCCTCAGTCCAAAGATATACAGGTTAGATGGATTGGCCGTGCTAAATTGACCATAGTGTCCAGAAATGTGTAGGCTAAGTGGGTTAGGCATGGTTACAGGGATATTGTGGGTGCAGTGTGGGTCTGGGTGGGACACTCCTTGGAGGGTCAGTGTGGACTCGATGGGCTGAATGGCCTGCTTCCACACTGTAGGCATTCTATGGTTCTATGATTACAAAGTCTTTCACTTTTGAGATGACTCTAAGAATAGCTGGATGACAGTCGACAGTCCAGTGACATAACCACTAGGCAACCAATTTCCCTTAAACTTACTTTCTGATCTATCTCTGTTGCAAAGCCAAATGTTTGGCTTCTTCATTCCAGTCATTGATACATGCAATAAATAGATCACAGTGATCCTGGCGGCATTCCATGTTGTCTACCCCAAGATGGCCAATTTATGGCAACCGTATGTTGCTTGTTAGCAAACTAATCCACTAACTATGCCAATTGTTATCTTCTATACTGTGATTTTTTAATGGTAATTTTGACGTGGTACCGTGTGAATGCATGTAAGAATTCAGGTCATAATATCTGCAGGCTCCCTTTATTCTCATGGTTTGTTACTTCTCAATCGAATTGGCTACCCCAGTGAGACGTAACTAGCTAGTTGGTAAGTGAGTTAGTGCAGTGAGTTAGATGCAGACTGGTCCAGCATCTGCAGTTCCCATTATCTCCAAGAATTGGGTGCCTGTTTCTGTAAGCAAAGTGTCTTGCAGCAATATTGCAACGATAGATGCTGGCATATTCTAAAGTGCTGCACTGCAGTTGTGCAAGTGGATCCGAAACGTGCCACAAGACTGTGGAGAGGCTGTCACGTGTTAGGTGTCAGCGTCCATAGACACGGGTTGCACGTGGTTCCTTCTCATAGAGAAGGTGCAGCGTGTCCAGGATGGAGATCAGGAGAGCGTGCAGCGAGCTGTGGGTTTGTCAGGTACCTGTTCCAACTTCCGTATGGTTTATGGGAGTTCTTGGCATCTAATTTCTACCTGGGGGGTAGTGGAATGGGAGAGTGGGTATTAATGAGGTGAAAGTAAGTAATAATGAGGGCAATAATGAGCAATAATCTCCATTAATAGCACTTTCACTGGCCACTAATGCGAATCTTGGCCCTAGTTTCAGAACTTAATTGGAAACATGACTTGTTGTATTTGACATTGAGAAAGGCCTCACTCAATTTCTCACATGATTCTCCCAAATTCCTCACCATTCTCATTATTCGAAGCTTTGGAAAATTCTATCCCTTCTGTCCTCTGCGCAACTTTTCAAAAATATTCATTCACAAGATGCAGGTGTCACTAGCTAGGAAGGCATTTATTGCCCATCCCTGATTGCTCAGAGGGCAATTGAGAGTCAACCACATTGCTATGGTCTTGGAATCATATACAGGCCAGACCATGTAAGGACAGCAGATTTTCTTCTCTAAAGGATGGTTGTGAACCAGATGAGTTTTTTTTTTAAAAGCAATTCACAGTGGTTGCATGGCCACCATTAGGCCAGCTCTTTATTCTAGAATTTATTGACATCAAACTTAATCACTTACAATGGTGGGATTCGAATACATGTGTCTAGAGCATTAGTCTGGGTTCTCGATTGTTAAACCAGTGTTACCACTAAGCCACTATCTCCCCTAAATTTACTTTGCTATTGTGTCAAGTTTAGCAACCTTCCCTTCATTAAAACCAGTGATATAAGTCATCAGTCTCTATTGCCATCCTTAATTAACAGAATTACCCCCCCCCCACCAGTTCTTAGCATCCTGTCCTTCTGAAATATCATGTAACTTTGAATATTCAGGCCGTCGTCTTTGTCAGTTTGCATCTCAGTAATGGCGATCAGATCATACATATTTATTATTATTTGAGCTTACAATTCATCCACTTTGTCATGATTGCTGTACACATGCTGTACAAAGCTTTTACTATTTCTTCAAGTTTTCTATTATTATTTTTGAAATCTCTCATCTTATCTGCTGATGTGCTCTTAGGTTTGTATGTCCTGACCCTTTGTGTCATGGCTGATTACTGTTACCCTTATTGCTACATTACTCTCTTGCCTTGTCCTCTTACTTCAGATTATCACATTTTTTTCTGATTTGATCCTTCATCCTTACTCTTTAACTAAAAACCCTTGCTATTACCATAGTTCACCAGAACACTAGTCCCAGGCTGCAGTGACAATAGTCCTAACAACACATCTCCCACTTTGCCCAGAACTGGTGCCAGTGTCCTATAAATTAAGATCTCTTTCTCACACTGTTACCTAATGTTAATTAGCCTATTCCAATTCGATAATGGCTCAGGAAATAATCTAGTGATTATTACCTTTGGTGGTTCAGCTTTTTAATTTAGGTCCTGCCTTCTCATAAACCCTAAGCAGGACCTCTTTCCTTCTCCTCCCTCATTTGTTGATATCTGTAACGACCATGAAATCTGGATCCCCTGCTGCTATTCCTTCTCCAGCTCGGAGCAGATGTGCTGGCCATTGGCATTGGCAAATGTGACAAAATCTTCTTGCTCTTTGGCTGAAGAGAACTAGCCTACCTATCACTTTGGCCATATTGTCTCCTCCTATTACATTGCTATTAAATCCCACTCTTGAAAGGCTTTCTGTTTCAACTTGCTCCAGTTAGTTTGTTCATTCACCCTGCAGCACCCCACATCCCCCCTTCCATCTATAAATTTGGAAGAATTTCAAACTTAAAGCTTAAAGTTCCTCTACCTCCATTTCCGACCTCCATGCCTACCTAACTTGCAGTCACACCTCTCTGTCTCTGACCAAATTAAATGAAACTAATCTAAAGCGTATAACTGCTTCCCAGGGGAAAAGTGTTCAGGTAACATTCTGATGCATGACAATTTCTACTCTTTGGCCTCAAACTTAACAACGCTGATCTGAATTTCTTTGAACCCCAGACACTGTCACCATATTAACCTTGAATCACACTTGTATCTATTAACTTTCACATACTGCAATCATGGAATGTCACCTGCCCTTTAAGCCTTAATTCATTTATTTTCTGATATTCATTTATTACCATTAAACCCTACCATGAATAAGTTTTATTACTACTAGAAAACATTACTGCTGCTTATAAAATTAATATTTTCATTAGTAATTTTGAAGAGGACATTAGAAAGGGAGTACAGATTATCTACTGAAAATATACAGCTCATGGTGGCTTTAATTTGACCCCAACATTCCCATTTACAGACCCAAAACTCTAGCAAATGCTCTTTCCCTATATCTTGCACAACAGTACATGGATTCAGAAGCAAGAACGACTTTCCAGAATACTGTTCGAATAGTTCGTCAATCACTTTCAGGTTAGTTGCTGATTGAGTTCTATTGGCTTCTGCTGATTTTGTCGAGCATTTGGTGATTTTGCGTAGACAGCAAAAATGACTAAAGTCTGTAGGAAGTGGCAGCACACGCAGAAGGATATGGCCCTGACTTCTCATGCTTTGCAGCACCATGTTTGGGAGGAAGAAGTGTGTGTTTAGCACACATTGATCCATATGATCAGTTTTCTTAGCATTTCACATTTTGTCCCCATTTGCCTTGAATTAATCATGAGCTAATTTTGAACTGAAGTTGACAGGCTGAAACCTGCAAATCAACTCAGCAGGTTGGAGTCAATCAACAGAATTTGAAGAATAAGTTTTGACTTTGAGGTGTTTCATTTCCAAACAGCACAGCTGGCATTATGTGCACCTGCTCAATCCGATTTCAAATCTATTTAAAAGTGCAAAAATATGAAAGGAAGTGGAAGGCCCTCATGATGTACTCTGCATTTAGAACATGAGTAGGATTCACATTTCATGATGCATCATTGGGTTTAATCTAGGTGCAGTCAG
This sequence comes from Stegostoma tigrinum, assembly GCF_030684315.1. NCBI lineage: Eukaryota > Metazoa > Chordata > Chondrichthyes > Orectolobiformes > Stegostomatidae > Stegostoma > Stegostoma tigrinum. The sequence goes on from NC_081369.1 coordinate 28,768,975, forward strand.
GAAATCCAATATACCCTTCCCCAGAAATGGAAGGAAGAAACTTGTCATAGTCAAAGTTTAGAGATAGATAATCAGCTATAGGTTGTGAAATGCAGACTGCATTTTTTTTATTCATTCATGGGAAGATAGCATTTACTACCTATCCCTAAATGCCCAGAGGACAATTAAGAGTCAACCAGATTGCTGTAGGTTTGGAGTCACATGTAGGCCAGACCAGGTAAGGATGGCAGTTTCCTTCCCTCAAGAGCATTAGTGAACCAGAAGGGATTTTCCTGACAATCAGCAATGGATTCATGGTCATTGTTAGACTCGTAATTCCAGATTTTGATTGAATTCCAATTCCACCGTCTGCTTTACTGGGGTTTGAATCCATGCACTTTTCCCAGCAGGACCATAGGCTTTACAGAGACTGAAGCACTTTTGAAGCTAATAATGAAAATGTTATCAATACTCAGCAAGTCCGGCAGCATTTGTGGAGAGAGGAACAGATTCAATGATTTGGGTCAATGACATATCATTGGAACAGTGCAGTCACTATTGTAATGAGGAAAAAGTGGCATATGCTAGATAGGTTGTTAGAAAAATGTATATAAAGGAGTATCCATGCATGCAGGAAAGGTCGATAGACTATGACAATTGTTCATTTGTAATTTTACTAAATACTTAGGCATTCAATTTTTTCTTTATATTTTTTCAACTAAGTCAGGAGGAGTGGACTGAATCCTTTTTTAATGTCACTGCTGAGTTGATTACAATAAAAATTGAATATAAAAGGTGTGGATTTTGCCAATCCAGTAAATATATGCTTATTTGTATATTGTTTGGTGTAAGAAATAAGCCAGCTATGTTCCTTAAATTAACAAATAGTTAGTTTCATTTCTAAATCTCGCTCAGGATATCATACAAAAATTAGTGACATAAGTTTTAAAATCTACCAATATGTCCAGCTACCCAATGATGCAAAGCTGCATGGGCACAAACCCCTCCCCCAACTGCACCCCCGAGCATTCAAAGAAAAAGCAATGAAACTCTACAGAGTATCTGTTCTTAAAACATGGTGGAGTAACAAGTAAAATCAGAAGAGAAAATTATTCATGGATTTTCCAATAGCCTAAGGGCCACTTTGCGCTGTGACTGCTGGCACAGTGATTTTCAACTGGAGCAGTAATTTTGGCTGGGAATGATCTCATATTCTCTTGTGTTGGTTGAGAATTTTCCCTCAAGAAATCTTCCTTTTCAGCAATTAAGATGGGGCTTTAAATTGCAAACAGCACAACTGTTCCAGAGACAGAGAGAGAGGGATAAGTCTTTGCCCCTTCTGTTCTATAACAGTCTTTCTGGCTGTTAATTCAGATCCAATTACTATGTTTCACACCCAAAATCTGGATTATGTGATCTCTCCGTAAGAGCTCTGCATAACCTACAGCTCTCGAAAAGCAGTTTGTGTCATTTGCAAATGCGACATTTTGCCTGCTGCAGGACTGTGTCCTTTGCTTTGAAATCTGTTCTTTAAGTGAACACTTTGGAGAATATATGTTCATAACGGTGTGACATAAGAAAATAAAGCACTGTACAAATACTTCGTGTACACATTCAATCCTTGATCTTTAATGAGGCAAAAGTCAAATGGCTTTCAACTAATTCTACATTTTACTCTGATGCTCAGTAGAATATTTTCTGAATTAATATAATGTGAGCTGGCTAATGCTTTCCAGCTTGACAAAAACTAAATATATGATCACATGTGAAACTCTTGACTGACAGAGGTAAGGGTTGAAAGACTTATGACATTAATCCATCAATAACATGGTCATTTTCCAATTCATCATCCTTAATTTAGTTTGGAGGCAGACTTTCTAAAACCCCAGCCTCAGCATTTTCCCAGTTCCTGCCTTGGGGCTTCTCCTGCAGATAGACGCCCTGACTCCAACTTAATCCTGCCACCTTGATACAGATTACGTCATTAGAAAATGATCTGACTCCCTGTCTCCTGTTGCAAAAAAAAAATTGGCCCCTGATCTTTGACCAAAAATTAGGGATCTGTTTTGGCCTTTGTAGGGCAAGCTTAAGGACTAATACCAATTTCTGTACAAACCACTGTCACTGCACACTTGTGCTGATGTAATTTATAAAGCTGTTAAATAATGCTTGCAGATATTATTGCTTTTGTCCCTATTGATGTTAAGAGTACTGGTCTGCAAAAAATACTGCATCCAAAATGTATCATACTTTTTGGCATCATTGGACCTTTTCAGGCAGCCACTGTATTTTTTAAAGCTACAAGGCCACTTAGAATTACATCTCTGGTGATCTTTGTCAAATCCATACTGGGTTATGACTTATTCACTATCTGCTTATTATGTCCTCTGTTAGTAATAGGCATGTATCCTGACATAAATATAGAGGTAGAGCTCTTTGCCGTGCTACAGAGTTGGTTCAGCTTATGTACTGATCGTTTATAATCATATATTGTTTTTATTTCTTTAGTCATTCACAGGATGAGGGTGTTGCTGGCCAGGCAGCATTTATTGCCCATTCCTAATTGCCCAGAGGGCAGTTAAGAGTCAACTACATTGCTGTGGGTCTGGAGTCACATGTAGGCCAGACTAGGTAAGGATGGCAGTTTCCTTCCCTAAAGGGCATGTGAACTGGATGGTTTTTTCCTGACAATTGACTATGTATTCATGGTCAGCAGGTTTCATGGTTCTTAATTCCAGATATTCATTGAACTCAAATTCCACCATCTGCCATGGAAGGATTTGAATCTGGGTTCCCAGAATGCTATCTGAGCCTCTGGATTAACAGTCCAGTGATAATATCATTCAGCCATCACTACCTCCCATATGTTTTGTACAAAAAATCACTACAGGTTTGCTATTTTGTTCAGCCTCCGTTGGTTACTTTCCTGGTAATTCAGGTAGGCAGTCAAACTATTTCAATGACTAAGTAACATTAAAACTTGAGCGAACATGATAAAGCCTATTATACATTGCCTTTGTTTAATGTATACAGTACTGCTATAATCCAATTATTTTCTATATTCAGACATGATGCTTTGATGAAGCCTTTAACAATGTAATGCATCTAAATATTACAACTTAACTGCAGCCGCATTGCACATCATTAGATTGGTTAATTTTGGCAAGTGGATCAACTAAATTTGCTTTTCTATTGGATGCACTATAGATCTGTACGAAGCAGAACTGTTGACTTACTAGTCCATGTAGCCAATAGTGTGTGTGCCGCAACATAAATGAACTGATGCTGACAATAACAATATAATGGCAATAGATATTGAGATACTGTATGCAATATTGAATCTTGCATTTGTGGTAATTTTGTAATTCATGTGTACACTGCCTTCTGTGTGTAAAGTCGCAGCAGGGATTGAGGGACAAATGAAGGACAAAAGGCAGTATGTAGAATTAAATGGATGTTTCTCAGCTTATGAAGATAGAAATTGTGATTTGTTTCAAAGGTCTATGTTGGGACTTATTCCATATTTGCAAAACTAATTTGAGAAAATCGAATAAAACTTAGTCTTTAGTGGCTAATCAATGGACAGAGCAAACTGTGATCTAGAAATGTGAAAGACTGTTGAAGGACAAAGACAGGATCAAGAAGCAGGAAGGTGTCCTACAAATGCAGTTTAATGTTAACTGTTTCTCTCTCCATAGATGCTGCCAGAACTACTGAGTTCCTCCAATAATCTCTGTTTTTGTTTCAGATTTCTGGCATTCACAGTTCTTTATATTATTTTATGCAAAACCAAGAATCTCAATCATGACAGCCCAACTGCCAACATTATCAGTACTGTTGCCATCTAGTAATGGTTACACCTTCACATTTCTGCTTTCCATGAATAATTGTGACATAGATCTATAAACCTTAACTTTTAATTTTTTAGACTTGTGTCTATTTCTACTCTGGGTCTATGTATGTTATATAGCTATTTCCTATGTTTAGTAATTTAGTATTTAGGAAACTCACTTTTTCTGTTAATTTAAGGATAAATTCCAGAAAGCTTTTTAAAAAATAAGTTCATTTGAGTCTGGGAGCAGGGTATCCACAAGATGACATACCCCTTTTAATCCAACCTTGTTGTGACTAATCAAGGTGATGGGTGAATAATGAATGGTAGCCAGTTTTTCCTTCCTCGTTCTGTAGCTTAACAACTTGATGCAACCATCTGGAATTTAACAAACTAGGGAACCTTACCCAGGGTCTGGTGGTACCAGTAGCAATCTTCCAGGGAGAAAATTCAGGAGATCAAGGGACTCCCTGATAAGGTCAAGTAAAAATGTCTACAAAGAATTATGAACCCTGCAGAGGATATCCGAGAGATAAAAGACCTTTCAGCAGAGAAATGATCCACAGAGCAGAATCCAGATGAGCAATCCTTAAATTAGAAACCCAATAGTCCTTCAAGTCCAAAGAGACTGAATTCTGAGACCACTGTGAAACTTCCAGACCACCAGCATTTCTGAAGTAAGAGCCTCAGAGTACGTGGTGGAGAAGGGGTAGTGGTAAATGTAATATTGTTACCTGATGTGGTTGAATAATGAGTCAACTATGGGAAAATGCTTGGGGAGAGATGTTGAATAAAATAATGGCTCTGGAGAGATCAATGTTCATGTTACCTGGAGGCAGTAAGAACTGACAGCAAGAACTCCAAGTAACATGAACACTAATCTTTTATACAACATTCTCTCCAAAGCATTTTCCCATAACTGACTCATTATTCAATGTTTATCCACGTTATTTTTAGATATGCATATAAACATTGCAATATCACTGCAGTATCATTGTACATCATTAAATTGGATACTTTTTCAAGTGGATTACCTAAATTTGCTTTTCTACTGGATGCATTATAAATATGTACTAAGCAGAACTGTTGACTTTCTAGTCCATGCAGTCGGTAGTGCTTACCATTCCTTGCATAAATGAACGGGTGCTGGCAATAACAATATAATGCAATAGATACTGAGATACTATATGTAATATTGAATCTTGCATTTTTGTAATTCATATGTATACTGTCTTGTGAGTAAAGTGGCAGCAGGGATTGAGGGACAAGTGAAGGACAAAAGGCACTGTATAGAATTAAATGGACGTTTCTCAATTTACTAAGATAGAAACAGTGATCTGTTTCAAAAGTTTATGTTGGGACTTATTTCCATATTTGCGAAGTCCTGGCGAAGGGTTTTGGACTGAAGCATTGACTTCCCTGCTCCTCGGATGCTGTCTGACCTGCTGTGCTTTTGCAGCTCCATGTTTATTGACACGAGTGTTCATGTTACGTTGGCTCTGCTGTTTTACTGATGCCAGCTATGGTATATAGATGGAGACAGTGAGTGGGAAGCCAGCGAGGAACATATGGGATAGTCAAGCCTAAAGCTAATGAATACACAGTTGAGGTTTTCTGCAACTGATGAGCTGAAGTAGTAGGAGAGACAGGAAATGATATGGAGGGGAATGTGCATAGCTCTAGTAGTGAGATGGATTTATAATTGGGGTCCCATATTAGAGTTAAACATGACGAGCTTTTGCGTTAATAAATGACTGTACGCTGAATTATATTTTCACATACAAACATTTTATACAAATTGCAGAATAATCTCACTTGTTGGGGTTTTAGTTGAATGACTCATTATTGATGGCTACAAATTTAAAACATCTTTACAATGTGGCTTTTCTCTTTTTTTGCCTTTTTATTTACTTGTGTGGAAGTGGTTTCATGAATTAACATCTGTCTGCTGAAACCTGCTGTCACTTGTGATTCTGTGTGTGTATCACATGAATAACTGACACATAAGGGCACTATAAAAATATATGGTACATGTTTCATGAGTTCCTGTTTGCTTTTCAAAGTGAAAACATAGCTCAGCTGCAGTACTGGAAATAAAACACAAAGCGACATGTTGATGTTTATCTTTCAAACAAAATAGGGCCAAAGCTGAGCATCTAACAAAGGCTATAAAGTTTGCACAGTTATTTCGGTGTCTGAAATGTGCAATATTGAATCCAGCACTTTGTGTCATTTGGGAATCATTGACAGTGTGGAACATGGTGTAAGAGAATTGCTACATTTAGCAATAGTTCTAACAAATATAAATTTCTATCATTTATTTAGATTGTTTAAATATTGATATTTGGAAGTGAATCTGTTTCTGTTTCTCCTAACAATCCAAGAGAAGGATGTCGATTGTTGTTACACTAAAATGATGAAACTTACAGTATTAGAATATTGGCTTTCACTAGAATTTCCAGCACAGTCAGTTCCAGACCAATTGTTTGACTGTGAATTACAAGCCATGTATGGCTGATTGCATCTGTCATATCTCCATTGGTGGATATTAGGGCTTTTCACTGGTTTCTTAAGTGGAGTGTAACATCAGTACACCATTATCGGTTTTCAAATAGAAGTTGGGAGAAATGTGTTAGATTTATAAAATAAAAGGAAAAAAAAACAAGCATTTGTGGCAGTCCATATTTTGAAAATAATTGAGTCCTGATGTATATTCGAAGTATGTTTGAGGTTTCCAGGGAAATTGTGTGCTATTGCAATCTATTTGTTTCATATGAATTCTGTTTCCTAACGAGTGTAATGTTTGCTTGATTGTCTCTCATTTCCACTGTAAACAATGCAAAGTGGTAATGGATTTAATCATGAATTATTTCAATAAAGATTACTAACTTGGAATAACTTCAAACCATTTATTCCAAAACAGCAATCAAATCCTTCAATTGAACACTTATTGTATGGTGACGCTAAACACAATGTTACATGTGTTTTCACTAATACCTTCTGGGTGTATGTTCCTTCAAGACTTACATGTCGGCTGTGAATGAGGATAGATGCCTTCTGGTCTAATTATAAGAGTATTTTGTAGGAAACAAGATAAATTGACTGTGTCTCTGCAAGCATCTAAAGGTTACAAGATATTTAATACATCCTATTTACGGGATATACGTTGTTAGGAGGATCTGTTCTTGGGTCTACTCATTCGAGATCTAATTTGTGCCCTCCAGTCCTCACATCATCATAGTCGGCACTACTTATGGCACTTGAGCAGTATTAATCTTTTCAGATCCTTTCAGACTTACACACAACAATTTTAGCTGCTTCATAATATAGCTTAGATCTATAGCAAGGAATATATTTCTCAATAGTGTATATATATAAAGAATAGTTGAATGACTTCATTTTACATAATGTGCAGTAATATCTTCACTCAACCTTACTGACTAGATGAAATTACTAATATGACATCAACACAAGTTAACATTCCTGTCCATATATATTCACAAAAACACAAAACATTCTCAAAACTCGCTAACACAAAACATTATTCAGTATACCTTCTGGAAGCTAAGAAACACTTAGATTATGTGAAAAGTAATGTACAATCTGTTGTGTTATGTCTCATGGTTAGTATGTCAATATGACAGTAAGAGACATGTTCATAATATCTTCACTGTATCATAGCTTGTGATCTAAGGGTATAAAGATCTCAGATTTCACCTTGACTGTGATCATTTAAAACATGACATCCTAATAGAAGCATGCTGCTCTGTATGATTTAATAGCTTAACTTTAGTCCATAATCTGATGTGCCTGTGAATGTACCATTTGTATATATTTGTGATCTGTTATAAATATTTTTTGCATTTTCAAAACCACATCATCCACCCCTAGTTTATTGTGTTTTGAAGGATAACAAGGCATTCTCACATCAAGTAAAAGCATCCTGGGGTAAAACCACATTGCAACTCTGTAGTGAACCAGGAAGCACTACAGAATAACTGTTCAAATAGCTATAGCCACTTGACTGACAGAAATAATAAAACAAATGTCTACCTAGCTGTGGTACATTGAATTCATGGAAGGAACATGCAATGTTTTCCAATCAACATTTGTAGACTTTAAGAGACGAGATGAAGACCAAAAGTGCTCCTGATTAATTGAGATAACAAGAAGCCAACGTGGGGATGTAATGGACATAAGGGTTCATGAGAGATGTTGTACTTGATAACTAGATCCTGCGTCTTCTGTCTTTTGGGAAGACAACGATACAACTGGACATTATCTTAAGTCGTACATCCTCCAGCCTCTAAGCTGCTAGTTCCATTTTGAACAGCAAAATGCTGCAGATGCTGGAAATCTGAAATAAAAAAAAACAAAGTAATGGACAAACTCAGAGACAGCAATAACTACTGGAATCAGAGATAACAAAGAGTGGATCTGGAGGAACACTGTGGGCCAGGCTGGCATCAGAGGAGCAGGAAAGTAGACATTTTGGGTCAGGACCCTACTTCAGAAACTCAGCAGGTCAGGCAACATCTGCCAAGAAGGAAACAGATTTAACATTTCAAGTCTAGTATGGCTCTTATTTCGAACCAGAATAAGAATCCCGGGATATTGTAAAGTGATGAATTCCACAACTTTGGTAAGTGGGAGAATCAAACTAGCATTGAACTAGAGTGGTGCTAGAGTGGTGTGGTGCCTAGTTAAAGAGGTGAGTCTGGGATGATAGCATCAGAAAACTCACTAGGTCTCATAGAGAGAAACCCTCCATGTAATGCAACAAAAATGATGCTTAACCGATTTCACAGTCCAAGGAGAGAGTATGTTAGTTACTACACTTGAGAAGAAATTCTTACACAACACACATCCACACAGATTAGAAATAAGAAATGAGTCCAAAAGATAACAGAAAAAAGACTATGAAGATCATCCCCTGAATTGTTCATGAAGAATGGGTGGTAGAATGCTAGAACTGTTGCAGTTGAAGTTGCTGGTGGAATTAACTTTGATAGTTGAAAGTCAGTTTTGCAATGCTTAGTTTTGCAGATTGGCTGTGATTCGCTAGATCACAAAAATGCTCAACCTGAACAGCACACACCAGTACTATTAGAGCTAAAATTTTATCATGCCCTTGTGTATTCGACAAAGGGAAAGAGAGAAAATATTACATCAACAATTTGGGATTTAGTCTGTAGTGGGTGATCACAGTTTAATCTGTCTTTATTTGCCTCTTCTGCCATTTGAAGGGCTTCTGTTCGAAGTTTGCTTTGCATATGTAGGTATGAAATTCTGTTGGTCTCTATTCAGACAGCCACTTAATTAAGATGCTCAGTTTTTTTTGACTGTATTAGCTTGAAAAAAAGTTTGGAAACAGAAATTAAAAGTATCTACAGTACTTTGTGTTCTGACTTCGTGACAATGTGTATGCAAATAGCCCTGCCTCTCCCATCCCTCTTCTGGGAAACCAGCTTGTGTGCCAATGGTATGCTTCCATTCACCTGTGTGCTTGCTGCCCACTCCATCCCAATCAGGGACCAAATATCCAGTCCAGGGTGTCAAAGTGAACAAGACAAACCAGTGGTATCATCTGAGGCTCAATGCAAATGGTTTTGTTTCTAGCTTAGAAAGCTCTGTGTGCACATATCACTTTTGGGAGATTCTATTACATAGCTTAGGCTACCAACCCAGAAGGAAAAACAGTAAAACTAGTGAATCAGCTGTGGTCTCACCCACCTTGTACACTTGAGAATGGAGGCCCAGTATGAGAAGGACATCCATTTCCCAGTCATTGCTTTTATTTTACTTTTTATTTCCTTTAACTCTGCAGTGCTGTTAGAAGTGGCATCTTTCAGATGAGGCATTAAATCATGGTCTCAGGCAAATGTCAGAGATCCCCGTGGCATGATGAGCAGGAGAATTCTCTGAACATCCTGTCCTTTATTTATCCCTTAATCAGCACCTCAAACAGTAATGGCAATTTATGGCATTTCGATTTATGGATCTTTTGCTGTGTACATTAGTTCCTGTAATGACAACACTTTATTGCCTGTGAAGTACTTTGGGATGTTGTTAGGTCGCGAAAAGAGCTATGTAAATGTATTTTTTCTAACCTAAACCCTTAAACATCAAGACTGCCACATATGTAAGCAGTCACTATTGAAAATCAGAGTCATTTAGAAGTGTGAAAAGATTCTGGTTAACATTTTGTACTTAAAGCTTAATCTAAACTGCTCTAGTGATCTGTAGTAAAGGAAACTAAAAGGAGAAAGTTTTTAACATGGACGAAGATAATCCGGGAAATTAGCCTCCGAGAACCTGATGATCTTTGATTCATGGTTACTTCATGCTGCTACCCTATAATTCCTAAAAATGGAGGATACTGTAAGAGCAAGGACAATTGCACCAGTTTCTTGTCTCTTGCACACCCTCAGGTCATCCAGATGCTTAAAAATATCATTGAATCTGACAATCATTGACTGCATGGAACCTTGGTCTTCGTGACATGCCAGTTACTGCCCTGCCTACTGCTACCACCTTTCTGGCACTTGCAATGCTTCCACTTACAAAGCCAATTATTTGCGATCTAGTATTCCAAAGTTACCGATGAGTTGCTCTCAGCTAAACCAATATACACACAATCCATCTGACTCTGCAGTTTATGGCAGAGTCGATATTGTTCTTAATCATTGGCTGGAAGTCACACCTCGGAATGCTACACTGTAATAAGTAAATTTTTGGGATCATTATATTTAGCTTTCCTCTCCCTCAGCACCATTATCTACCAGAATTCCGACTGAAACCTTCGGCAGATTCTTCCAGCTGCTCCTCTAGAAGAGCGGATTGTCAAACTTAATTGAATTGGTTACCTGGTGATAGGTCATGGTTTGCAAATTAAGTTTTCAGAATCTTTCGGGCAAGTCTGACCTTCGTGATCTAGAACCTGTTTTGCATTCGTTAGCACTCCATAACTACTCATTAACACCTCAGTCTACTTTAATTACATTCACAGATGCAACTTTTTTATCCAAAAATGGAATACCGGAGACTTCACAAATCCAACAAAATATATGAGGTATGTACCTGGCGAAATAGACTTCTTCCTCCAAATTATGATATTTTTTGGCTTCTTCGTAACTGAACCATTTTCTTTGCACAAACTCATACAGTGTAATGGGTGAAGTCTCTCTGTGTCAACCAGAAGTCTCAGTCATATGTAATTTTGCTTGTTGCACTTAAATGCTCAATGTGTAAGAGTAAAGATTATCTGAATCCACCAGACTGGCGAAGTAAGGCACATAGGCTGACAGCACCTGTCTGGGACAGGCAAAGGGGTCTCAAATGGAAATTAGTTTGAAATGAAAAATGTGGTCTACTGAAAATGTTCACAGAAAGGTGGCTCGGTTGGAAAAGAACAATAGTGAACGGAACTTAAAGGGTACAGTTGTCAGGGAGTACTGGAAGATGCTGGGGAATGGAAGGAGTAAACTGAAATAAAAATTAGCAGTAGGAATAAGAGTAATATAAGAAAGGGTGTCAAGAAGAGTGGCAGCTTCACGTTAATTGTTGGAAACACAATGGGGAATGAGGTGTACTGTGGGGAGAATGAGCAGATTAGGAAAAAGGAGGAGGATGAATCAGGATGAAAACTGCAAACAGAACCAGAGACGTAAGGCTCAAGGGGCTGCAGTTGATTAGGAAAACAGGGATCTCCAACATTGCCAAGAACTGGACCTAGAATGATTGCACCTGAGGCATGGCAGCTACTTGCAGATGAGAGAAAGTCAATGCTGCGGGTGTCTTAGCTTTGTTAGTTATGCAATCACCTATATCTGCCAGTTCCTACAGGCAGATCAGCAGCCAAATGACTTGAGAAGGAATGCTGTATCTGTGGCACTGATTTTCAGTGCTATTGAACTTGTCCAGTTCCTTTGAAAGCTCAATGAGGGTCAGGTGTGGCATCTCCAAATCAAAGTTCACAAGTACATTTGTGATGTCATCAATGTCCTTTACAGAAAAGCGATACAGATTGTTCAGTTCACCACTTACCCAGGCATCCGAGATATGCCAGCTCTAATATTGGCAGCCTTCGTTCAGTTATCTTAGGCATAATAACCGTCAACGATATCCATATTAATTAAGCTAGATATATATTCTCATTCCCTGTGAGTGATGCTGTAAGAAGTTTCCTATGAAACAAAAGCAACTTCTGATTCCTAATTCAAAATAATTCAAATGCAAACATTTCTTTTTGACTTTAAAATGTTGCATGTAGTTAATATTGCCGATTTTGTTAAAAATTTTTTTTAGTTCACACATATTTATTTATAAAATCGCCTAACACTTGCAATCACTGCTGTGGCCCATAAAATGCATTAATTACCACATCAATGTATTAAAAAAAACAGTATTTTGTCAACAAATAAAATTAAACATCTGTTTTCTTTTTCTTTTTTCTTTTTTCAGAAGGTAAAGCATTACTTTAAAAGGGTCTGCAACATTTGTCATCTGCGACCAATTTGCATAGGATCTAGATCAGCTGTAATTTTATAAACCTACTTTCAAATGTGGACAACTTTTCTTAGGCCACATTTCCAATTCTGAGAAACTCATTTATAGGATCTTTCACTGAATGGCTGCAGACCGTGTCATGTTGGTGCTCATATTTGAGAATCCATTTGGATAGTCTAGTAGCAGAAGAACCACTTGAGTAGGCCTCTGAGCTGGCTGATGTTAAACTTCTAATGCTGCTGTAGCTGTATCTGTGGAAGTGAATGGGAAATATACTGCTGTAATCTAGTAGCTAGTAGAGAAAACAAAATCTGTGCCACTTGTTTTCCACTAGCCAGTCTGTGCCCTGTTCCTGTGGTGAAATGCCTGTCCTGGTTAAATTTCTCTCAATGATGATTCTTAGGGAATTGGCTTCAGTGGTACAGGGAGAAATTGTTAGGATTCTTTGAGATGGACAATACCTGACACTTCTCAGCGTAAGTATTGCCTGCTGCCTTCAGCAAATTTGGAATCCAGATCTTGCTGAAATCTGGAATGGGGAACTTCATAATTGAGGAGTTGTAAGTAGAGTGGAATAGAGGATATACTCATGGTGGAGATGAGAGTTCATCTTCCCAAGAACTGTGGGTAACCACACAGACTTTGGCTTCACCATGCGGGCAACAAGAACCTCGTATCTGCTGCACAAAGAAAAAACATCAGGTCATTTTCAGAACTGCACATCATGTCCAATACTTTGTTGACTCACAATCATAACTTCCTGCCTCTGACCACTAAGCAGATTTGCACCTTCATCTAGTCTAAATGCTGTGATTCTATCTCAGAATAAAGCATCCAAATAATACTTTCCAAGTTGCTGGGGATATCTGTACTTTGGACTTCAGCTTAGTAACTCTGAGCTCAAGTTATTCTAGATGTAGACACTTATTGTAGATGTGTTTCTCCACAAAATCACACATCCTATAACTACATCACTTGCCTTGACACTCCTATATAACCTTGTTTCATTTGGTGAATTAATATTTGTATTTAGCCAACATAGGTTATACTTTAAGTCTTTTAGTGAATTACTTGATCTAGTTTAAGTTATATTTTGGTTTAACTGGTATTGTTAAGATCTCAGATGATGCTTGACTTATCTGCTTCTTCCAATGCCTGGTCTTAACAGTTTGATAGTCTTTTCCTTGATTATTTACACAAGTGACCTTCATCTTTCTTAGCTTCAGGATTTTAACAAAACAATTCTGGTCTGGAATTTTTAACCTAAAGCCCTTACACTGATGTGACCTATTTCCTGACTGCTCTGAATCAATTCCATTCTCCAGATAAAAATGATCTTAAATCTGACCACAGTTAGGTCTTCTACAATTGTAACAAGACTTTCTAACCTATGTGTTTTTCATAAGAAAATATCTATTTGTGATTCTGCTGAAGGAAAAACAAGTGAATGCCTTTTACTGTTTGTTCTCTCTCATGATAAACCTCTCACAAACAAACAAACTCATTATCACTCCAGGACAATCCAAGTCATCTGCACCCTGACACTCAATGATTTAAAATCATGGCTCCAGAAAGAGTAATGAGTTAATTATTGACTCCCCCACTTCATACACATACACATGCCACTAGTTCAAAATCCAAGTTTGAAATAAATGGTGTGAATATATATTTATGTAGATCATGCACTTTATAATATTTAAGTGTAGCTTACCCTGCTAATGTATTTGTGATGCCACTTTGATTTTTCTCTTGTGCAATTCCTAGATGATTTGTTTTATAGTTGTGTTTTCATTCTCAGCTTCACTCTTAGCTTGTTCTCTGTCTCTGCATTTGACTTTTCCCATTGTTATCACTGTATACCCCTTTATTAGTGCATAGATAATTAATCACATCTTATGTTTTATTTATACTTCTGATCAAATCAATTTAGTCACTGTTTTATAATGAATGGTATTCCTGCCGTTAAAAGTTGTTCAATTATCAGGTACAAAACTTAGAGTATAAGTGATATGTAGCACTGAAAAATAAGCATGATTTTGCAAAAATGATGATTTATACAGCATTGGATAGGGTGGGTCATGACAGGTTTTATAATTGGGAGTTAAAGAGCTTGCCTGCATCATGTTTGGCTAGGTTAATAATGCAGTGAAGCTGTTGTACTTCAAAGATTGCAGCTTGTCATCAAAGACAAATTTGGCATTTGACAAATTTAGACTGATGATTCACATTAGCACACATGAGCAACATGTTCCCATAAAGCTACATTATGTGCGGTGCTGCTGTAGGAGGTGCACCATCAAAAGATTACATATTCTGTAGCCAAAGGTTACGCTCCAGTAATGGGACAGGGACAAGCTGAACTAAGCCAGGTTAGCGACTAAGCCAACTCATTCATCAAGTTGCTACCTGAAGAAAAACAGGCGTCAGGCAAAGGAAGTCTGCTACTCATTCGCATGGATTTGTTGTGGAGCCCAATAATCAAGACATAAAGTTGGATGGGAACTCTTGTTCCCCATTCATCCCCCCACTCCTGCCAAAGGTGGTCTCAGTTGAACCAAAATATATGGAATTCAAATTCTGAGTGTATCAAAATATTGTGTCAGTCAGTTGCAGTAAACTGTTTCTGATTCTTTCAGCCCGTTTACATTTTTCACATTTTATTTAGTCAGTGTGAACGTTTGCATAAGACTCAATATAAACATTGAAATATTTGAAATCAATTTATCAGGGTTATTTCTGTCTTCTTGCATTAGTGTGCTGACATTTTCAGGAAAATAATTTGACATTGTTAAGTTCTTTCAGATGCAGCAGCATATGTTCACTCGAACATGTTGCTGTGTCTTGCCTGTTATGTTATTGAGACTGTCAAAGCACAGTCAAAATTTATTTTTTGCTGTGTCTGCATCTACTTTAAAAGTAGCTGAAGAGAAAGAAGTTCATATAATAACATCAAAAAGACAAATTCTGATTATTACTGCAATTTGACATGACTTTTGTTTGTGCAGTATATAAATTCACATGGGCAACGTAGTCATATTGTGTTCCCAATATCTTTTCTCTATGTACTCCTTCTGAATTCTCTGTAGATTTCTTTGTGATTACCTTACATCGTTGGCCTCTAGTTATGCTCCCCTCTCCCTCCCCAATTTTCTTTGTATTCATTCTGTCAAAATCTTTCATGACTCTAAATGTATCCATTGTCTCATATCTCAGGCTTTTCTCAAGAGATTAAAGAAAACACAGACTGCCTAACTTTTTCTGATATATGCACTCACATATTTTAGATATCATCCTTATAAACCATCTCTGTACCTTCTTCCGTGACCCTAAATTCTCTTTTATAATCTGACAACTGGAACAGAATGTAGTGCCGCAATTGTGGTCTGAACAAGGTTCAATACAGGTTTAGGATAACTTGCTTATTTTTTAAATTCTATCACATTAGAAATAAATCAGAGTGCTCTGTTTTCTTTATGTAGCCTTGCTAACCAATGATGCAACTTTTAGTGAGAGATAATGGGAACTGCAGATGCTGGAGAATCCAAGATAATAAAGTGTGAGGCTGGATGAACACAGCAGGCCAAGCAGCATCTCAGGAGCACAAAAGCTGGCGTTTCGGGCCTAGACCCTTCATCTTCTCTTTGATGAAGGGTCTAGGCCCGAAACGTCAGCTTTTGTGCTCCTGAGATGCTGCTTGGCCTGCTGTGTTCATCCAGCTTCACACTTTATTATCTTGGATGCAACGTTTAGTGATTGATGCATTTGTACTTTCAGATCCCTCTTTGTTTCTCAATCCCATCTAGACTTGCACTTACAAATTATAATAAGTGACTTTCCTTTTTTGCTATTCTCGCCCTTTACCAAGATGTGCTACCTTACATTTATCTGTGTTGAATATCATTCTGGAGGTTAATTAATATCCACCTTTAATTTGATACAGTCCTCTTCAGTATTAACTATCCTGTGCCTCCAGCCTCAAACCTACATTTGGTGTCATCCACAAATTGTGAAACTGTTTTATTTCATTCCAAAATTCAAACCGTTAATGTAAATTGGGAACAGCCATGATTACAGCTTTGATTCTTGTGGAGCACCTCTTCCCTCATCTGTCACTATGAAGAAGTACCCTATTGTGCCATTCTTGGCTTTCAATCCATTCTACCATTTGTCATTGCCATTCGTTTTCTCTGGGACTGGACAATCTCAGAATTCTTAAGATGTAGAAGGAGGCTATTCAGCCCACCAGGTCTGCTCTGGCTCTTCAAATGAGCATCATTGTAAAGTGCAAGTCGCTTGCTTTTCACCATGCCCTTGCACATTATTTCTATGCAAATAATCGTCCAATGCCCACTTGAGTGTTTCAAATGCATCTGCCTTCAATTCTCTGCTAGGCAGTGCATTCCCATCCCCAATTATTCACTGCATTAATATTTTTTTCTCTCACATCACATTTGCACTCATATGCTGATCTTACTACTAGACTACAAAGAGTTCTGCTCAAATAGTTCTGACAAAAGTTTCTGAAACGTTAACTCTGTTTCTCCACAGATGCGGCATGTTTTGTCATGCGTATCAGGCATTTTCTGTTTTTATTTCAGATTTCCAACAAATACAGTAATTTGCTTTTGATTGAATCTACTTTTAAAAAAAAACTCCAAGCAGTATGCTAGGGAGTAAATGCTGAAACTATCAATTACTCGAGTGACAGCAACTTAAGAATATGATGATTCAACTTGGCTGTTGTTTGCTTTCCTATTCTGCTGGAGGTGAGGTGTTGCTGTCACTGAACATACCAGTAAACCAGTGCCACTAGTACCACTGTAATAAGTACTTCATGTTGTTATTTTATTTTGATGTTAGCCCCTAGTTCTCAACCTATATTTGCAGCCAGATACAAAGTGAGATTGAATTTTCAGTGCGGTGGCTCACTGTTTTTCCAGAGGCTCTGCAAATGTTCATTAGATCATCGACAGAACAATGCAAATTTTATGCAGCCCCTTCTTTAATACTAAAAAAAACCCATGATCTGGCATTGGAAGATGCAATATGACTTCTGAAATCCATCGCCGCTTATTTCCTCCCAACTGATTTGATGTTCTCTACTTTAGAAGTCACACTTAATGAATCATGATGTTATTTTCAGAGAAGAATGATTAAAGAACATTGTATTTTACCTGATAAATGAACTAAAATCTTTGAGAAGTTGCGATTCAAATTATGTTTTAATTGCATCTTTGGAAAGTAGCCGACAATTAAATTAAAGTGATAATGGGAACTGCAGATGCTGGAGAATCCAAAATAACAAAGTGTGAAGCTGGATGAACACAGCAGGCCAAGCAGCATCTCAGCAGCACAAAAGGTCTCTGATGAAGGGCCTAGGCCAGAAATATCAGCTTCTGTGCACCTGAGATGCTGCTTGGCCTGCTGTGTTCATCCAGCTTCACACTTTGTTATCGACAATTAAATTAAAAACATTTTAAAGAACACTTAATTAAAACTTCCAAATTAAAGGTGGGTCAGTATAACATGAGGACACTAGTTTCAGATGATCCCCAAAAGGACCAAAGGTTTTGTTAGAAAAAAGGGGTGGCACAGCAACATGCAATCTGAAATGCACTGCCTGTAAGGATGGTGGAAGAAGAGTCTCGAGTGCATTTCACAAGGGAATTGAATAAATAATTGAAGCAAAAAAGTTTACAGTTCCTTCTCGGAACTGAGTCAGGCGTGATGGTTTAATAGCTTTCTTCTGCGTTGATTTTATAATTCTACAGTATATACTTTAAAACGAAACTTGTGTGGTTCTTCTTTGCAATTGTTCTTACAGCACACCTGTTACAGAATAACATTTTATAAAGGTTTCCCACCTCACTGGTTACAATTGATGTTCATTTTCTATTCATATTGGTGCCCAGCTCGACTGATTCTTTTGGAAGGGAATGCTCAGTTTATACTAATTAACATTAATTATTAACACATGCCATTGCTATTAACCCTTGGCTACTGAACAATGGAAACAGAGGAAATCATAACACATGCCATGGGGATGAACTTCGAGCTTTATATAAAAAACAATCAGTTTTGGAATTCCTTTTTCAGTTGTTCTGATTCAAATTCTGCACATATACTGCTTGAAGTCACATGACAGAATGCAGACGAAGCAGATGAAATGTCTTTCTTTTCTTTCTCAGTGTTACATACAGAAAATGTGAAATTGACTGACCAATAATGTTTCAGGAAAATACTTTGTTATGATATGTAGGGAAAGACTGGCATCCTGTCTATGTCCAAATAATGAATTTGGAAGAGTTGGAGATATACTTAGAAATTATATGTGCCAATACATTCCCAATCAACACTGCAACTACATTAGGCAATGGCATAGAAAAAATAGCATGGTACAGGCACTTGAGTTCAACATGGTTCCTTCTGGTTTATTTTAGGTTATGGCAATGATCTCATCTCATTTGTATAGTTTCTAGTTGAACTAATCCATTAGACTCTGCATCCATAACCCTTTAGACATATCTCAAAATACTAACTTGCCACTATTAGTTGTTGTGGATAACTTAAATATTTGTCTCTATTCTGTAGTCTTAGCCTTGAAATTTGTTGGAAAGCATCTCTGGTTAATGTAAGCAACATATTAAAAGAAGTACAATATCCACAATATAGATAACCAAGTCAGCAGTTTGGATGTGATAAAGTGAATATAACTGCAACCAGAACTAATTGGCATCAAAGAAGGCAGTAATTGACCTTTGTACATTTAAATTCTGGCCTGTATTTGCAGTCCATCAATTCTATATTTTAAAACTATATAATTAATCTAAAATGGGAGTATGGTGAGTGATTATTTAATTTGGATTCTCTTTTTTTTTGCACCCTAGTCTCCAACAGAGATTTTTTGTTTCTTCTCAGCATGTGTTATCTTCATTTTCCTTTTTGTTTAACCAGAATGACACACTGGAAGTTACAATTGACCAATTAATATTTTGATACTGTAGTTCCATCACCTTTGATGGAGACCACTGCCAACCTGCTGTATTAGTTTTTCAATATTACATGATGTAAAATAGAGCATATGTCTAATGAATATGAATGACAAGCTGATTAAATGCTGTGCAACGTGCACCATTGTGTATTCAAAAGGGTAAAGAGTGTTGAAAATATGATAATTCTATGGGTCGTATGAAGTAGTATTGTAAACTCAAAATCCAAAGAAAAATCAATAAAAGGTTGTTTCAGGAGCTCACTACAAAGTCCTACTGGAATACCAAAGAATAT
This sequence comes from Stegostoma tigrinum, assembly GCF_030684315.1. NCBI lineage: Eukaryota > Metazoa > Chordata > Chondrichthyes > Orectolobiformes > Stegostomatidae > Stegostoma > Stegostoma tigrinum. Next base: position 28,788,578 of record NC_081369.1, read on the forward strand.
CATATTTTCTGTCTCATTAATTTTTGCAAGTAATTCAAACAATAAAACCGTTAGGAATAAAATACTTTAAAGAATAAGAGAGAGATGCTATCTCATCTTTGCAGAAGAAAAATGGACGTACATTGTCAAGAATTTGCACAGCAGTACCTTAAGACAAGCAATTTGCACAATAACTACATTATGGCAAAATATATTTACGTATAGTTCCCTGCAACTTAAAATCATTTAAGAATGAACTTTATTGACAAATAAACGTCTATAATTAATGCTGAGATTTCTTATGCAGGGAAAAGCAAATTGCCAGTCTACAAAACTGGATTCCTTCCAGCTTATTGTCTTGCAATGCTCTGAAGAAGATAAGCAAAATATAAACTTTTCCTCTGCAAAATTGTGCTGGCTTCCTCATTTTAGCTCAGCAATGACCCATTATCTTCACAGCAGAAATTTCAGAACTTGAAACAAATAATTCAAAAAAAATCATTGAAATGTTTTTGAAAAATGATTTCCCTTATCTTGTTAAGATGACAACATAAAGTTAAAAATAATGTACAGACGCATCTTACGATTTTATTTATGAATCCTGAAGAGGTTGCTGAGTTCTTGTAAGCTGCCTGCACATCACAGAGGAGATCAACGTTGCAGGAAATCACCTTTCCTAATGTTGAGTCTCCTTAACTTAATAAGACTGACAAATTCTTTCTTTATCTGAGAAAAATTCAGAAGAGGTAGATGCTTATTAGTCAATAAAGTCAGTGGGCAGAGAAAGTCTTTGACATTGATGGATTTCCCATTGAATTTTTTTAGTAGAATATTGTAATGAGAGCACTTTGTATTAGTTATAAATGCACTAATGCAAAATATACTGAAAGACAGAAAGGCCTTTGTGTGGTTCCAATTTGATGGTAATTTGCAATTTCAACATGGGAGCAAGGTTGTTTGTGATGTGGCTCGATTATACTTAAAGCCCATCAAATTGGAAAGAATAGACAAATCCTTATTTAACAAACAACAAAGGACTATCAACCAGTAATATTGGCATTAATGAAGAAGAATCTCTTTTTGTAAGATGTTAAATTGTTCCTCATTATTTTGCTATAGATGACAAATTTGACAAGGACGGAAAATAGACAGTCTTAAAAATGGTTATTTATCAAGCTGGAGGGTGGATAACAATACTTGGATATTGGAATATGGAGTAAATGAGAGCACTTGCGTTAATACCAAACTTGGAGGTGCATTGGACAGTGCAGATGGTACTAATCAATTGCAATGGGACAAAGATGGATTAATGAACAAAGCAGATGAGTAGAGAATAAAATTTAATATCAAGAAGGACAAGTTGATGCAGCGAGATAGGGAAAGGCAATATAGACTTAATGGCACAATCCAAAAGGGGACTGAAGGACAAATAGATTCATGAGCATAGTTTTTGTACATGGCAGGACACATTAAGTGAGTAGTTACCAAAACCTTGAACCTTGGTTTCATATTTGCAGGTACTGTGGGCAAAAATAGGTGGTTATACTAAATATTTATAAAGGTTTGCATAGACCACAGCTAGAATATTGCATCCAGTCTGGTGACTTTAAGGAAAATGTAAATTTTCTTGAGTTGGTGCACTGGCGATGTAGAATGATTCCTGGGTTCGGAGACTTTTCTTAAAAGGCTATGATGGAGAAGTTGTGGTTTTTCTCCTTGAAACAAGGGGAATTGAGGTGAGATTTGATGGAACTGTAGAAGATTCCAAGCAGGTTGTTACATTAGAACTTATAGAGGTTTATAAAATCATGAGGGCCGAGGATAGGGTGAATAGCCAGGGTAGGGCAGTCCAAAACTAGGGAGCATTGGTTTAAGGTGAGAGGGGAAAGATTTACAAGGGCCTTAAGGGGCAATCTTTTCATGTAGAGGACGGTGCATGTATGGAACGAGTTGCCAGAGAAAATAGTGGATAACATTTAACAGGCAGCTGGATGGGTCTACAGATAGGAAGGGTTTAGAGGGATATGGGCCAAATACTGAACGAGATTAATTTGGGAAATTTGGTCAGCAAGGACAAGCTTCCATGCTGTATAACTTTATGACTCTATAAAGAAGTTGAAGGGACATGTGAGGGAAATAAACTGATAAGGCAATGGGGACAAGGCTGTGGGAGAATGGAACTGACTAGATTGCTCTGCAAAGAACGAGTATGAATATCTGCCAAGAGAACAGCTTCTGATGTGATGTTTTACACACAGCTGCTTGTGCTGGTGTCTAAGGCTGCTGGTGTTAATCCATTTCCTGCAGCTGTTCCTCCACTCAAATGAAACCTAAAATAACAGTATTATAGGCAAGGCTTACTGAGGGTAATAGCCCAAAATAAAACAAGGAAGCAATGATCAAGAAACTGTCATCACAATCCCAATTGTGTAAAGTTTCTGTATTTTGATTATCTACCACTTTTTCTTCACTCCCTCTGACAGACTAATCATTCCAGATTGCACGCTGTTTGGATCTTTATGAATTGTCGCAAAGTGGCATTGTGTCATACGTGAGGCTCATACATGAAAGATTAGGGCAAGAATGCAATGATATATAGTGTCCAGCTAATTTAATCCATTCATTCACACATGGACTGGGGAAAAGTTAATTCTAAGTATAACACAGTTTTTTCTCCCTCTTGTGGGACGTGGGTGTTGCTGGCTGGCCAGCATTTATTGCCATCCCTGGTTGCCCTCGGGAAGGTGGTGGTGAGCTGCCTTCTTGAACCACTACAATTCATATGTTGTAGATTGACCCCCTGTGATTCTAAGGAGGCAGTTCCAGGATGTTGAACCCGTGTCTATTTCATAGTCAGGATGATGTGTGGCTTAGGGGAGAACTTCCAGGCGGTGTTCCCATGTATCTTGTTGCCCTTATCCTTTGAGATAGAGTTGTTCCTGGGTTTGGAAGGTTGTGTTGCAGGACCTTTAGGAAATTTCTGCTGTGTGTTTGTTGACAGTACACACTGCTGTAATTGAGCATCGATGGTGGAGAGGGTAGATGCTTTTGAATGTGGTGCCAATCAAGTGGGCTGCTTTGTCCTGGATGATGTCAAGCTTCTTGAGCATTATTGGAACTTCATCCATCCAGGCAAGCGGGGAGTATTCCATCACCCTCTTGATTTATGGCTTGTAGATGCTGGGCTAACTTTGTGGAGTCAGGAGGTCAGTTACCTGTTCTTGTGGCCACCGTATTTATATGGTGAGTCCACTTGAGCTCCTGGTCAATGGTAAACTTTGGGATGCAGATAGTAGGGGTTTCAATGATGGTAATGTGATTGAATATCAAAGGGTGGTGGTTGGCTTGACTCTTATTGGAGATAGTCATTACCTGGCATTTGTGTGGTGCGAATGTTACTGGCCACTTGTCAGCCCAAGTTACTTGGAAGTGGACAGCTAGAGTTTGAATACCAGCACTATTGTTCCTCATGCAAACATGACAAACAGTATTAACCTCATCAGCACAAACTGACCCCATCAGCTCCAATAATTTGACTGCATTTTATTTGATATTATTTAATGTGCTAAAATAATGATCTTTCACCAAGTAAGCCAGGGACCAATTTATCAAATGACTTTGTAGAATTGCTGATGTGGTAACATTTTAAAACAACTCTAGTTGTTATCAAAAGTGTTCTCCAAATATCACACCGAATCTTTCTAACCTACCATCAGACCTGATATTTTACATATTACGATAGAAATAGACAACCAGGTCAAAAAACATTCTTCCTTCTTTGAACAATCCTGATAAAGAAATTGCACACTGGGAAATGAATCTCTCCTCTATGAAATGTATTTTGTTGAGCCATTGCAGGATATTATCATCTTAGTTGCATGGAAGAAGACTTTGAGATTACATCATTATTATTTTGCACAAGGAGGATTTCCCAAGAGAAGAGGTTGGTGGTGAAATGAGAGCAGGAAACACATTGGTCAAGTTTAAAGGAACAAAGGGTAAGTCTGGGGGACAGACAATTGGAAGATGTTGAAACATTTGTTACTAAAGCAATTTGTGGCGATTTTAGCTCACACAAAAGAAAGGAGCCAATAAGGCAGCCTGTCTCTTTTATTTAATTTTTAAATTAGCCTGTTCAGGGATGATATTACACACATCTTAAGTAGGTGGGTCTTGAACCCAAGCTTCCACTGCCCAGAAGCAAGTGCACTATCGCTGTGGCAAAAAGGGCCTTAACAAGGCAGCGTTTTTTTTGGTAAACTGTGAGCTACCACCATGCAGCCAATTAAATATTTACACACAAAGCCCAAATAAGTCAGCTTGAATGCAACATTTAAATGGACTGCAGATTCCTTAGCAGAATTGACATCTTCTGCTAAAATTACAGTGATGTTGGCTGGAAGGAGAAGACATTTTTATGAATCTCTGGGGATTGAAATTATCTCCTGGTGAATGAGATAAAGAAGCTCAGCATTGAGTGAACATCTTCCTACTCAGAGCCAGTAGTGAAAGAAATGGGAAGATAAGCAAAGTCAGGACAATTTAAAACAAAATCTCCATGTATTGGGCTTTTGCCTTGTTGATGGATGCTGAACAAATTAACATTAGAAATAGGAGCTAAAATAAGCTACTTGGCCCTTTACATCTGCCTCACCATTCATGCCTGGTCTTACACTACAATACACTCTCCCAAACTACCTTCATATTCCTTAAATTGCCTCAGCACCCAAAATCATTTGGCTTTTGTTTTGAATATACGCAATAAGTGAAGATCCACAGCTGTGGAGGATACAGACTGCCATGGATTCAGGGTCCTTTGAAAGAATTTCCATAATCTCAGTTTTAAAAGGCAATCCCTCATTGTGGGACTGTCACTCTGTTAAAGATTCCCAACAAAAGGAATCATTTTCTCAACATTTGTGATGCTAAACACCTTTAAGAATTTTATATATTTCGATTGGACATCTTCTTAATCATCTAAACTCCAGGGAATGTAGATCGAATGTATTTATTCATTCAAGGACAAGCACCTTTTCCCAGGAGCCAGGCTCGTAAACTGTTGATATACTTCTTCAGGACAGCATATCCTGCTTTAAACTTCACACAGTACTCCACGATTGCTCTGTTCAAATACTGAAATAACAAGGTGTAGAGCTGGATGAACACAGCAGGCCAGGCAACATCAGAGGAGCAGGAAAGCTGATGTTTCAGGTCTGGATGTTTCTTCAGAGAGACTTCATTTCTCTGGACCCTTCTTCATTTCTCTGAAGAAGGGTCCACATTCAAAACGTCAGCTTTCCTGCTCCTATGGTGCTGCCTGGCCTGCTATGTTCATCCAGCTTTACACCTTGTTATTTCAGGCTCCAGCATTGGCAGTTCCTGCTATCTCAAATACTAAAACTGCTTTTTGTAGTTTGAGCCTCAATAAATGAAGGGAATTGTCTCAGGAAAGTGCATTTAAACATTTCTTTGCTGTTGATGTTACCTGGAGAGTTTTCTTCTTGGTGGAGTTACACCTAGGTTTTCTTTGTGGCTTCAATTATTGTAGAATTTTACATGTATTATCTTTAGATTGAGGAAAGCCATAATTATCACAAATCTTGATTTAAATACTGTTAATTGGACACAGTTTCTTTAAACCAAAAAATTTAATACATTCACATGTATTTGGGTTCTAGCAAGCATCGTCTGGGTATCATGTCGAAAAATTTCGATGTTAAAGCATCTCTGTCTTTTGCGTAACATGTCAGCTGTCAGAAATTCAGGACTGGATAAATAGAAATTTCCTCTAACTAAATACTTGGAAGAACAAAGCGAATGTCCTTAGTCCATAACTATTTTAGGAATTTGAGACTTGGTCTTCTGTACATCTCCAGGTAGTACTGTTGAAGACAATTGCAAACATTGACAATAGCCTTGCATAGATATGTTACTCTTCTGCATTCCTGGTTCTTATCATTCCACAGCTTCCACTGGAAGTTGTCCTTTCATCTGCCAAGGGCCTAAGCTCTGAAATTTCCTCCCTAAAACTATGTAAATAATCATTTGTGTGATGCAAATGATGATTTAATTATGATTAATTTAAATGCTCTACACACGCTGATCGCTTATTCTATTAAACCAATTGTAATAATTTAAAAATCTCTATTATTGGTGATAAACCACGTACATGACAATGGATAGATAAAGTCACCATAGTCTTGCCAGACCATAAGAATACTCTCTCATTTGAGAGAAAGATAGCTGGTGATGAATTAACCTGAGGTTCACCACAACTCAGGGGTTGTCCTTCATGGTCATCCCAGCCAGTATCAGCAGAGAACCCATGCTGTTGGAGTCACTTACATTACAAACCAGCTGCAATAGATTAGCCGTAGATTAAGGAATTAATATACTCAGTCAAGAGTGGTTTGGCTTACTGTTTGTTTCAAAATTTCTTTCAAATGGGCAAAATTGCAGAACATCCAATATTACACACTTTGTTCAGCTTTAAAAAAATTCTTATCTGTAATTCAACTCAATAGTTATCTTCTTTTGTAAAATTTACTATGATACTTTCCAGTTTAGGGATTAGAAGTTATCCAGCTGTAAAAGAAAAAGAAAGAATCAAAGTGATTAATAATTATTTGGTCTGGTTCCAAGTCATACTTATGACTAAAGAAAACATGGCATATTTATTAAGGAATATGACTCCATTCATAGAAAATAACATGGTGGATCCTTTTTAAAAATTTCTACACTGAACATATCATTTGTCAATTGACTGTCTACTTCTGCTTAGATCTTATGCGATCTGTTGAATTCATAGAAATCATAGAATCCCTACAATGTGGAAACAGGCCCTTCGACCCAACAAGTCCACACTGCCACTCCAAAGAGCAACCTACCTCGACAATTCCCTGATCCCCGCATTTCCCATGCCTGACTCATCTAGCCTAAACATCCCTGGACACCAAGGGTAATTTAGCATGGCCAATCCATCTACCCTGGACTGTGGGGGAAAACCAGAGCACCCGGAGGAAACACATGCAGACACGGGGACAATATGCAAACTGCACACGGACAGTTGCCTGAGGAATTGAACCCAGGTTGCTGGCGCTGTGAGGTTGCTAACCACTGATCCACCATGTAACCAAATTAATAGGTAGGCAGACAGATTCAGAATGAAATTATGTGCAATTGCACAAAACTACTTTCTTATTGTTACAATCCTTGCAATGGTGGTATGATGGCAGAGAACAGGACAGACAATTCTGAAAGGTAATTAGTAAATAAAACTTTGCAAAGAGTTTTGCAGAAACACTATCAAGCAAAATTTGGCACCAAGCCAGCATGGAGACTTTAGAACAGGTGACCAGAAGCCTAATGAAAGTGGACTCTTATAAAGGAGAAAAGGCAGACAGAAAGATAGTTTTAAGGAGGACATTTCAGAGGTTAGGGCCTTGGCGGGTGAAGAACAACTTTGGAACAATGACAATGAGGAATGCAGAAGAGCAGCGTACCTATACAGGAATATTGTCTATGTTTGCAATTGCTCCAACAGTTGACAGACGATAAGTCTCAAGTCCCTAACATCGTTGTTGACCAAGAACATTGGCTTTGGTTTTCCAAGTATGTAGCTAGAGGAAACTTCTATTTATCCAGTAATGAATTTCAGACAACAGACATCTGAGTGACAGGTGGAGTTTAGAGATGGCAGTATGGTTGAGATGTTGCGGCCAATGTACATTTGGTAACTGACAATGCATTTTCAGACGATTTCTCCAAGGGTCAACATGTGGATAACATAGAGGAGAGGGCCAAAGATAAATCCTTGGGGAACACCAGAGACAGTTGTGCAAGGGAAGCCATTCTAAGTGATTGTCCGTTGATTGCATTTGTATTGAAGGCTGCTCATTCAATTTAGCAGCTGTATAATTATAAGATTGCTTAGTCAAGTATATTTTACTTGAATTTTATCCATATGGAAATGGAATATATTTTTAACTTCTGCCCCAAATGTTATCTGCAAACACAGCAATATAACAACACTCTCAATTTTTGAGCTTTTGACTTTCACCTTGAATTCTAACAGGCTTGGTGGGCGGTATTTCTTCACTTGTCTCTATGTTGTTCCTTCCACATGGAACACTTCTTCTTTCACACTGTGCAACACATCTGCCCAACATTTATTCAACTTAGACACCTCATGCAATAAATATGACTTTTTTTTAAGCGCAGACACCAACTTGCAAGCAATTTTATTTTCTAAATTAAGAACTGTTTGTTCTTTAAAATAGGCCAGAGTAGAAATACAGAGAAAAACAGAAAGCTAAAGATTTGAATAAAATTCAAACATCATCTGAAAACACGAATCAATGAAGTAGATCAATTAACTCCTTTTTATGAATCCTGCAGAGACTGATAACTTTGAATTCACTTACTGACTGAAACAATTCACATAAGAATATTTCAAGGTTTAAGACTTTTGCCACAACAAACTAAAAACACTGTTAACTAAGTAATATGTCAGTATGCAATTTATATGCTAAACTACATACAAGATTCCCCCTTTAACTTTTGAATAATCAAAACTATTGTTACACTTTACTGTCTCATAAGTATGACTTGGAAATATATCTCTGTTCCTTCACCATTGTTGGGTCAAAATCCTGGAATTCCCTCCCTAACGGCATTGTGGTCCACTTCCAGCACATGGACTGCAGTGGTACAAGAAGGCAGTTCACCAGCACCTTCTCAAGGGCAACTAGGGACAGGCAATAAATTGTGGTCAGCCAGTGATTCACATGTCTCACAAGTGAATAAAAAGTGTTACATAAACAAAGGTTATTGTTGATAATTTTGGTTCCAAGGAATTTATGACACTAATTAGTTACAGAAATTATGTTTTTATATTGAAGGATGATTATAATAACTTAATGATGGATTCATCAGATACAGATTTGTGTCATTTTGTAAACAATGAAGCACAAATTCTCTTCCTTAGCCAATGACTCCAACCTTCTCGAGCAGTGATAACAATCCAAGTTTGAAACTGGTCTTTAAAATATTGGTATTTTGTTTGACTCTGTGATAAGATTCCGAATGCATGCTCATGCCAAAACTGCCTATTGTCACATCTGTAGCATTATTTGACCCTGGCTTCTGATCTTATCTGCTATTAAACCTTATTTAAATCCACCTCTTCTTTCCTCCAACCTAATAATGCTCCAAGATATTCAGCCTTTTGTACATCCTGTTTTAATTACTGTGCCTTCAGTTGTCAAGTCCCCAAACTCTAGAATTCCATCCTTAAACCGTTCAAAACCAATTGAATACTTTCTGGAAATTGAAGTACAATGTGGCTTCTTTCTCCTTTTTACTTAAAATGTATATTAATCCTTCAAAGAACTAATGACTTGGTTAAATATGAATTCCCTTTCACTCATCCTATTATCTTGAATTTTTTAAGTGCACAGCTATAATCTCCACAGACGCAGGAAGGAGAATTAATTAATAATCAATTGTCCCAAGTACTATTTGAAAATAGATTGCATTGGAGGATGTGTTTTGCACACTACCCAAACAAACCTATCATTTCTGTTTTTCTGAGGACACCTATTTATTCACTACACACTCTTGTAGCTGCACAATGCATTTGAAAATGCATTTTATCTGGAACTCATTTGGTTTTTAACAGTAATCCTGTTCACAGGCACTTTACTCTTCAAGTACTGTTTTATCTCCGTGCTGATGTACCATTCTAGAAAATCCAGAATAACAATGAATAATTTCTGGTTAAATCTAATGAATAGTTCGGTCTTTGAAATATCATGAAAGCTGTCATAAAAAAGGCTGCAAACATTTTAGGATTTTGAAACAGGACTGAAGATATCTGTAATTTAATTTTAACCATTCTTTCCTACTTGACCTATTTGAAGATGCTGTTGTGTTCTGTTCAATGTCTTTTGGTATGTTTTATCTTTCTGTGCACTTTCCCAAATGAAAACGTGGTGTTAAAGCACCGTTATGAGAAATTAGAGACCTGCTGTTGTTTTGAATTCCTCACTTAACACATGTAGGGTGGAAACTATCTTCAATGGGGCAGTAGAGGGACGAAAAATAGACAAAACCAAAGCACAGAATCTTAGAGGAATCTAAGCTATGTGGGCTATAATGAGATTTGTGTAGAATCAGTTGAAGTGTCACTGAGGCCATCATGATCTCAGGACAATCTTCTTGCAATTTTTATGTTTTTAGTAAGTGGCGAGGTGAGTTTCTTAGTTGGAAGCAGCTAGTTGCTAAACGTCTTGTAATGGCACAACTTAACTCATTAATCTTTCTATCTTACCAAATGTGTCAATCTTGCTGCTTTCCTTGAAGGACTTCAACATTGCTCATGGCCAAACTGTATCTCAGGACGTGATTCACAGGAACCAGCCCTACACATCCCTCATCCATTGACATTGGCATCTGGCATTTGCTAATCCCTCATGATTGTCCAATACACTTACAGGATGCTCAGGAAAGCACAGAAGTATTGCAGCGTGCTCTGGCAAATAGCATTGAAAGGCTGGAGCTGAGACATTTTGCATGCAGAGACACGCACCCAGCTCAAGGATTGAATCAGGTAGCATCTCAGGGCTGCTTACACGCTCACTTAGTCCAAGCTTACTTCGCACCTAACCTGTATGAACGTCAAATTGATGCCTTGCTATTACCTTGCGTGTTTGTGCATTGGCAATTTAGTCAGAGCCAAAAGATGTCACACTGCCATTTTGAAATGTTGTTTAGGACAGGTACATAGCCAGGCTGCTTATCAAACTTATTAGTACGGGTCTATATGAGGGGGGAAGGGTGGGATCTATCATGAAAACTGAGGTGTCAGTATAAAATCTACAGCACCGGCCAGCTCCTGTGATAGCAAATACACTGCACGTTCTTTCAACCAAATGGTCATGTTGGAAACTGGTGGGGGCTAGTTTTCAGTCCAGTAAAGAACAGGGTGTACAGTTGATCAAGAGCCTGGTACCATCAGTCGTGGGCATATCCAAGGGCTTTGCAATGGTCAGTCATCAGCTTGGGATGCTCATGGTCAGGAGTTATGTCTGACTACAGACCAAGGAGCGGGTAAGCTCAGTGCTCTAGACCAGTAACAGTGGTCAAGGGAATCGTCAGCCAGGGAGCTGAAAATGCAGAAGATGGGGTTTAGTCAGTCATGTCTAGATGCTGCTTCTCAAAGTTAGTCAGATGAATATAGGACTGGGACTGTTAATCCGATATCTGTCAATCGTGCAGGGGAGGTCTGTTGGGTAAGCTGGTCAATTGCTGCCAAGACAGGTGGGAGAATCAAGGCTGGGGGTGTAAAGGAGAGGCATTTGCAGGGGTGTGAAAAAGGGCAGCAATGGCTTGAAATACAAGGTGAATGGGACAGCATTCGTGCGCTTGTCAGGACATGGAGCGGAGGATTCTGGGCATTGACTAACACAATGGGCTCCACAAGGGAGCAGAAGGGATACCAGTAAGTTGTGATACCACCAGTCAGAGGGCAGGAAGGATATCTGTCGGCAAAGTTCAGTATGATGGGTCTCCATATGAGGGTGATGGGGAGAAATGAGCTGTTGTAAAAAATAAAAAGCAAGCTTTGTGGGTGTTGCCTTGTACTACATGCTAAGTGCTACTCAAAAATTCTTTATTTAGTGATAACTAGTTGAAAAGGTGATTTTTGTCTTTTTTGAGATATAGAACTTGAATTCAACTTTTAAGTTCTGGTTAATTTAGCACCTGGTTGTGACTATTATGCTGATTTCTTTTTTCAGGGGATTTACAATACAGACAGATCGGGGAAATGACAGCCAATTTCTGAAGAGAGGAATATCCCATAAACTAATGTAAAGCATTTAACAAGGTTACAGCTGCTTTAATAGTGCTTGTTAAACTGACCTTAAGCAACAACTAAATTATTTTTGAAATAATAGGACATGTTAATAGAGACAAGTGGCCCATAATTCAAAATCCTACTTCATAAGCTCCAGCAGGTGTTTTCAGTTTGATAATAAAATCTAGGAAATAACCATCACCACATTGTACCCTGTGAATTATCCTGATGCAGTTTAGTTTTCTTTGTGCACAATGTTTTCAGATTTGTGCATGTTTTAGCATTATTTTAAGGACTGGTTTTGCTTGAGTTCTGCAACCAAGCTTGTAGAACTTAAAAGTTGAATCTCCGCCCGAGCGGATGGCACAGGTAGAATTACAGTTCGGAACCGGTTTATCTATCACAACTCTATAGGATTGTGGAGGATGGTGACATTTTCTGTAGTTTTTTGCAAAATCTATCCCTGAACATATTGAACGAAATCCATTCAAATCGAAATGTATCATCTTTGTTTCATTACAGTGAAGCATTGGGGAATTCCTTGACTTCCATTAGTATCTTTGCAGTGAGGAACTAATTTCAAAGGTATCAGTGGGGAGTCATTGCAAACTCCTTTTGCCTGGTTTCTCCTGGAAATGTCTAGCAAACTGATTGCTGTCCTCTACCAAAATACACAAATTTGGGATCTAGTGATACAATTAAAATGTGATGTCACTTTTTCAAAAGTTAGTTATTAAGAACAGAAAACGCATAAGTGTAGACAACTGTGACATCCATGAATCAGTCTGTGGTACTTTTACTTCTGGTTTATTAGGATGACATGACAGTGTTGCAATGATGGAGTGCTGCTATGTTGAAGGTTTCAGATCAGACACTAAACTGGGGTCCCTTTGCCCTCAGTTGAGCATAAAAGATCCCATTGAGGCTATTCAAAGTGGAGCAGCGGAGCTGTTGCAGTGTCCTGGCCAATATTTATTTTTAGTCAACATCACCAAAACAGATCATAATTTAATTATTATTTATGGGAATCTTGCAATGTACAAATTCACTTCAGTCCAACACTGTATTAGGGAAGGAAATCTCCCATCCTTACCTGGTCAGGCCAATGTAATATTTCAGATTCACAGACATGTGATTGCTTCTTAACTGGCCTGTGAAATGACCTAGCAAATAATTCGTTCAAGGGCAGTTAGGATTGGCAACAACTCATTTTTGCCAGTAATGCCCACATCTCATGCAAGACTAAATAAAATAAAATTACATCGTATAATTGTAAAATTGTAATACTGTGAATCAGTTATTGTTTATTATCCTTGGAGAGACAGGAGCATCTTTGAATAATTTACTCTTGTCTAAAATTCGTAATTCTGTTAATATTGGTTCAAAGTGGTTTTAGAATTTTAAATATTTATTATTAATTTCTTTTAAAACCAAACACTTATGATCCAGTTCATTAAAGAGTACAAATTTAGATAGTTCGGGAAGAGTTTGCGGGAAAAACCACGGGAGAAGATGATGGAAGAGCAAATCAGCCAAAGAAAACAATTTTTTTAGGATAGACAGTGAATTAGCATAGATAGTGAATTGGCTCATAGGCAAGGAACAGGCATTCTTTTTTCAGGTTGGAAACCCATGACCACTGCGTTTCACAGGGATCTATGCTGGGATCACGAACGTTTACAGAATAAATTAATGATTGCAGGAAGGAAGTGAATGTGCTCTAGCCAAATTTGCAGACAACACAAAAATAGGTAGAAAAGCAGATTATGAGAGATATACCAACAGTTTCCAGCAAGAGAGGTAAGTAAGTGGTCAACAAGTTGTCAAATGGAGTATGATACAAGAATATTAATTTTGGAAGGGAGAACAAAGGAGCACAATATTATTTACAAGGAGAAAATCTTTAGAAAGCTGCAACACAAAAGGGTATGGGGTACTTGTGCATGAAACACAGAAAGCTAGCACAGAGGTAGGTAATCAGGAAGGCTAATGGAATATTGACTCTTATTTCAAGGGGGTTGGAGTTTAAGAGTGGGGAAATCTTACAGCAACAATACAAGGTGCTGGTGACACCAGATCTGGAATACTGTAACCAGTTTTGGTCCCCGTATTTTTAGAAAGATATCATTTCTTTGGGCAGTTCAGAGAAGGTTCACTTGGATGATCCCTACTATGGAGGGATTATCTTATGAGCAAAGGCTAAACAGGCTGGGACGTTGCTCACTTGAGTTTAGAAGAATGAGAGGTGGTCTCATTGAAACATATAGGATTCTTAAGGGTAAATACTGAGAGAATATTACCCCTCATGGGAGAGCCTAGGACCAATGGACATAGTCTCAGAATAACGGGATGCCAACTTAAGACTGAGGTGAGGAGGAATTTCTTCTTTCAGTGTGTTGAGCATCTTTGGAACTCCTTGCAACAGAGAGGTCACAATCCTTGTGTGTATTTAAAGCTGATATAGATAGATTCTTAAGAATCAAGTGTTCCAGGGAAAATGCAGGAAAGTGCATATGAGGAACGTCAGATCAGGCATGATCGTATTGAATAGTAGAGCAGGGTTGAGAGACTGAATATCTTACTCCTGTTCCTGTTTCTTACGGTCCAGAGTTTCATGAATGACAAAATAAACAGTCAGGTATAACGAAATCTCTGGGCTGAATCATACCAGAAATTAATGTGGTACTATGTATTTCAGCATTTTAATAACTGTTCAGGGATTGAAAGAATTAGCACTAACTCTTTCTGTAATAAACTGTTTCCTGAGATGAAAGAGACAAGGACAAAATGTTATGAAGGAATTAAAAGTAACATGCCAATTGACCATCCCTGGGTAGAAAGAGTCAAAGCAACATAAACAAATTGTTTTCTGGGAGACAAGAGGTAACACCTGGCTTCCTTGTGACAAATGGACTAAAAGGCTGCCTGCAAAAGTAATGTCCTGAGGTGAAGCAGGACAGGCTGTGTTTTGAACAGACAGATGGTACTGAATGTAACAAGGAACGGAGAAGTTACCACTGATAAGAAGACGAGCAACAGAATTGATGATTCCCTCTGGGGAAAGCTTTTGCCTAGTGGTGTTATCACTAGACTATTAATCCAATGTTCTGGGGACGAAGGTTCAAATCCTGCCATGGCAGATGGTGGAATTTGATTTCAATAATAAATATCCATTGATTTTAAATTCCTGATGACCATTTGTGGATTGTTGGAAAAACCCCTCAGGTTCACTAATGTTTTTCATGGAAGGAAATCTGCCATCCTCACCTGGTCTGGCTTACCAGACACCAGACACCCACAGCAATGTGGTTGACTCTCAATTGCCCTCTGAAATTCTCTAGCAAGCCATTCAATTTTACCAATCGCTCAGAGTCTCAAAGAAATGAAACTGGATGGATCACCTGGCATTGACCTAAGCAGTGGAAAAAACAATGGCAGAAACAGCCCTGCCAACCCTGCAAACCTAGCCTTTAACTAATTTGATTCATTCCCCATGATATCAAGAAACAATTGGAGACACACAGGCTATGGGGTCTGACAACACTCAGGCAATAGACTTGTGTTTCCAAAGTTGCTGTTCCCTTAGCCAAGTTCTTTCAACAGTTAAAACATTGGCATCTAACTGACAATGTGGAAAATTACCCAGGAAGTCCTGTACACAAAAAGCAGGGCAAATCTAACACAGCCAAGAACAAAAACAAAGTTGCTGGCAAAGCTCAGCAGGTCTGGCAGCATCTGTGGAAGAGAAAATAGAGTTAACATTTCGGGTCCGGTGACCCTTCCTCAGAATTGGGGATTTGAGTTCTGAGGAAGGGTCACCGGACCCGAAATGGTAACTCTATTTTCTCCTCCACAGATGCTGCCAGACCTGCTGAGCATTTCCAGCAACTTTGTTTTTGTTCCTGATTTATAGCATCCGCATTTTTTGGGCTCTAACACAGCCAAGTATACCCCATCAGACGACTCTTGATCATCAATAAAGTGATGGAGGGTGTCATCAGTATTGCTATCAAGCAGCACTTGCTCAGCAATAACCTACTCAGTGATGCCCAGTTTGGGTTCTGCCAGGACCACTCAGCTCCTGACCTCATTACAGCCTTGGTTCGAACATGGACAAAAGGACTGACTTCCAGAGGTGAGGTGAGAGTGACAGCCCCTGATATCAAGGCTGCATTCTACTGAGTGTGGCATCAAGGAGCCCTGGCAAAACTGGAATCAATGGGTATCAGGGGCAAACTCTCCTCTGGTTGGAGTCATACCTGGCATATAGGAGCATGATTGTGTTTGTTGGTGGTCACTCATCTCAACTCCAGGGCACCTCTGCAGAAGTTCCTGATGGCAGTGTCCTAGGCCCAACCATCTTCAGCTGCTTCATTAATGACCTTACCTCTATCATAAAGTCAGAAGTGGGAATGGTTGCTCATGATTGCACCATACTCACCAGATACTGAAGCAGTCCATGTTCAAATGCAACAAGATATGGGCAATATCCAGGCTGGGGCTCACAGGTTGCAAGTAACATTTGTTTCACAGACATGCCAGGCTATCACCAATGAGAAACAATATAATTGTCAACCCTTTGACGATCAGTTATGTTGCCATCACTGAAACCCCAACATCAACATCCTGGAGATTACCATTGACCAGAAACTCAACTGGACTTGCCACATAAACAAGAGCTAGTCAGAGGCTAGGAACACTGCAGTGAGTAACTTGCCTCCTGACTCCTCAAAGCTTGTCATCTACAAGGCACAAGTATGGAGTGTGATGGAATACTCCCCACTTGCCTGGATGAGTGCAGCTCCAACAACACTCAAGAAGCTTGACACCATCCAAGGCAAAGCAGCCTGCTTGATTGGTAGTACTTCCACAAGCATGCATCCCCTCAACTACTGATTGTTCGTAGTAGCAGTGCATACCATTTATTAAATGCACTGCAGAAATTCACAAAAGAGCCTCAGACGGCACCTTCCAAACCTACAACCACTTCCAGCAGATACATGGGAACACCACCATCTTCAAGCTCCCCTCCAAGCTACTCACTATCCTGACTTAGAAATGCCTCACTGTTCCTTCACTGTCACTGGGTCAGCATCCTGGAAATCCTTTCCTAATGGTATTGTGGTTCAAACAACAGGATGTGGACTACAGCAGTTCTAAAGACAGCTCACTACCATCTTCACAAGGGCAACTTAGGGACGAGCAATAAATGCTGGCCAGCTAGCGATGTTTGTATGCCACAAATGAATAAAAAAAAACTTAATCAATGTTGTGGATGAACAGATCTGAAGGATCATCAATAATGCCACATGAGAAACGTTTCAAGATAGAAAATCTTGCAAGAATTCAACTTCAGGAATCTTCAGCAGCAGAACTCAGGAGAACAAAACTGCACAAGGATTGAACCACGGACATCCAGAGACATTATTCGTGAGTTTTGTGGAGGTGTCTCCCTCTAAGCTCTCGTGGGTTTTCTCACGCTATTTTCTCAGGCTTGCCTCATTACCTATGCACTGCACCACAATGATATCCTGCCTGCTGTATTCCATACCGGCCAATGGTAGAAATGTTAGCCAATGCCCAGACCACACAGTATTCCTGGTTGTGGTACCAGTTTGAAGTTCAGCCATGCACCAGGTCAAGTGTTGGCAGTCTGCACCTGCCCAATACAATCGCCCCAAAAATGTTGGAGGGGCATTGGCACACCACTTTGCTGGTGGGGACTTGGTGATCCTAGTGGATTGGAATGTTAATATGGCCTCGACCCATGGAGTGTGCCGTGAGATTTCTTTTCCCTTTACTCATTAACAGGATGTAGGCATCCCTGGCTAGGCAGCATTTATTGCCCAGAGGGCAGTTAGGAGTCAATCACATTACTATGGGCTGGAATCACATGTAGGCCAGACCAGGTGAGGAAGGAAGTGTCTTTCTGTAAAGCACATTAATGAGCCACATGGGTTTTCCCCCACAAACAACAATGAGACAATGTTCAGCTGTTGAGCGGCGGGAATCTGGAAGAGAGTGCAAGGACAGTCTGGGAAGGTAAGCTTTCGATTATTAACTTGCGCGACTGTGGCCTTCAGTTGTTGAGGGGAGGAGGAGTCCCAGAGCGGGTGCAAGTGGTCAGCTGGGTAATGGTTATCTTTTACCCAATAAATTTGGGAGTTAACTCGTGAAAAGTGTACATAGGGTGGTCAATAGGACTTTAAGCTAGTAAGTGGGGGGAAGGGAGAAGTAGGGGGAAAATAACAATTAATGTAAGGCAAAGCAGCAGGTTGGCATGTCATGAGGAAACTTCAACTCCATTGAAAATTCGGAAAAAAGTTAAAGGGAAGGAGAATTCAAGAGCTTTTAGTAATGGAGGTGATAGGACCCAAAAAGAAGTTGCAAAAACTGGCATAAGGGCATTTTATCTGAATGCTCGGAGCATTTGAAACAAGGTGGATGAGTTGACGGCTCAAATCATGGCAAATGGGTATGATTTAGTGGCCATTACAGAGACATAGTTACAGTTGCTGGGAGTTAAATATCAAACTGTTTGGAAGGACAGGCAGGAAGGTAAGGGAGGTGGTGTTGCTCTGATTTTTAAGGATGATGTCAGGGCGGTAGTGAGAGATGATATAGGTTCTACGAAACAAAAGGTTGAATCCATTTGGGTGGAAATTAGGAATAGTAGGGAGAAGAAGTCACTGATAGGTGTGGTCCACAGGCCACCAAATAATAACGTCATGGTGGGCTGGGCAATAAACATAGAAATAGCTAATGCTTGTAAAAATGGTACAGCAATTATCATGAGGGATTTTAATCTACATATCAATTGGTCAAACCAGGTCGGTCCTGGCAGCCTGGAGGAGGGTTTCATAGAATGTATCTGCGATAATTTCCTTGAACAATATGTAATGGAATCTATGAGGGAACAAGCTATCCTAGATTTAGTCCTGTGTAATGAGAGAGGAATAATTAATGATCTCGCAGTTAGGGATCCTCTCGGAAGGAGTGATCACAGTATGATCAAATTTAAAATACAGATGGAGCATGAAGGTTAAATCCAGGACCAATGTCCTGTGCTTAAACAAAGGAGACTACGATGGGATGAGGGAGGAGTTAGGTAAGGTAAAATGGGAGCAAAAACTTTATGGTGGGTCAGTTGAGGAACAGTGGAGGACTTTCACAACAATTTTTCACAGTGCTCAGCAGAATTATATTCCAGTGATAAAGAAGAACTGTAGGAAAAGAAAGACCCAGCCATGGATGTCTAAGGAAATAAAGGAAAGCATCAGATTAAAAAGAAACAAAAAAGCAAAGAGTAGTGGGAAACTAGTAGATTGGGAAAACTTCAAAGGCCAACAGAAAGCCACAAAAAAAGTTATAAAGAAAAGTGAGATAGATTATGAGAGTAAACTAGCTCCGAATATAAAAACAGGCAGCAAAAGTTTCTATAAATATGTAAATCATAAAAGAGTGGCAAAAGTAAATATTTTACCTTTAGAGGATGAGAAGGCCAATTTAATAACTGGGAATGAGGAAATAGCCGAGACATTAAGCAGTTATTTTGAGTCGGTCTTCACAGCGAAAGACACAAATAACATGCCGAAAACTGATGGCAAGAAGGTTATAGCAAGTGAGGACGTAGAAACTATTTTTATCACTGAGGAAGCAGTGCTGGGTAAGCTAATGGGGCTAAGGGTAGACGTGTCTCCTGGCCCTAATGAAATGCATCCCAGAGTACTAAAAGAGGTGATAGGGGATAATAGCAAATGCACTAGCAATTATTTACCAAAATTCACTGAATTCTGGGGTGGTTCCCACAGATTGGAAAACAGCCAATGTGACACCACTGTTTAAAAAAGGAAGTAGACAAAAAGCAGGTAACTATAGGCCAGAGATAATAGGAACTGCAGAGGCTGGAGAATCTGAGATAACGAGCTATAGTGCTGGATGAACACAGCAGGCCAAGCAGCACCACAGGAGCAGGAAGGCTGGCTTTTCAGGCCTAGACCCTTCATCTATAGGCCATTTTGTGTAACTTCAGTAGTGGGGAAAATTCTTGTATCTATCATTAAGGAAGAAATAACAAGACATCTGGATATAAATTGTCCCATTGGGAACACCCAGCATGGGTTCATGAAGGGTAGGTCATGTTTAACTAATTTGGTGGAATTCTTTAAGGACATTACTTGCATGGTGGACAGTGGGGAACCTGTGAATGTGGTGTATCTGGGTTTCCAGAGGCATTTGACAAGGTGCCACTCCAAAGGCTGCTACATAAGACAAAGTTGCACAGTATTACAGGTAATGTATTGGCATGGATAGAGGATTGGTTGACTTGTAGGCAAAAAAGAGTAGGGGTAAATGGGTGTTTTTCTAGTTGGTGGTCAATGGCTAGTGGTGTGCCTCAGGGATCAGTGTTGGGACCGCAATTGTTTACAATTTACATAGATGATTTGCAGCTGGGGACTAAGTGTAGTGTGTCAAAATTTACAGATGACACTCTGGTGAGTGGTAGAGCAAAGCATGCAGAAGACACTGAAAGTCGGCAGAGGTATTTAGATAGTCTAAGTGAGTGGGCAAAGCTCTGGCAGATGGAGTACAATGTTGACAAATGTGATGTCATCCATTTTGGGAGGAATAACGGGAAAATAGTCTATGTTTTAAATGGTAAAAAATTGCACCACGCTGCTGTGCAGAGGGACTTGGGTCCTTGTGCATAAATCTCCGAAAGTGAGACTGCAGGTGCAGCAGGTAATTAAAAAGGCAAATGGAATTTTGGCTGCCAGCGCCAATGGGATGGAGTTTAAAAACAGGGAGGCTATGCTGCAGCTGTATAGAGTACTGGTGAGGCCACACCTGGAGTACTGTGTGCAGTTTTGCTCTCCTGACTTGAGAAGAGATATACTAGCACTGGACGGGGTGCAGAGGAGATTTACTCGGTTGATTCCAGAGTTGAGAGGGTTGAATTATGAGGAGAGACTGAGTAGACCGGGATTATACTCATTGGAATTCAGAAGAATGAGAGATCTTACAGAAATATAAAATATTATGAAGGGAATAGATAAGATGGAGGCAGGGAGGTTGTTTCTGCTAGCAGGTGAAACTAAGACTAGTGGACATCGCCTCAAAATAAAGGGAAGCAGATGTAGGACTGAGGTCAGGAGGAACTTCTTCACCCAAAGGGTTGTGAATCTGTGGAATTCCTTGCCCAGTGAAGTGGTTGAAGCTATCTCACCAAATGATTTTAAGGCAAGGCTGGATAAATATTTGAACAGTAAAGGAATTAAGGGTTATGGTGAGTAGGGGGTTAAGTGGAGTTGAGTCTCAAAAAGATCAGCCATGATCTTACTAAATGGCGGGGCGGGCTTGAAGGGCCAGATGGCCTACTCCTGCTCCTAGTTCTTATGTTTTCAATGTTCTTATTTATGGTCATCACTTGATTCTTAATTCCAGGTCTTTTATTGAGGTGGGATTTAGGCCCAGGTCCCCAGCCTGTATCTGGGTCTCTGGATTAACAGTCCAGCGATAATACCACTAGGCCATCACCACCACCCTCCCCTGCTGACTGATGGACGTTTGGAGGAGTAAGATGCGAGCTGGATTGGCCAGGTTACTGGTGTGACTCACACATTGGGAACTGCCACTATATAGTTTCTATCTGTTGGGTGGGGAAGTGGGAAACTGCATCCCAATGAGATGAGGTGACATGATAATGAGGACGTTGAAACATGTTAATACATGTAAATAGGCCTCTCACCATTCACTAGCTGTGCTAGCTGTGTACACTGCTGGTGCAAGCTAGCAGTGTCAGTTTGAGATGGGATGTTGCAATCTAGAAATGCATCTGCCCTTTTGACTGACGACTGTTGGTGGAAAGCCAGGCAGTTTGTTGTTGTCTGTCTGTACTGAGCAACAAGTCAGAAAGAAATACCATGAACCATTCAGCTCTGGCTGAGGGGCAAGGGCCAAAAATATAAGGCAAGGCAAGACTGGTATGTTGTGAGCATTCAGATAGGTGCAAGGTGAATGTGGTCTAAGAGAGTGATTAAGCGAGAGGCCTGAAATGTTTCATGGTCCAATCCATGAGCTTGTCCCTGAGTAAAAGTGTTCTTGCAACAACATTGTAATAAAAGTTGCTGATTTGCTCCTAGGGACAGCATTGAAGTACAGAGTGTACTATAAGTGGTTACGGATGTGCCATGATGTTGTGGTGAAGCTGGTACGTGTGAAATGCTAGTATCTGTTGACGTGGAGTGCACACAGCATGCCCTGAGATGTTGGTGCTTGTCCAAGATGCCAGAGCAAGTGGCAAGCTGCAGTCACTGGACATCCACTTGAACTTTCAGTTCATCATTGTTTAGTTTCTAGCTGGTAGGTAGCAGAGTAGGGACATACATTTTAGTGAGTGATAGTAAGTGATTAAAACCCCATAGGCCTCTTATCATTTATTAACAAGAATCTTGTATTGACATCCAGGACTTGGTTGTAAAATATGACTTGTTGGTCCTAAGGTTGAGAAAGGGTTTATTTGATTTCTCACTTGACGTTCCCAAATTTCTTGTCATAACCCACATCATTCATGGCCCGGGAATATTCCATCCAGTAGTTGTCTGCAAAGAAATGTAATAATTTGTGAGGTGTTCCATGAGCAGCATTGCAGGATAACCAATCCAAACCTGGAAATGTGCAACTTTCTGTAAGTATCACTTGATCTACCTTGTTTCATACTGACATCGAAATGATGCACTGTGTTGTGTTGTCATTAGAGAAAGACTACTAAAGAAAACGTAGGTCAGAAAGTCAGCAGTGCTACTGTGATGTAGCCTTCTTTCGAACAAGTATTTTGTTAAGCATTTATGCAGGGTCTCAAATTCACTCTTGCATGCTATTAAGTGGCAAAATGATCTTCAACAGCATTGGCATCCTGTCCTGTAAAGAGCAAAATAGTTGTCTTACTGTTCTACAAGTCAGGAGTTTGGAAAACAAAAAATATATATTTGCAAACCTAATTTAGTTTGATCAGTCTTCAAATATAAATAAATCTAGCCATTATTTCAACATCACCGTTAGAAATATTTAAGGAGATACTCTGAGTTCTTACCTTTATTGACTAATAACGCATGCATACAAGGAAGTTGCCTTCCTTTATGTTCCACACTTTGTTCTGTGTTAGCCAGACAGCAAGGTCTATCGTTACAAAATACAATGATGTAAAATTATTGGGAATTAGATAGGGAGACCCACCATCACTTCCCTGCTCCTAGTAACTGGATCCCAACATTCCTCCCCAAACCCCAACAGGGAAAGGGGCTGATTGACTGTTTAACATCCTATCACATGTAACTGTCACCAGAGAAACAGGGTCTGCTTGATCCCTTGGCTTGACAGCACCACTCCAGAATTGGCTGGGATAGGGTAGGGGAAAAATCCTCAAACAGAGGCATAAATCCACTGAAGTTTTCATCCTCCTCGCACCCAGAAAATTTCCTCATTTAGGCCTTAGCTCAGTCTGAGGCTGAAATTAAATGCAATCTTTGGGGCTTGGTCGTTTTCTCTTCTAGTGCTGCAGCAAGTATCTGTTTATTATATTGCTACACATTGTCTCAGCACACCAATGGGTTATACTGATGGCAGCAATCCCATTGAGGTTCCTCACAATAAGTTTAACTCTGACCAAAGACGTTTTATAGAAGCAATGTGGAAAAAAAATTGACATCAGGCTTGTTAAGGACCTATCAGGACAGGTAGCCAAAAGCTGAATTAAACTAGCATGCTTGACTATGAACCTCTGTTTGAGCTAGGGTTTGGTAAAATTAGATCCTCCAGCCTAAATGTCAAGTTTGTCATCTCCATTCCCATCACTGTGCTATTTTTACGAAGATAGGATGTGTGTAGAGAGCGTCAGCAGGACTATACCTATCTGTATATGGGGCAGTTAACAACCTAATCAAAGAAGCCCGCTGGGATTTTCCAGTTAGTGTCCAATTTCTTGGAGGTGGTGGCGATGAGTTTAACTGCTTGGCATTTGCAGACCAGAACACGAGCACTTTCCCTATCAGTCCGTAACTGCACTGCAGAATGCTTTCCTTCTCTACAAACGCCCCACCATCATCATTATCGCTTATAGCCCTCACCACACCCCTGTGATGGCCTAACTGCAAGTGCTATATTTTAATTTTAATTTTATAACATTACAGCAAGGATGTCTCCATTATAAATTTTGCAGCCTGCATCTTCAGTCCAGACTCATAGGTGCTGGTCTCATAATCAGCTTGCGGTGGACGGCTGATGTCCTGCCCTGACCTCCTTCTGGTGTCAAGTCTGTGCTGGAAACTTAAAATATTAAATGGATATCAAATATCTATTAATGGGTCATTCTGTTAGATAAAAGTTTACATTGAGGTGTCTTATCCACAACCTCTTTGAACTTCAAATATGCAATTGTTCTTTCAGAATTTGTTATACTTTGCAAGATCAAATCCAAACCATTCTGACCTCTGTCTTTCCACATTTTCAAATTCTCATGCAAGACCTGTCTGTGATTCACTCTGCTATTTTAACTGTAATTTTAATCACTGCTGTCACTGGTACTGCTGTGCTTGTTCATCTCGTAGCTAGCTGGTTTTAATAAATACCCAATTCTCCACTGAACTCAGTGGTGCAGTTGCTTATTGGAACTGATCATTTCTTCTTCTGCCTGCCATAATTAGCCCACAATATCTGATACTTTGATAAACACTGTAATCTATCTTCAACATATAGCTAAAATTGTGATGGTGTGAGTTATTACATTGTAACCATTCTTTCTTTATAGTTTATCTCCATTGCCATGCTAATCCTCATAAAAATTAATTTAAACATTTATAACCTTAAACTTTTTTTTGACAGAATATAAAACCTGCTAGCTAAGGTAATGCTGGGGAACAGCTTGCTGGTGCATTAGTATGACGCACATATAATTGTAGGAGACAGTTCTATTTGTGATTACCACAGTGAGTGCCTGATCTCTGTGAAATAACAGCAGAAAATTCATCTGTTCACAGTCAGTAAAATTTTCTGAATAAGACATTTTGCACCACCCCACTCACAAAGGAAGTGCACCATGTGCAATGAAGCCAGTTTTCTACAGTATCATCAGCAAATTATGATATTTGGGAACATTAAGACCTTGAAATGTGTGCACGTGACACAGTTTTTCAAGTGCTGCACAGCCTACAAAAACCACAAAATGATGATCAAAAAGTTCATGAATACTTTAAGTCAGGAGTGTGTTTTCTGCTATATCAGATCAAGTGGCATGAGCAGAGATAATGGTCAGTTCAGAAAATTGTTATTTCATCATGCTCCGATATCTTTGAATAATATACGACTATGTTACACTTTTCCCCCTTCATGCCCATGTTTTGGTTCATCCCTTGCTGTGGGCATGTGATCTACATCAATCTTTCTTACTTGTCCACCAATTTCAAACAAATAGCCTTTGGTATCATACTTTTCTACTGTCCCTACCCATATGCACTTGTGTCACTCGTGAAGATGATGCAAAACATAAACCATGCTCAGTTTCAGCTGAAACTGTGTTGTTTCTTTTTTGCATCATACTGACATTTTGGGCAGAAACTTTTATGTTTAAAATCAAAAGTTAAGTTCAGTCTGACCAGATTTCATTCCTGAACCATCTCTTCATCAAAAATTCAATGTATACGCTGTAGAGTAGGAATGTAGCCAGCTGCAGTTCCACACTGAATTTGAACGTCCATGCAGCATTCATTTCAACTGCTTCTTTGATTACTCTAACAGATCTTTGAAGTGGTCTGTTGGGTATTGAATATAATAGAGCTGCGAGGGATGTCAATGCACTGAATGTTACCAAAAAAAAATTGCTAACATATTAAATTTGGTGAATTTTGTAGAGGGTTTCTTTCTGTGAGCTCCAGTGTGTTATCTCACACAATTGCCCACCTCATTATATGTGCACCTTGCCTCCATGGTGCTGCACTCGCGCTATTGTATACTTCCCAGCGATGGAAGTACATCCGAGCCGAGGCCTTTTTGGTATTGCCGCCACCAGTGCAATATTTGTATCCCAGCTGTGCACCAGGTCAGTTGCTGCAAGCCGTGAATATCTCACCCCAGTACGTGCAGCAGGAGCGGAGTGCTTTTGAGGGCACATTCATAGCTTAGGTGACTCTTCATTGGAAATAGATTTATGAATATATTGCCTCTTTAAATCATCACATATCCAATCAACTGTCATTGTATCTGTCACTTCAAGCTGCACAGAGCAACCGCCCTTATTGCCATACCATGTTAGAACACTGTCTAAGACAGTGCTACTCTTTCCCAAATACCAAGCATACTATAGTATCTTACCAATTTATACCAGACTGACTCAAATATCAGAACTGCATCTTCAGGAGGCCTATCATCTGCTCCATCATGGCCCTATGATGACCAAAATTAGACTGTAACTTGTCTATTGTCTGTTCATTTTGGCATTTGAGCCCACGTGCTTTATTCCGTACCACTTTGAGTGAATATTGGAGACTACAAAGAAATTTCCAGTTTGGCTTTCATAAAGATTTGTACATACTCTGAAATGTTTGGGTAGTCCAGGACCATGGCTATAAAGGAATTTTCAGCTGCTTACACCTTCAATTCAGGGAGGCACTACATTTATGAACCAGCGATTCTAGATCATTATCAAAATCTCTGGCTATGGATTTCATACCACTTGCTTCTGTGCAGGGATCTGTCAGAATAAAAACTCTAAAGAAATCCGTAACCCAGAGCCCAGCTCATTACAATGGTTGTGGAATGGTTTCAGTCCTTTGTCTGCACACTGGACAAATTTGGTTCATTTATTTAGTATCTGCTCTTAGACTCATTCCAATGCTGAGGTCAGAATCTTCCTGTCCCAGGTTGGATAGGAATGAAGGTGAGATGACAAACAAAACAGGTGCTAAGTAGTGGAGCCAAGTCCTGCCTCTGTTTCCAATCTTTAATAAATTCCAAACGACAGAGAGGTAACAAGAACCTCTATTTAGGTGGTAATTTTCAGAATTGTAGACTTATAAAATTCCTGTCATTGGTAACTTCTTATTTCATTTTCCGTGAGGCGCTGGAGTTCAGTAGCTGACATCTTTTAGACCAGCAGCACGGATGGAAGAAATGGAAACTGCAATAGTTTTTAATAATTTTGCCTCAGAATTTAATATGTTCAAATTGTAATTCTCCCTATATGGCACTTAAGCCTTCAATAACTGTTTTGCATTTATATTTCAAAAGTACAAAATAACGTACATTTTTAACTATAATGTTTAAACTGACTAAATTTGATGTGATTGCTTCTTCTATGCGCTCACTCTGTTCACATTTAAAGATATTTAAATAGTGTAACTGTTGCTGTTGTTCCAATAACAGGTTTGCTGAGCAGAATTGCTGATCATTTGAAATGCAGCATCGATAATGATGGTATGAATCAAGTTTATATTTTCTAAAGTTGCCTAACCTGAGATAATATTGGAAATCAATCTTTGTTATAAAACAGGAGGGCCCAATTCTCCTATAGAATGGATATGGGCCTTTTAACATGCCCTCTTTGGAATTGGCCTTTCTCACTTTGGCTCTGCCTAATTGGATGACAGACCCCTCTGCAGGAAAATTAAAATATCAACTCACAGAAAATCCACTTTCCAACAGGCTAGCCATGGAGGCAGATGGCAACACAAAATCAAACCTACTTCCCAAGTCCTGAGTTTCAGTGATACTTTTAATTGCAGTGACTAGAAAGTCATTATTTACAACTTCTATTTTTAACAATATGAGATCTACACTCTTGTGAGAAAACAGGAACAGGCTTTACTGAATTGGCAATATATAGTGGCTGGTAAGGGATGATAGCTCATCTGGAGCATGACAGACACAGGCTCCAGATGTGATCTGACATCATGAGGACACTGCTTCTTTCTCACATACTTAGTAGCTATCTTTAGAGAAAAGGTATAACTCCTTTTAATCTACACCACTACACCTTCACAGCCATTATCAGAGACCTCATGCTGTCAAACACGACTTCCTTATCAATGTGTTATATTCAGTGTCGTGGTTGTACTGAGAAAAATACACTGTTGAATCCTTGATGCTGCCATTATTATCATATTTGTCAGTATTACAGCCTTTGATCCCAGAATAGTGAACAGAGGTTTATGATCTGTAACTTGCATAAAGTTTTCACTCAACAAAAATTGGTGAAGACTTTTGATTACAAAAACATTTCCAAGTGCTTGGGTGACACAAATGTTACTTGCCGTCTGTCAGCCCAAACACGGATGAGATGCTGCTTGGCCTGCTGTGTTCATCCAGCCTCACATTTTATTATCTTGGAATTGTCCAGCATCTGCAGTTCCCATTATCTCTGATATTGTTCAGGTCTTGCTGCTTTTGGACACAGACTGCTTCAGTATCTAAGGAATCACAACAGTGCTGAAAATAGCAATCATCAGTGAATATCCCCACTTCTGACTGTATGATGGAGGGAACACCATTGATGAAACAGCTGAAGATGGTTGGGACTAGGACACTATCTTGAGGAACTCCTGCAGAGATGTCCTGGAGCTGAGATGTCTGACCTCCAACAACCACACCCATCTTCCTGTGTGTCAGGCACAATTCCAACCACCCAAGAGTGTTTGCTGCCTGATTCCAATTGATTCTAGTTTTGCTAGGGCTCCTTACTTGGTCAAATGTGGCCTTATTCTAAGGGCTGTCACTGTCACCTCACCTCTGGAGTTCCGCCCTTCTGTCCATGTTTGAGCCATGAGGTCAGGAACTGAGTGGCCCTGGCAGAACCCAAACTGGGTGTCACTGAGCAGGTTATTGCTGAGCAGAAGCTGCTTGATGTAACCTTCCATCAATTTACTGATGATCAAGAATAGTCTGATGGGGTAGTAACTGTTAGATTTGTCCGAAATAAAAACTGCAAGCAGTGTGCATGCTGTAAATCAGGAACAAAAACAGAAGTTGCTAGAAAAGCTCAGCAGCTCTGGCAGCATCTCTGAAGGTAAAAATTAGAGTTAACAGTTCAGGTCCAGTGACCCTTCCTCAGAACCTGCATTTTGTATCCAGGACACACCTGGGCAATTTTCCACATTGTCGGATAAATACCAGTGTTGTAACTGTAATGGAACAACTTGGTTAAGGAGTGGCAAATGCAAGAACACAGGTCTACAGTAATACTACCAGAATGTTGTCATGGCCACAATCTTTGCAGGATCCAGCATTGCTTCCAACCATTTCTTGATATCATGCAGAGTAAATCGAATTGGCTGAAGAATGACATCGGTAATGCTGGTGACCGGTAGACGAAGTCGAGATGGATCATCCATTTGGCACTTCTGGCTGAAGACTGCTGTGAATACTTCAGACTTATCATTTGCACTGAGGTGCTGGACCCCTCTATCATTGAGGATGAGGATATTGGTGGAGCTGCCTCTACAAATCTGAATTCTTTAATTGTCCATCACCATTCATAACTGAATATGGCAGGACTATAGAGCCTGGATATAATTCATTGGTTGTGAGATCCCTTAGTTCTGTCTATCATTAATTGCTTATGCTACTTACCATGTGAATAGTCCTGTTTGGTAGCTTCATCAGGTTGACACCTCATTTTTAGGTATGTCTGGTGCTGCTCCTGGCATGCCCTCCCTCACTCTCCTTTGAGCCAGGGCTGATCCCCTGGCTTGATGGCAACGGTTGAGTGGGGGATATGCCAAGCCATGAGGTTACAGCTTGTGCTGGAGTTCAATTCTGCTGCTGTTCATGGCCCACAGTGTCTCACGGATGCCTAGTCTTCAGATGTTAGAGCTATTCAAAGTCTGTCCTATTTAGAATGATGGTAGTGCTACACAATGCGATGGAGGTTATTATCAATCTGAAGGCAGGACTTTGTCTGTACAAAGACTGTACAGTGCTCACTTTTACCAATACTGTTATCGACAGATGTATCTGCAGCTGACAGATTAGTAAAATGATTTCAAGTATGTTTTTCCCTCCTGTTGTCTCCCTCACCACCTGCTGTAGACTCAGTCTAGCAGTTATGTCCTTTAGGACCCGACTGGCTTGATCATTTAAATTGCTGCCGAGCCACTCTTGGTGTGGATTTGAAATCCCCCAACCAGAGTACATTCTGCAGCTTTACCACCTTCAGCGTTTCGTCCAAATTGTGTTTGACTTGAAAAAGTGCTGCTTCAAGGGAGGAAAGTATGTAGCAAACAGCAGGAGCTTTTATTATCTCCAGGGCCCAAGAAGTCTCATGACATCAGGGTAAACGTGGACAATGTTAAAGACACCCAGGGAAATTCCCTTCTGGTGGTATACGACTGCGCCACCATCTCTGCTGGGTCTGTTCTGCCGGTCGGACAGGACAAGTTCAGGGATGGTGATGGTGATGTTTGGGACATTATCTGTAGTGCATGATTCCATGAGCATGACTATGTGAGCTTGACTAGTCTGTGAGATGCTCTTCCACTTTTGGCACTAGATGTTAGCAAAGAAGACACTGCCTTGGTTGATAGGGCCATTTCTGCCATTGCTGTTTCCATTGCCTTGGTTGATGCCAGGTGGTCCATCCAGTTTCATTTCTTTGTTGAGACTTTATAGCGCTTGATACAACTGAGTGGCTTGCTAGAGGGCAGTTGA
This sequence comes from Stegostoma tigrinum, assembly GCF_030684315.1. NCBI lineage: Eukaryota > Metazoa > Chordata > Chondrichthyes > Orectolobiformes > Stegostomatidae > Stegostoma > Stegostoma tigrinum. The sequence goes on from NC_081369.1 coordinate 28,819,107, forward strand.
GAGTCCGTACCTTTCCTAAAAAGTATTCATGAATCAGATACATTTTTCCAAAATTAAACAATGGGTAAATGGTCATTGTTAGATCCTTAATACCAGATTACTTAAAACAGAATTCAAGTTCCACCAGCTGGCGTGATGGGATTGGAACCCTGGTGCCTAGAACATTAGTTGAGTTTCTGGATTAATAGTCTAGCAATAATACCACTAGGCCATTGCTTCCCTAGATTTTCTACACTGTCAGGTAGATACCAGTATTGTAGCTGTTGTTTGACTAGTCAGTGGGACAGCTTTTGGCACAAGCCCCCAGATGTTTGTTAGGAAACTTTGCAGGGTCAACAGGGCTGTGCTATCTAACCATTTCAGAGGGCAGTTCAGACTCAATCATTTCTCTGGGGATGTGCAGGCACAAGTAGGCCAGACCTGGTAATGATGGCAGAATTTCCTTTCCTGAAGGACATTAGTGAACTAGTTTTTTTTAATGACAATCAACAATAGCTTCATTTACAGCAGTTGACTAAAATTTTTGTTTAAATTCCAAATGTATTAATTGAAATAAAATTTCACCATCTGCTCTGGTAGGATTCAAACATATATCCCAAGGGTCATTAATGTGAGACTGTAGTTTGCATGTGCAGTGATAAGTCAGTATGCCACTGCCTTCCTTAAGTAAAACGACAGAAACTGTATCTACAAATCCATGAGAATATTATCATATTGTAGACATAGGCCTAAGCTTTCCTCAATTTACCTATATTATCTATTAGATACTGATAACCCATAGCTCATTCAGGAATGTAAGATTTATTAATAACCTGCTAAATGACTGGTTGCCACACTCAAACAGATATTTAAAGAAAATGACAGCACAAAAACAGTCAATTTGACTAAACAGGCTTGGTCTGATGAGGACATTCCACAGAAACCTCTTGTGGTTGGTTCAGTAGACATTTCTTGGTTGTGCTTTTTCTGACCCATACATTAAGAAGAATCCAACTCAGGATCATTTAGCTTTCATATTTCAATTTCCACACACTGGGGTCAGATTATGAAAGTTCAATTTACTGTGAATTATTGTTATAATGATACCACAATATTGACAGTTACAGCATGATGAAGTCCCAAATCCTTCCAAACTCCCTTGAACATTAATCAGGCAATACACAATCAATGCCTTGGGTGACATGAGTATTTTCTCTATCCAGTAATTAATCTGGGCCTAACACCAACCCAGAATACACACTTTCTGGTAGGGTCTTATCCCACAAATCAAGGCCAAAAATCCAACTTCTGCATCCAGTGGGAGGCTTCCAGCAATGATAATGATTGTTGATGGTGTTTCTTCCTCTGTTTTGAATCAGAGAAGTAAATAGTTCCTGGGTCCAAAGCAAACTCTAATTAAAGGGCAAAAACTGAAATGTAAGATTTTATTATCTCGATTGGCTTTAAAAATCTTAACAGGTAGCAGTGTAAATACAGTCTTGGAAATGATTTCTCACTTAAAAGAGCTTTTGGGAATCAGAGGAATCTTTGGTTTTTCCAGACATAATGTGGAACTTGTACACTAGCAGGTGTGCACGTTAGGAATTTGTTTGTTAACATTGTGGTTAGGTATTGATAATGGTTCACATATAGTGTTTCATTAGCAGAATAGTGAAAATGGAAATATGAAGCTCAAGAAAATAGCCAAAAAAGTATCCAATTTTGGGCTGCTAAATCATATTATTGACATGAAAACCAAGCTATTTAATATTCACATGTACATTCTACAAGGATTGTAATAAAATTGTAGGTGGTTGTGGTATATGAATCCAGAAGCTTGGAATGAATGCCTGGAATTTGTCACAGTTCAAACAAACAGGATTTCACAGTTGCTTTTGAGGTATTTGTTTTCAAGATAACATGGCTATAACTATTACTGCAACATTTCTTGAAATACAGAAACTGTCCATGAATGTCTTGCAACACTTCTCAAGGTTAACTAGAATGCTGAAGCAGAAGCATTAGAAATTGATTTCAAACCAGTGCTCAAAAGGCAGGAATTGCTGAAATCTTGCTTCAATGCCTAACCTCAAGGTAGAGCACAGTAATTCTAATAGCACACTGGTTGACTTAGTGTGAATTCAGTAGCAAATAAGGCAATTCGAATTGTATTGTTAGAAAAATGGAAACTTGAGTATGAAAGAGAAATGTGAGCACTGGAATTTCAGCTTCAAAGAGAAAGTGGGAATAAAAGGGAACTGCATAGCCAGATAACATGAAGATAAATCCCTAAGAAAACCTCATTTACTTCTATATTTTTGTGCTAAAATTCTGTTGCTTTTCATAATAGACAACTTTACTGGACTCACAAAATCACGAAGGCTGGTCACGTAGTATTTTCAAAAAATACACAGAAAATGCTGAAGAAATTCAGCACCTGTAGAGAGAGAAACAGTTAATGTTTCACATCAAATATGACTCTACTTCACAAAGACACAGTCCCTCTTTACGAATTCTGTACATACATCCTCTTTGTCTTATTTGAAGCCAGACATGAGGAACTCATTTAATACCCTACCAATGACCTCCAGCTCCATCAATGGATTGCTTGCTTGATTCCTAATGGCCCTAATCTTTCCCTGGTTATCTTATTTCTCTTAATATACTTATGGAATATCTTGGGTTTCTAATCTTACCAGCCAGTGTTTTTCATGCTTGCCATCCCTCTTCCCCCCAAACCTTTGATCTCCGAATTGCTTTCTTAAGCTCCCTCCTGCATTTCCTCTTTTTCTCCGGCGCCTCTGTGATTTGCTCTTGTTGTACCTGTTAAAAAAAAGAAAATCTCTTTTCTTTCTTATCCAGTCCTGAATATTCCTAGACTTACAGGGTTCTTTGAACTTGTTGTATCTCATCCGCAAGGGAACATGATGGGCTGTACTCTTACCAATTCCATTTCAACTGCCCCACACTCTTCTGCTGTAAAGTAACCTCTAAGTAAATGTTCTCTGTCAACATTGGTCAGATCCTACAATTTTAAGTGAATCCTGCCTTCTCCATCCAAAATTACTTTTTTTTTGCAGATCATCTTTTCCTTTTCCATAACAAACATAACACATATGTTGTTGTGGTCACTGTCAATAAACTGTTCTCCCACTGCCACCTCCGACACTTGTCCAGCAATGTTCCCCAGAATTAGGTCCAGCACTGCACTATCCCTTGTTGGACTGTCTACATGTTAATTTCAAAAGCTCTCCTGAATATATTTCAAGAAATCTATCCCCTCTAATTCTCCACACTTTGACTATCCCATTAATGTTGGGGAAATCGAAATCCCTGAATATAATTACCCTAATATTTTTACATTCCTCAGTGAATTGTCTACATATCTGCTCCTCTCTTGCCCACTGACTTGTTTGGGGGCGTATAATACACTCCCAGCAGTGTGATTGCCCCCTTTTTAATCCTGATCTCTATCTAGAAAGCCATATTTGTTGATACTTCCAAATTACCATCCTTCTTTACTGTAGTAATTGATTCCTTAACTAATTACACACATCACCTCCTCTTTTACACCAACCCCTGTACTGCCTGAAGATCCTATACCACAGAATGTTGAGTTGCTAGTCCTGACCCCCCCTTAACCACATCTCTGTGAAGGAAACAACACTGTAACTTCATGTGTAAATCCATGCTCTTATCTTACTTTAGCTCCAATACTCCTAGCATTAATGTAGAGACCATTCAGCCTTGCCTTACTCCTTTGAAACGCAACATGTCTTAATCCCTCAACTTTATTCCCTTACTAAAGTATGCTGTGTCCCTATTGTATTGTAACATCCTTTGTCCATTCCTTCCACTGAACTAGTTTAGGTTCCTCACAACAGCACTAGCAAAACCGTCTATAATGATGTTGTTCCTATTCTGGTTTAGTGCAAACAGTCCCACCTTCCCTAGAAATGGTCCCATGATCCAGACATCTAAAACTCTCCCTTCTGCATCAACTCAAGCCACTCATTCATCTGATTTATTCAGCACTTGCAAGCATGTGGCACGGGAGTAATCCAGTGACTACAACCTTTGAGGTCATGCTTTTTAATCTACTACCTAGTTCTCTGAATTCTTGAGGCAAGATCTCATCCCTTATTCTACCTGTAGCAATATGTGCCGCAACTTCTGTTTTGCCACCTTCCCCCTATTCAGGATGTCCTGCAGCTGCTCAGTGACATCTTTGACCCTGGCACCAGGGAGACAACATCATCTTGGAGTCATGCCCACAGAAGAAATGCCTGTCTATTCTCCTAAATAATGAATCCCCAAGCACCATCTCTCCTGTTTTCTTCTTCCTCCCCTTCTGAAGTCATGCCCTTTTGCGGTTCCAGAAGCTTAGTTCTGACTGCGTTCCTTTGAGGAACTAGCACAATATTAACTTTCCTGGGGACACCAGCATGACCTGTTGGATTCTCTTTGACTGTCTGGTGGTCACCCATTCCTTTCTTGCCTTCAGTCTTTTGAGCTGTGGGTAACCACCTCTCCATATGTGCTGTTCAGATAACACTCAGCCTTGTGGATATACCATAGTATCTCCAGCCACTCGAGCTCCAAAACTGAGCCCAAGTTTCTCCAGTTGGGAGTACTTCCTTGAAATGAGGTCATTGAGAATTCTGGTGTGGTCAATGAATTTCTAAATATGACAAGTCTTATGTTCCCACACAGCTGACCTCATCTGCCATGACTTAAACTTAAACTTAAACTTGCTTAGTTTATTCATTAACACTCATTATCATTCAGATTAATTAACTTTTTTATTTACTTAATCTTAAAGTTACTCACTTTACCTTAACTTTAGTCTCCTCCTCTTATTCTCTGACTTATAAGTGCTTCTCAGTTAATCCTTCAATAATCTTCCAGCTCCTGGGGCTTGGTCCCAAACAGATCTGTAAAAATAATGAGGAAAACAAGACAGCAGGAAAAGAAAATCCTCCCTCCCCCAGTTCACCAAACTCCCACACTTACCAATCTGCCACACTCGATTCTCTGTAGGTTACACACTTCACTGATTGTATGGAGGCTTCTTTTTTTACTACTCAGTACTGATCATGTGAAGAGTAAAGTTCCCAATGCATATAAGTTAGTGCAGAAGCTTACAAGCAAAAGTTAGGAAATTTAAGGAAAAATATAGAAACAGACATTTGTGGAATTTTCTAGGCAATTGAAAATGATATTTATCATGAAGTACAGGGCTGAGACGATTGAGCTAAATTTTGAAAACCCTGAAGTAAAGATACTAATAGAAGTACTTAATAGTTATGTTCCTTAGGAAGAATCTGAAAGTAGTGTCCTTTCTATGATAACACTGACTGCAATATGACAGATGCTACAAGGTGTTTCACAAACATATGAGTAGCAACAGGTCATTGATTGTAAAACTGCAAAGAAACCAGAGAGATTAGAGATCTGATGGTAAAAAACTAACTAAATAACTAAGATAGCAGAGATGAGGGAACAACTTAAAAATATTATGGAAGATCAGTATGATTCCAGAGGACCAATGTTTTTTTCTGTCATAAGAAAGAGCATTTCAAGGCAGATTGTTGGAAATTAAAAGCTAAAACTCGAACATTTGAGGGTGTGCATGGCCTGACTGCAAGAAATTTTGCGCCAGTAGATGGAGCTTGGAACAAACCAGTAGCTTCAAATGTATTTATCATTAGCATTGAGGATTGTTAGGATGGTGTATTCAAAGGGTGGGGGAGAGGGATCGCTACACTGTTGTCTGGTAAAGAAGGTGAACAAATAGACATTAGATATACAAAGTCTGGTCAAAGGCTAATTGTGAGAACCAAAGGAAAATTACTTCATAAAGGTATGCTATTTAATATTGCACTGATTCTGTGTATGAATAGGTGCTGTTTATCTGTTCCAATTTAAAACGTATCTAATTTCCTATGCCATTACAGTGGAAATTACATCAATATTGTTCAGTACAGTGTCAATTTCATGCTGGATATAGACTTCACTGGAGATAAAATTGTAATGTTAGACAAGTCCAGATGAAATTAAAAATGCATAAAAGAAATCAAATTCTTACAGAAATCAGCGATTATTTGTGACCGTGCAAGAAAATCACTGTTTCAACAAAATTTCTGTATGAAGAGTTAAAAAAAACTCAGACTTCTGAAGTTGAAGACACATTGGAGTGTCAGACTGACTACAAAGTTCATAGCAGTTGGAAACAAATTAAGGGTATATGAACTAAATCTTAGGCGATCCTAAGCAAGAAATATTAAAGCAGATAACAGCAGCACTCAAAACTGATTTGTGGAACATGGAAAAAAGAGTGATTTAAAACCAAATGATACAAGTGATCTATGAGAAAGGATTTGTACCCCTGAATATCAGTTAAAATTTCAGAATGAAAAAGCTGTTGCTTTTGTGAGGGGTAGACTTGGACAAACTTGGTTCGGTGTGGGAAAACAAAGAAAACGAAAAGAATTTGAAAAAATTTGTGAACTGACTAAAGAAGGGTATCCATATTTTTTTTTGACTGATCACTGATGTGACTTTAACAGGGCTCTCAAAGTAAGTGTGGAGGCAATGTTAAATTTATTTCTCCTGGAGAAAAATACTGCAAGTTTAAATCAACGGAAGAAACTTCTGGAAGCTCAGCTTCACTGCTGTAATCTCTATTGTGGGGGTATTACATTCACTGCAATCTCACCGTTAAGTGTCTTGGGGAGAAAGGAAAATTGCTTAGATCACAAAACACATTACATTTTAATGACGTGAAAAGGACCTGCACTTTTTTTGTAGATTTTTTTAAAAAAGTTTCTATTTATTCAGTAACTGCCCCTTATTTGAGTGTTCAATTCTGTATTCTCCAAACAGCCAGCAGATGTCGGCTTTGCCTCTGTCTGTTAATTGTGTTGAGCTCAACTGTTCACGTAGCATTTCCAATGAACAGGAAAGTAGTACTCTGACTTATCAACTACATTTGATGATCAGAATGCTTTGGACAGAATAATTATTTCTCTAAGCAATGAAATGATACTATGAAATGGAGCATGAAGGGAGCCTCCGAAATGTCCACATTCTTCCTGGTCATTCTGTCCATGGTCAATGGGGCCCTGAATCGGGTCCGACCCATCTCCCGCACTTCAGCCCCCACCCCTTCTCTTTCCTCCCACAACAGTGATAGGATCCCCCTTATCCTCACCTACCATCCCACCAGCATTCACATCCAGAAGATCGTCAGATGCCATTTCCGCCACCTTCAGCAAGATGACACCACCAGACACATATTCCCCTCCCCTCCCTTGTCCGCCTTCCACAGGGACCATTCCCTCCGGGGCACCCTAGTCCATACCTCTTTCACCCCCAACACCTTCCCCTGTAACCAGCAAAGGTGCAACACCTGCATATTTACCTCCTCCCTCCCCAGTATCCAAGGGCCCAAACGTACCTTCCAGGTGAAGCAACACTTCACCTGCTCTTCCCAGAATCTAGTCTACTGCATTCGCTGCTCACAATGTGGTCGCCTCTACACTGGGGAAACGAAGCGTAGACTTGGTGACCGCTTTACAGAACATCAACGTTCTGCTCGCAAAAAAGACCCTGAACTACGTGTTGTCTGCCACTTCAATGCTCCACCTTGCTCCCTGGCCAATATCTCTGTCTCCAGCTTGCTACACTGTTCCAGTGAAGCCCAGCGCATTGGAGGAACAACATCTCAATTGCAACTTGGAGACCCTACAGCCCTCCAGACTCAACATTGAGTTCAATAGTTTTAGGGCCTAAACTCCCTCATGTCCCAGGCCCCCACGCCACACACCAGGCCTTGTTACCACATAGCCTTCCACTACACACCCCTGTTGTTCGTCACTAACAGCCCCCATTAACAACTACTCACCCTCCCAGCCTGATCATTCGCAACTCCTTTGTCTGTCCAACTTTCTTTCTCTTTGGGCTCTCTCTTATCGGTTACTCCCCACCCCAATAACCTCCCTATTTTCTGCATTTAAACTGACATTTTCCCAGCCACCATCAGTTCTGAGGATAGGTCACCGGACCTGAAATGTTAACTCTGTTTTCTCCTGCACAGACACTGCCAGACCTGCTGAGCTTTTCCAGCAACTTTGTTTTTGTCCCTGATTAAGTTTTATAAGCTGATTTAATCAATCTATCCAAGTACAAAGGCTGCAAAAATTCTGTGGAAGTATTTAACATATCATGAATTTATCAGAAGAGCTATTAAGATGTCATCACCAAACAGAAAAATAATAAAAGATTTTAGATTATGAGATGTATGTATTACTGTTACACGCTGGTTAGAGACTGTTAACACTGAATGAAATCCAAACGCCCTGTTTTAACCAATATAACTACAGCTCAAGATTTCACATTTTTCAACAAACAAACATTATCATATGCAAAGAACTCAAATAAAACTGCCATTATTAACTTAAAATGTGGCTCATGTCTAAGTATTTCTCCAAGAATTTCACTTAAGACATTCCTATTTTAAAGTTTTTGCTACTGTAGTGACCACTAAAATAAATGCCACATTCATTACAGATCTTCCTTCAGCTCCAGCCATTCTCAGAAAGCAAATTTTCATTTACCTTCTCTTAACTATACATATCTCAGCCTCATGTTCTGATTACTTTTTTAATACTTCCAAGTTAATTCAGCTCACAGGATTCTGTGGAGGGCCAAGGTAAGTTCTTACACTAGTTTCAAACCAAGCACCTTTCAAGTTTCTCACTCGTCACAACATCCAAACTGAAATTATACCCTACAAAGTTCCAGTATTCCATGTGGTGAATGATGAAATTTTACTTTGCTCGGCACAGAGAGACATAGATAGAGAGGCATAGATAGAGTTGATAGCCAGAGAATATTTCCCAGGGCAGAAATGGCTAGCACGAGGGGTCATAGTTTGAAGCTGGTTGGAGGAAAGTATAGAGGGGATGTCAGAGGCAGGTTCTTTACACAGAGAGTTGTGAGAACATGGAATGCGTTGCCAGCAGCAGTTGTGGAAGCAAGGTCATTGGGGGCATTTAAGAGACTGCTGGACATGTATATGGTCACAGAAATTTGAGGGTGCATACATGAGGATCAATGGTCGGCACAACATTGTGGGCTGAAGGGCCTGTTCTGTGCTGTACTGTTCTATGTTCTATGTTCTATGTTCTAGACCAAGTTAACAATCATTTATTTCGACTTTCTCTTAGTGAACCCTGAACCACAACATCAAAACTGCAATAACTCTCTCAGCGATTAACAGTCAAATTGCAAGTAGAAAACACCAGCTCGGTTCCACCCATCTCCATGCCAAAGTAGTCTGCTCTAGCATACCCTCAAACTGACATTTACATTAATTATCCTTCATTTACATTCAATTTTGGAAGTAAATGGGTTTTACAAACTTTCAGAGTTTGCTGAATATTTTTAAGTTTAACTTAAATTTACCTCTCAAAACAAAATCTCTCTCTGGACTACCATTACCGCAAAGAATGCAGATATCATATCTCCAATTCCCCAGCTACATAAGTATCTTCTATTTTATGATCTTGCCTTTCTAATTACTACGCTCTTAAATCAATATGACCCTAATCTTTCAACTTTTATAGTCTCCAAGCTTGCTTTATTTGCATTTATCTGATTTTATACAGTTAAACTTTAATTCCTTAAACTAAAAATTAAGTCTCAGGGCTCATATTTGCACAATGTTCAGCACCACTTGCAACTCCCTAAATACTGTACCAGCCCATGTCCATATGCAACAAGATGTGGACAAAATCCATGCGTGACCTGATCAGTAGCAAGTAACATTTGCACCACACAGGTCCAGGCAATAACTATCTCAATTCAAAAGAAACCATCTTCCCTTGTTATTCATTGGCACTACCAATGCAAAATCCTTCACTATCAACATCCTGGAAGTTACTGATGACCAGAAGCTGAACTGAGCCAGACAGATAAATACAGTGGTTACAAGAACAAGTCAGAGGTAAGGAATTTTGTGAGAGTAACTCACCTTCTGTATCCCCAATGCCAGTCCACCATTGACAAGGCTCAAGTCAGGAGTGTAATGGAACACACTCTACTTACCTAAATGGTTTGTTGCAGATCCAACAAAATGCAAGAAACTCAATACCAGCCAGGATACTGAATTAGCACACTGTCCATCACCTTCAGCATTTATCATCTTCACCATTGATATACAGTTGTAGTAGGGTGTAGTATCTTCAAGATGAACTGCAATAATGCTCAATGGCTACTTCAACAGTATCTTCCAAAGCTCATGGTCTCTACCACTTAGGAGGACACAGACAGCAGATGCGTGGGAGCACCATCACTTGAAGGTTCCACTCTGAGCCACATACCTATCCTGACTTGGAACTATGTCACTGTTCCTTCACCATTGTTTGGTTAAAATTCTGGAACTTCCATTCTCACGACATTTTGGTTGTTCCTACAATTCACAGACTTGAGTCGTTCAAGAACACTGCTCACTACCACCTCCTGAAGGGCAGTGAGGTTTTGAAAATAAATTTTCACCTAGCTGGTGAAACACATGTGCCATGAACAAAGAAAACAAAAGCCACAAAACAGCTAAACATCCATGCCTTGATCAGTGTAAAGATCAGGACAAGGATAATATAAAAGGTCACAGAACAACTACTACTTAAAAGCGGAAGCATAAAAGGAACATTAAAATAAAGTAAATGGAGCAACTAACAAAGGCAGTGAAACCATTTGTACAGTACTATGAACTGCATCCATTATAACTGGAGGCAATACTCAATAGTGAGGAACCAGATATTGGTAGTTGCATCTAAGCAGGACTGGTCACTAATTATTCCAACACGTAAGATAATTGAAACAGGAGCAGCACAGGGGCTCGGTGGTTAGCATTGCTGCCTCACAGAGCCAGGAGCCTGGGTTTGATTCCACCCTTGGGTGACTGTGTGGAGTTTGCATGTTCTCTGTGTTTGCATGGGTTTCCTCTGGGCACTCAGGTTCCCACCCACAGGCCAACGATGGGCAGGTGAGGTGGATTGACTGTGCTAAATTTCCCATAGTGTCTAGGGATATGCATGCTAGATGGATTAACCATGGAGAATGGGGGGGAGCGGGGGTTGGAGGTTAATGGGATCGGGTAGCCGGGTGGATCTGGGTAGGATGTTCTTTGGAGGGTCAGTGTAGACTTGATGGGCCAAAAGGCTTGCTTCACACTGTGGGGATTCTATGATGATTCAAATGATAGGGAAGGAAGAGGGGGCTGGGAATTGACCAGAAACTGAACTCGATCATTTTTATAAATACTGTGGCTACAAGTCAGAAGCTTGGAATGTTGCAGTGAGTAACTCACCTCCTGATCCCCAAGATCCTGTTCACCATCGACAAGGCATGAATCAGGAGTGTGAGGGAATACTCTCCAATTGCCTAGATGAGTGCAGCTCCAAAAACACTCAAAAAGCCAATACCATCCAGAAAAATCAGCCCACTTATCATCACCATTCACTCCCATCATTACTGATTCAAAGTGGTAGCACTGTATACCACCTCAGGACAGATATCCACACTCTAACTGAGGTTCCTTCAGAAGCCCCTTTCAAAACCATGAACTCTGCCACTTATAATAAAATGTGAGGCTGGATGAACACAGCAGGCCAAACAGCATCTCAGGAGCACCTGAGTGCTCCTGAGATGCTGCTTGACCTGCTGTGTTCATCCAGCCTCACATTTTATTATCTTGGAATTCTCCAGCATCTGCAGTTCCCATTAACTCTGCCACTTAGATGGATAAAAGCAGTCGATGCATGTGAACAATGTCACCTGCAGATTCCTCATCAATCCACACAGCATCTTGACTTGGAACTATATCGCTTGTCTTTTGCTGTCACTGGGCCAAAATCCTGAAACATTTATCCAGCAGCATTGTGTGAGTATACCTTCCCCAAAAGGACTGTGGAGTTCAAGAAGATGGCTCACCACCAGCTTCTCAAGAGCAATTAGAAAAGGACAATTAGAGATGAACTAGCCAGCTATGCCTCCATCCTGTGAATGAATATAGGATAAAAGCATTGAAACAACATAATGACATTAGATAAAACAAATATAACTGACAGAAGTATAAAACAGAATTCAACTGTTTTGAAATAAAGAATACAATAGAATCAATCATGTTAACAGTCACAAATTAGCTGAATGCATAGACACAGAGGAGAAAAAATTTGCAAGCAAATATGTGAAATTAACAAACAGTACAGCAAAATAAGCATATGAGATTTTACCTACCAAGTACACAGGAAGAAAAAGACAATAAAAAGATTCAGGAAATGTACATTTGACAATGTGTACAGGATTACTTTCTAATGCAGATGTAAAAAGCCTGACAAAATAGAGAACACAATCGCAACTGATAATCGGAAATAAACAAGAACAGATATAAAAGGTGCAGGGAAACATTGAGGTAATAATAATCACAACAAAATAAAAATTGAGAAGGACATAATTTTGAGAAAGGCTAAAATAATACATTGCTAAAAAATTAATTTCAAGGAATGCAAATGAAACTTGGGAATGTAAACAAAAAAATTGTACTGGGAAGCAAAGAAATAGAATAACAGTAGAAATACTATAAACAGTTATCATTTGTGTGTAATAGAAATATATTCCACTAAACAGCAACATCAAAATAGTTACTAATGACACACCACAGATGCACAAAGAAATAAGGACAAAATTGAAATTAAAGAGAAAAACATACAAAAAATATACAGTCAACACAGGCTGAGAAAAGAAAATGCAAAAAATGTTTTAAAAACTTGGTGGAGAAAACATAGCAAGACTGCAATATTAACTTATCATGAAATATAAAAATAAATGGCAAAGTGTCCTGTAGTCAGGAAAAAATAGAGAAAATACTGCTTAGTGACAGATGGTAAGACAAGTACTGGAAAACTTATTCATGACAATAAAGTCTATTCCATTATATTCTGATAGAAAAGTATCTTGAAGCTGGATACACAATAACGGAGTTGTCATGAATTTCAAAAGTAAGGCAATTTTTAAAAATCCTGCTGATTTCTCTGAAGATGTTATAGACAAGGGTTGACATAATACATTGGTGTTTAAAAGGCCTTTGCTAAACAGTCTCATGACGAAGGTCAGAACATATGGTGTCATGAGACAAGTGGAATGGATGACAGGGAGACTGAAAATCAGTAAAGTGAGTAAAGGTTAAGTGTAGTTACTCAGATTGCAAACAATAGCAGTATTGATGAGACCTTCCATCACTTTTCTGATGATCGAAAGTGGACTGAAGGGGGCAGCAATTGGTTGGGCTGGATTTGTTCTGTTTTTTTCATGTACAGGACATACCTACACAATTTTCAACACTGTCTAGTGGATGCCAATGTTGTAACTTTATGGAAGAGCTTGGCTAGGGGAGCAGCACATTCTGGAGCACAAGTCTTCGGTACCTTTGCTGGAATGTTGTCAGCACCAATAGGATTTGCAGCATCCAGTTTCTCCAATGGTTCCTTGATATCACATGAAGTGAATCAAATTGGCTGAAGACGGGTATCTGTAATGCTGGGGACCACTGGAGGAGGCCAAGACGGATCATCCACTCGGCATTTCTGGTTGAAGACTGCTGTGAATGCTTGATCCTTATCTTTTGCACTGACATGCTGGGCTCTTCCATCATTGAGGATCAGAATATTTGTGGAGACTCCTCCTCCAGCGAGTTGTTTAATTGTCCCTCCCCGTTCATGACTAGATGTGACAAGACTGCAGAGCTTAGATCTGATCTGCTGGTTGTGGGATCGCTTAGATCTGTCTATCACTTGCTGCTTATGTTGTTTGACATGCAAGTAGTCCTGTTTGGTAGTTTCACTAGGTTGACACCTCATTTTCAGGTATGCCTGGTGTTGCTCCTGGTATATACTTCTTCACTCTTCATTGTATAAGGGTTGATTCCCTCACTCGGTGGTAATGGTTGAGTGGGAAAAGGTACTAGGCCATTAGGTTGCAAATTTATTGGAAACCAATTTTGCTGCTCTTGATGGCCCACAGCACCTCATGGTGAGTCTTGAGTTGTTAGATCTGTTTGAATTTATCACAGTGATAGTGCCACACAACACAGTGGAGGTTACTCTCAATGAGAAAGCAGGACTTTTCTGCACAAGGGCTATGCTGCATTCACCCTTACCAATACTCTTGTGGACGGATGCACGTCCAGCTGGCAGATTGGTAAAGATGAGGTCAAATATGTTTTGCCGTGTTGGTTCCCTCACCAGCTGCTGCAGACCTCATCTGGCAGCTATGTCCTTTAGGTCACGACCAGTTCGATCAATAGTACTGTCGCTGAACCACTCTTAGTAATATATAAGTAAAGAAATATAGTTAATATATAAACTCACATAATAATTGACTTCATGTAAAAGATGCTTTGTATTTTCAGGGATAAAAGCACAACAACTTTAAAACCAAAGTTTAATCCTGGAAATGAGATACATAAAGTTTGTAAAGTGGTAAAGTGGATACAGATTGTGGTTAGATAGCCATGTGGGTGAAAAAGTAAATAGTTTCTGAAGGTATAAAATAAATAAATGTTATTATTTAATGTGGATTATTTTGTGATGCTGGTTTTTGCTTTATTCCACCGTGATAATCATTTCTGGATTCACTTGGGCCCAAATCAGGCATGTAATCTGGCCCCTTCAAAACATGGCCTTGTGAATTATAAAATGTGGAACCAGAAGTTGAATACTTAAATTTGCAGATTGTACCAAATTGGGGGCTAGTAAGGAGGTGGAGGCTGTAATTAATACAGAGGAGGTCAGTGCCAAAATGAATATATTAATAAACATGGAAATGCTGAGAATATTGAGTTAAGGATCAACAAAACCTTGTTACATGACAGAGAAGGCTTTGGGAGCCAAATAATGCACGAATGCACTGGAAAGCGTCAGCACTTTCTGTTTTTATTTCAACTTCAATACTGAATAGATGATTAGAAGGTGGTACATTTTGTTAGGAAGAATAAATAGGCCAATATACCTTGCAAGATAAATATCTAATTGGGACGTAAAAAAAGATGGATTCAAACACAGAAAATACTTAAAGTAGTAAAGTACATTAATCAGACTTCAGCAAAGCAATCAAAGCTTTGGGGTTTATTTCCTGGAAGGACAGAATTGAAAATTGGACAAGTTAGGTTAACTTTATATCGAACCTTTTCGAGATCACAAGGTGTACAATGATCAGTTCTGGGCACTATATTAATCAAAGGGATATCAAAGCAGTTCAGAATGTGGAAAATGATTTACTAGGATGATACCAGAGTTTGGAAGTTACACCCATCAGGAAAACAAGGAGGCTAAAGGTCACCCAGCGGATGGCCCTTTTAAGTGCTGAATTTGCTTCATAGGGTAGGTGCTGAATATAGACAAATCTAAATTCTGAAAAAAAATGCCCCTGAAATGGCCACCAAAGGGATTTAAGCTCAAACACTGGTTCAGTTTGGTTTTTTTTCTCTCACCTGAGTTAAAGAGTTGAAGCTACTGCTGTTTTCCTTGGTTGGAGATCCTCGAATTAGAGGCCATAATCGGAGAATTAGGGCCAGACTATTCAGAAGAGATGTTAGGAAGAACGTCTACACTCAAAGGGTGGTAGGTGTTTCATTGTCTCTTCCACCAATGGCAGTGAATGCAGGATCGGTTGTTAATTTTAAATTTGGGATGGACAAATGTTCAAGCAAAGTTGTTAAGGCATATGAGCCAAAAACAGGACGGTGGAGTTTGGCCACAATCAGCCATGTTGTCATTGAATGGTAGTAAAAGCTAGAGGACCCGAATAGCCTACTCCTGTTCGTACATTTTATATTATACCTTGCAAACGTAAGCAATTTATTGTGCTCCAAACAACATCTTGGATTTGTACAATCACAGCGACAGTCAGAAGAAATCAACAACTAATCGGCAAAATAACTGATGATGCCTTTAAGTAGTGACTCTGGAACTGTGCGTGGGGTATGGAGGGGTAGGCTTCTGCTTCTGAGTTTAATAAACATGATTGAGGGCGAACACCAGACCGAGAGGCGAGTTCCTAATTAGTATCAAACTCGTGTTATTTGGTGACTAACGCCACGGTCTGCCTGCACTCACGCTTTCGCTAAGATGGCACACCCTCCACCATTTCCCAGCCTCTCAGGTTATGATTGTGTCAAGAAGGCACCTTACATCCAAATTCTGCGCAGCCAGACTTTCACACATGTTGGCGCTGCGCTCATTCTCACCTTAAAACTGCCGCCTTTCCCAAAACTGGGGCTGCCTGGCCTGCTGTGTTCCTCCAGCTCCACACTTTGTCATCTCCAAACGAAGTGTGAATTGTTTACACGCTAACAGATTAAAGTTAGCCAGTGGTATTCTGGTGCTATATTACGGCACTTTGGCGATGATGTATTTGTGACGGGGGGAGTACAGAAAGAAAACAATTCCCTTTCAACCATAAACCCGTTTAAGTTTTATGGGAAACGATATTTAAAGTGCACGCAAAACAATGCCTTTGTTACATTCTTGCATACGAGTATGTGGACAGACAGGGGGAACAGAGGTTGAGTTATGCACTGCCCGTGGTCGGTGAAACAATAAAGTAAAAGGCGTTGGGGCTGCTGTCGGTGTAAAACACGGTGCGCTACCGCTACGTCCTTGCAGACGGTCGAGCTGCTACGAGCGAGAGGCAGCTCTCTGTGAGGTGGGCGGGCAGCAGTGGGAGAGCGCGGCGCTGATTGCTGGAGAGTTCGGTGATTGACAGCGGGCAGAGGCGGGCCAGCCAGTGAGGAGGGCGCCAGTGGCGGGCACGCTTCAGTTGCCTGTGATCTCTCTGCCATCAATAATTTACACAAGGACTAGGCGCAGCGCTATGTATTCATTTGTGCGTCTTCTTGTCAGGGCCTCTTCTTACACTTCAGGGGTCATTTAATTCCAGCTATAAACGAAGAAAGCGAGAGGGAGAGGCAAGCACAAAGCCAGAAGAAGGTGAGCTTGCAGAAAATAATAAGGCAACATTTGAAAGAAAGAAAAAGCACACACATCCACACAAAGGAGGGGATAAATCAGAGAAACTCTCAAGGAGAAGCGAGGAAAAGCTGGATTCGATCAGGAGATAAGGAGCAAGCAGCACCTTGAGGAAGCCGGCGCTCGCTCGTCATGTTGGAGTTGCTGTTCGGTTTGGTGTGGTTTGCGGGACTCGTGTGCGGCCAGAATGAGACAGAGCCCATCGTCCTGGAGGGCAAGTGCCTGGTGGTTTGTGACTCGAATCCCACCTCGGATCCTACAGGGACTGCACTCGGGATTTCCGTGCGATCCGGCAGCGCCAAGGTGGCTTTCTCAGTGATCAGGAGCACCAACCACGAGCCCTCGGAGATGAGCAACAGGACCATGATTATATACTTTGATAATGTAAGTGGGCGATGGACGGATGCTGCTTTTTTTGAACGACCGCTGTTATTTTGATTGACGGAAGGGATAGCATGCTTAACCATGTCTCTAATGCGACATGCTGTATCCCCCAAGGTCAGTTCTTAGGTACTGTAGCTGCTTGTCTATGTCCGGGCTCAGAACTGGGCTCCGTGGTGCAATATAGCGAGCAGAGTGGGGAATGAGAAGTCAGAGTTGGAGGAAAGTTGCGGTACATGATTTCAGATTGCATGGCAGGGTCAGCGGGATGGGAAAATGCGAACGAAATGATGCGTCCGGCGAGAAAAAAACAAAGCCGGCAAAGAAGATGAAGCGGCTAAAGGGACAGGGGCTGGCCTGTCCACATAGCTAGAGGACCACTGAAGGGGAAACGGGAATGCAGCGCACTTAAATGTGCGAAAACAGAAATTACAACAAAACATCTTTACAGATAGGAAAAAAGTTAGTCATGTAGATGGAATTTAACTAAATCGATGTCTGAGACAACTGAAGACGCTGATTCTTATGGTTCTCACAACTTCGTAATCTTGTGAGTTCTGTCCCATTCTCCCTGCATTCGCGCTACTCTGAAACATTCCGTTTTGTTTGAGATAGTTGACTAAACCGCCCGGGTTTGCTGACACAGGTTCTGTCTGATTTCAGATACTAGTGAATGTGGGTTCTAATTTTGACTCGGAGAGAAGCACCTTCATAGCGCCACGCAAAGGAATTTACAGTTTTAACTTTCACGTGGTAAAAGTGTATAACCGGCAAACGATCCAGGTTAGTAGATTTTCCCACACTTTATCGAATACGTTCACTTGTCTGCCGCTTTCAGTCTTTTGCTCTCAAGAATGTGGGAGTTGCATGAAAACTATTCAGCTATTCCTTCCTCTCGTCATCATTAAATCCTGCAGGAGCCCAAACTTGCAAGCAAAATGATTAAAAATGATCTCCAGAAAAAGACTTGGAGAAGCGCGGAGTGAGGAATGTAGATTTTTTTTCGCATTCAGTATCTGTTTGCCCACTTAATGAAATGCTGATTTCACACTTCTTGGAAACAGACCTTAAAAGACTTGGAAATGAAAGGTTATTAAAGGTTGCATATTGTTGTAGGCAATACAAACGGCGAGCGTCCGATAACGACTTATAACCAGCTCGGAGGGAGGGCCGAGTGATGACTAAATCATTAATTAAATGGGGCAGTTTTTTTATTTTTAGAATGGAGGAAATAAATATCAAACAGCATACCTGACGGTTCTGATTCTGGGTAATAATAATGGAAGAGATGTCAGGAGGGGGTTGCGTGGAGGGTTCCCTTATCATCCACAACCCCTGTAGGCTGGACTCCGCCTCCTGTTCGCCCTCATACTTTTAAGCACTGCCCAACACCCCCCCCCCAATCCCGCTTGAGTTACTAGTGTAGAAAAAGTGTCACAGCTAGACTTGCAAATTTTGCTTCCAAAATTTAAAAGCATCCAAATTTTACTTTATGTTAAAAATATTGGAATTAGATGGGAAAGTATTCGAGGTTTCTGTTATTTGCTTCCATCAGTCACTCCAAGATAACGGTGGCCCAATATCGGCCTTTTAACAGTTATTTCCGTGTGGTACCCACTCACAACGTCACAGAGTGGGCAGGAGGCTGAAAGAGTAAAATTAGGGGAAGCATGGGGTGAAAACCAAGTTCTGTTTTAATTTAAAGAAAATGTAGAAATTGATTATTTCTGTATGTAAAACATTCGAGTTATTTTACCAACAAGAAAAATCGGATTTCTTTTCAATCATGATGTGTAGGTTAGGCCTGTTTTCAGGTAAGTGATTATCGGCCACCCCTGGTCGCTATTGGATGGATACGTGCATTATATATAGCATATTATAGACTGAAAAAATGCGGTTGCGCTTTTGAGAAATGCATTTATTCGCTCAGTTTTGAGGTGTGTTTGCTTACCGTTGTTTGCAGTATTGTTAAGCATAGTAACTTAACCACATACACCATTATGAATAATATGCTGTATATAATATTGGAGTTAAATAAAACCGACCATACACAACACAGTCGGTGACAAATCACCACACATACTTCACGCTCGGTTTCTATGAAATAAATAGTGTGAAACACGGGAGAATGTTCCCGGTGCAATGAAACAATTCTCTTATTTTTGTTTAAGAGAGAATTTCATGAAAACGCTATACTAGGAATTTTATTTATAAAACAAATTTTAAGGATTTATTTTAAGGAATGTTAAAGAAAGCCTGTCAGTGGTGGAGGAGTAGAATAGAGATAGAGGTTATGGCAGCATACGTGAGGCGCAGCTACAGTTCCAAGAGGTTAATGTTGAGCTATTGGCTTCACAGAGCTGAGGAAGGGTAACAGCTGAACAGTAAAGTTGTGATGCCCTTTCGGATTATCACGGACCTGCTTGTCAGGAACTTACGTAGGCGGACCATCTAACATTAATTTATTAATGATATATTTTACGATGAATTTTCAGATAACCTTTGCAATAGCGTCGCGTTTAAAGATCATCTCACTAATGCTATGAACAGTGTGAATGTTGCTGACAGAAAATGACGGTATTGCTTTAATGTTATCATTTCTCTGCAGGTGAGCCTGATGCTGAATGGATGGCCGTTGATTTCAGCCTTTGCAGGAGATCAGGATGTGACAAGAGAGGCTGCTAGCAACGGAGTGTTGACCCAGATGGAAAAGGGAGACCGAGCCTACCTTAAATTAGAACGAGGAAACCTAATGGGAGGGTGGAAATACTCAACTTTCTCTGGATTCCTGGTGTTTCCGCTTTAAGTGAAAGCAACGTTGTTTTTTTTTCCTGAACCCTATACTGTCACAGGAGGGTTGATAACTTTTTATTTTCCCAACAGCGCAAACGCGTCCCAGAGCTAGACAGAAAAATCAAAGGGACAGTATCCCATTTGGTAGTCTGTATTCATAAGCAACTAATTCAATGCATTTCAATTCATTCAGAATATATCGCATATCTAATATACGAACTAGGTCGACGGTCACTTTTTTAAAAAAAAGTACGTGAAACAGTTACCATTACACAATAAATTGGACATTTTTCATTTTAGAAATGGAAAGTTTTATTTTAGAAAGTACAACCCTGTAACTTAATTTTCACAGCATTAGCGTTACAGCCTGGACAGGCTGCCAAATCGAGAATACTGTCTGATACGTTTGTCAGGAACAGCTCTGTTAGGTCTGGTTGCCAAAACGATACTATCTCTTCAAAAGTGTATGAAAGCAGAACAAATGCTTACTTATGCCTGTATATGTCTGCTATGCGGAATTTTAGAGACGGTTGCAGCCCCAAACGCAGCATTTATTCTGTTTCTTTATTCGCCCTTGTATTTCTACACCCTATAGATACAGTATTGTCAATTCCGTTAAAGAAGGTTAACAGTCTATATAACCAAGCATAAACCTTATAACGGAATTCTGGTGATTTTGATCTAGCCAACAAGGGCTGTTAGTTGTGTTTCAGTATTTCGGTGTATCCTGAGTTTATTCTGTGGAGGCTGCTATGCGTTCTGATGCATATCTGTCGTTTTTGTTCCAGTATAATGTGGCCATATTGAACGGCAGAAATATAATGAAAAGTTTATCACTGTAATATATGTGTGAATATTTATAAAATTGAATTTTGCTTTATTTCAATAAATTTTAAATGTAACTTTTATTTTTGTTAACCAGAAATCATGGTTGGTATGCATATTTTATTCTGACGAGACAGCTGAGAGTTCACACTGAAACAAGTCACAAAGGGAGATAGCAAGAATTGCAGATGCTGGTGTCAGAGCCAGTACAGTGTGGTGCCGGTGGAACACGGTAGGCTAGGCAGCAGAGGAGTAGGAAAGTTCTGAAGTGACCCGACCCGAAATGTCGGCTTTCCTACTCCTCGGATGCTGCCCAAGCCGCAAAGGGAAATAGATTCCGCCGGATTGTTCTAAAATATCAGGACAATGTTTAGTCACCGCCGAGATCCATTCAGGAAATCGGTTTGATAGAAGAAAACACACATTTGCAGAGCGAAATTAGTCCTATATATGCTGTGGAGATATTTTGTGCCAAGGTCACACCTATTTGTGTGCTCCAGCATTCAGTAATTTAGACATTTCTTGTGTAAACGCTATAATTCAACTCATTGTTACTGCTTGTGTAGAAGGTGAAGACTGGCGCATGACTGTTTGGTGTGCGTAGTAATCACCGTCACAATCCGCCTCGGTGTGATGACCAGCGTATTTGAAAACAATAAGAGTTGTTTCTTTAAAACAAGTGTCCTGTTCTCCTGGTGAATAGGAACAGGTACTGAATTACATTTAAATTTCCTATTTTGATAGGATCTCGTGGACTGTGCGTTAGTGCAGTTTAAATTGTCTTTACTTTGGTTTAAATCCACGACTTTTGCTAAACGTGCGGTAGCATGGTTTTAAGGAGCCCGCAATTGTCTTCACTCATTTCAGCTCATTTGTGCTACATTGACACACGATAGTCTTCATATTGAATTAACAAGCTTTTAAAAAGCAGTGGCCGTTTTGCAGAAGTACTTGACTTTGCTTCAATTTGCAGAATATAACCAAATCTCGATATTCTATCCTAAGATTATTCAATTTCAGTTTGATCTAGTTGAAAGGAACCGTTATTTAAACGCGAATTCGGACTCAGCAATAATTTGTATGTTTATTTTCCTCACCATCAGGTCTGGTTGTATTTGTATAGTTGACTTGAAGCCACACCTATTCTAAGTTGTTACCATGCGAAAAAAAATCCAGAAGTAGAAGCTGACATTACATTCATCAACCTGCCAAGACTTGTTTTGATTAAGATTTTTTGATGTGAACTCTGTCACGTGTTCATGCCAGTGTTTTAAAAAAATCAGAGACAGGACTGGGAGCACCAGGCCTGACTGCGGTTAATCTGAGTAACTCCCAACTCACTGCTGCAGTGAACAGCTTAATTAGCTCCTGTGGGGAAAATTAACACTTACATAATCAAAGATGCAGTATTTGCAGCTGTATTAATAGGAAAAACCTGATCTCCGCATAATCACCACTTGGAAGCATAGTTAATTTATTTGAGATGAATAGGATTCTGCTTTGATGAATAGCATAATTCCGTTCTGATTTTACTCCTTTTTTTCCTCTATTTGGCTGTGATCCGCTGGATTTAGGAGGCGTCTCAATTTCTCGATAGTGCCGACGAGGGTCTTAAGCAAACTGCAGTGCGTTGCTTTAGATTCTAGCTGCACCGCTGTTCCAACTTCAGGGTTTTTCCTCAGACGTATAAGCGTCCGGAGGGGGGAGAGAAAGAGTCGGGAGTCACCCGATGATGTACTGAATCATTTACCACGCCGGTGGCCCACAACCCGTGCACCTGTAGAACAGCTGCGATTGGAGACGTCTCAAATTTCAATCCAAGTTTTAGCCAGCCCGCCACTGAGTTCGCTCGAGCGTTGCCTTTTCCCTGCCGATCAGAGCAATTTCATCGTTAAAGTTTATTCTTTGTTTCTTTTAACCGTTAACAGGTAAATGCAGTTTCATCCCCAAACCCTGTCTGGAAGCTAGGTCTCTGGTGACAGACGTTAATAGAAACTTTACATTGAGTTCATCATCCGTTTTTTACAGCCGGGAACCCAGAGAAACGGTGCGCTGTGACTTCTAGTGAACAAACCGTTATGTAGAGTTTGAGTTTGAATGTTTACGGAAGCCTTTTTAAATGAAATCTTTAAATAAAATTGTCATTTAGCTATTTTCAGCAGGACTCAATCATAATTCATCATTCGAACATCCTGTTTCATGAAAACGGTGTAACGAGGCCACCTGTTCGTTAAATTCAGTTGTTTTGGAGGAGCTAATATCCCAGGATAACTTATTTAGCTGTTCACGTTTACCGCAAAGTTAAACATTGGTATCGTTTAAATCACAAGTTCCAGCCTCGGTTTGCCTTTAAACTGGTATTTATCAACTTATCCGCGAGAGCCCACTCCATAAATAATCCGAAAAAAATCGCATCTACCAGAAATTTGTGATGAACTTTTATCTTGTATCGAGGGAACAAATGACTTGCACTTACAATTTCACAATGCAAATCAGTCACTTCAACCATGGTGTATGTCTTGGGAAAATTAGATTTTTAGAATGTAATGCCTGAATCTGAGTTTAGAACTCTAGATAACGTTGTAAAATTCTGGAGGACTGAGGGAGTCAATGTGACTGGTTTAATTGACTCACGTTGTTTAAATTAGTTTAATTATTTCGAGTGGGGAATGGCCAGAATGCCACTGACACGCCTTCAACAAATCCAACAGAACAGTAGGCATGGTGACCCTACCAGTGTTGAAAGTTGGAAAAACAATTCTGCATTATCAAATAAAGTCATCGAGAGTTTAGCACTACGTTTTTGGACAAGTCCTATCTTAATGTTCATCTTTACCAATTAAAGCTTTTAAAACAGTTACTTTAACCTAACATAAATCACCTGCCTGTAATGGTCTCCAGATTTGGACATTTGAACTAACTCAGGAGTTTTTAAAGAAAATAGTTTGGTTTCCTTGTGTAAAGACCATTGCTGGTAAACAGAGATATTTTGGAGACATGGTAGGACATTTTTGTGATGAATCTGCGGCAGATACACTCTGCTAAATGACAATTTTCAGCTTGAGTTCACAGCTTCGCGCAACGTCAAAAGGGCTTTCTGTCCTGTGTTGCGTGTTCGTTGACTGCGCAAATACAAGGATTAAAAAAATACGCTTAGCCACATTGTTGCAAACATTTGCTAGTTGTAAGCATATTCTTAGCTCTGTCTAACACTCCCATCATGAGAATATGATGCTGTGTAGAAAGCTTGAGGGAAAAAAAGGTGGACTATGGATCTCAGGTGGAGTGCGTGTAACAACTGGGTTTCAGAAGTAGTGACCACACATAGTGGGTAGTGCCTGTCATCAAACGCTTTGTTCATGAAATGAAATGCAGCTGTTGGTAATTGAGGAAAAAACGGGAGGGAGAGTCATCAATTACCCAATTCACAATGCCCACATTTGACACAGAACTTAGTTTACGGGTAGAATGGTTTATGATGTAGGTATTTTGCTGCCTCAAGTTTATAATGATTCTGGTGATGCCTAGAGGTCAGAGGAAAAAAAAATCGAACCTTGTAATCGCAAAATTTTGATGAAAACGTCAATATTATTTCACTTCAAATCCCGAAATACACCTCGCTTTAACTAATAGGTTGGATTAACCCACTCCCCATGACCAGCAAATGGCTTTATTCACAGGGGCAGAGAGTGCAAGACCATTGGAGGATACAATGAACTTGA
This sequence comes from Stegostoma tigrinum, assembly GCF_030684315.1. Lineage (NCBI taxonomy): Eukaryota > Metazoa > Chordata > Chondrichthyes > Orectolobiformes > Stegostomatidae > Stegostoma > Stegostoma tigrinum. The sequence continues at coordinate 28,843,897 of NC_081369.1, forward strand.
CGCCTGTTAGTTTTCGTCTGGAGTCTTGCTTTCTGTTGTAAATGTACTTTAGGAAAAAATGTAGAAAGGATTCAGGAGAACGTTCCAAGTCCCTAATCCTACGAAGTCGATCAGAGCAGTTGCGATTATTTCTTTAAGAGAACAGAGGCGGTTTTCTAAGTGTATTCAGAATCAAGAAGATTTCGACAGAACTTATTCTACTGTGTCGAAGAAAAAAAAAGTCAAGAACCAAAGGGTGAAAATTTAGAAGAATCTGAAAAGGGACATGAGAAATATTTCCACACAGCGAGTGGTTAGTTCTGGCATGTACTGCCGAGAGTGTAGTGGGATACTGAGCTGAAACATTCAAATGGGAATTAAACTTCTCTGCACAGTAAGAATGTGATGATTACAAAAGGAAAAGCATGATATTAATTAAGTTGCTCATTGGGAGAAGCTGTGCAGACTTGCAATTGTCATGCGATCGAGAGACAGGATGGCCTTTTTCTTCCTCCGAACAATGTAGACTGTGAAATGAGGCACCGGAGCGCACAGGGGAAAAATATACAGGAGGCTGTTAACACCTCCTTTTACCAATTCCGCCCCCCCACCCCCCCACCACCAGACTTAGTGAGCATAGGAAAAAGCCAACATTCAAGATTTGAAACATAGGTCTGCTGAGAGAGACACATAGTTAACATTTTGAATCTGGAATGACTACTTTAGAAGCATTCACAGTTTATTCCAGATTTTCCAGCAACCGCAATATTTTGCGAACGTTCAGGTTTTTCGGTTGGTTTTTGGTCTGTTCCCTTGGATTTCCTTAGCACCGCTTGATATTTTGTCCTCAAGAAGGCCATACTGACATCAACAAGTTAATGTTAAATCAAACAAAGCTCAAGGTAATCAAAAATGGAGTCTCAACAAACGTAAAACAAAACTTCCAAACTATTTTGCAATCTTATCCTTTGCAAGTTTAAATCAACTCTTTACAAGAGAAACTGCGGACGATTCAGTCGCGGGGAGGGTAGACCCCCTTATGCTGTGGTTGCCCAATGAATCTTAAGTATTTCTGTGCAGTTTGCAGTGAGATACCTCAAGGGAAAAGGGTCGCCGTCGTCGTTATTGTCCTGCTAACGCACAGCATACTCAGGGTTAATGCAAAATACCAGGCTCATTTGAGTAGAAAACTGGCATTCTGACGCGGTTCATTCTGGTTCAGTTTTAAATTCAAGGAGTTTTTTAAAGAAAAATACAATGCACAATAATTTGATAACCCGCCCAAACAAAAGGCTTTTGCATTCGAATTCCGAGTGTAGACGGCTGATCTGTGTAACACGACAATGAATTGAAAGAGTGCCAGAGATTGACATCCAATCCGTGGCGACCGCAGCGTCCATGGCAACCGGCGGGGACACCAAGTTCAGCGAAGTTTCCATTTGCAGGCCCACGGTCAGAAAATACTGGGCTTTGATTTAGGCTGAACGATTCCCAGGCGGCGAGAGGCAAGCGATCAGCAGTCACAACAACAAGAAGGCCGGAGCAGGAGCGAGAACCTTGCGCTTGCTGCAGAGTCACGAATTTAGTTGCAGCCCAGGAGTGGTGAGTAAGTTTGCAACTGTCGAAGTTTACTGGGCCGCGTGATAGCTATCTCGTCCCTAGCTTTTCGTACCGTGTTAATATCACAGAACCCGTGGGGAGGAGTCTGTTTTGGAGTTAAGTTGCCCTCAAATTAGGTCTAAAAGACTAACTCCACCTCCGAAAACGGTTGAATCGCGGAACCTGCCCAGACTGGGTTTAATTCCATCACGTTTGTACTTGGATACGGCGCGTCGTTGTCTTTTTGTTATTGGCTTGGTCAAGGTTTACAGCAACTCTCGGGTCATGTATGCTATAGAATACGTGCTTGGAGTTTGTGTATTCCTTTCATGCCGCGACTATAATAAAATCTACAGGACTGAAACCGCGAGAGTGTCGACACTTTATCAAGCTAAAACAGGAAAATAAATTCATCCTTGACATTAAGATAGTTTATTTGTCAGCGATGTTTTGCAAGTCTCATAGCACACAAGTTTAAATTGGGCAGGAAAGATATTCTAACATTGACGGCAAAACAGGGTTTAAAGTAGTTCTAAAAGGCGAGTATTCACAAGAAGCAAAAGGGGTATAAGATGAGAGTAATTCCTGATGTTGGAGAATAGGGCGTTGCTGGTCATTCATTGGGGAACAGTTTGCCGTCCCGCTTCCAGTACAACGTCTGATCTTCCTCATTTATTCTGAACAACTGCTCCTTTTTGTAAAACATTGAATTGCAATAAGGCGACTCAGTAGCACACTTGGCAATTTTGATGATGTCGTAGAATTTAGAAAGGAAATGGCTGTGGAATTTTTCGCGTCATTTTCAATAGTTGTAGTTTTTCTTTCAAAAGTGGGAGCCATAATTATGTACCCTTTATTGTATAAACTCACAAATGAACTTGGGAATCTCAACTGGCAATGGGTCGAATCTTTCTTGTCTCCGGATGGGCGAAGACGGAACGTACAACTGAAGATCCACCGGGACCCTCTGCGAAGTCCTGAGGTGCGCAATTACGTGCGAAGCGCCTGGCAAGTTGAAAGTTTCTGATTGCAGCACTTAGCTGGATAGAAAAAATGCTAGTCTAGCACCTCGATAACACCATAACTGACTCAGTAGCCCATCACCAGCACTTAGTCCTCACACTGCCCCCTCCTCCAATACGTAGATACTCTTAACCTCTTCACGTCTGAAGGAGACTGGGTCCAACTACCACTTGAGGTAGATCTGACAACCCTCCCGCATCCAACCCTCGTTTGCTGTGTTGTGCATTTCTTAGACAGCCAGGATCATAAGAGATCTGGGGTGGGGTGGGGAATGGGCAGTAGCATTAGTCTGGAGAATCTTTCCGCCTTGTGGCAATCGAACCGTTATTGGAACAGCTGAGGAGATTCAGGCTATTAATAATGGGTGATAAGTTCTTTGTCCTCATCGAATCGGACAATGTGCAGGGATTCTCAGAATTGTCTGGATGAATTCAAGATGAACAGCTTTGACAAAGTGATATTTTTCCTCATTTAATGGGTGAAAACATAGAAGGTAGTCACATATCCCATTGTCTTTGCACCAGTTCTCTGCAAGAGCTTCCTGAATCCATTTATTTTTTGAAAGTTAGCGTTGAATCTGCTTCTACCATCACCTGTAGCAGTAGATTCTAGATCCTTTTCACTAGTTGCATCTTAAGTTGTTGTTCTTTGGTTCTGCATGTTTCCACCAATGGGAACAATTTCTGAATATCTGTTCTGTCCTGACACTTCAAGAATTCAAATATCTCAATCAGATGGCCTCACAAGTCATCAAGGTGAATAAATCCAACATCTCCAATCAATCTACTAAGCTGAAGTTCCTCATGTTTGCAACCATGGACAAATCCAAACTGGCTGGCCAAATTACCACAACGTCAATCTGCCCATGACTATTTGTAACTTGATGGAAGGGAGTCACCAATAGTGTTTCCAATCAATCTGATTGTCCGTCATCAGAAAGCTGCACTTGACCAAGTGTGGCATCAAGGAGCCCTAACAAAACTAGAGTCATTGAGAATTAGAGGGGAAATTCTCCTCTGATGTCATAGCTAGCTTAAAGGAAAATGGTTGTAGTTGTTGGAATTCAGTCATCTCAGCTCAGGACATCTCTGCAGGAGTTCCTCAGGGCAGTGCTCTAAGCCCAATCATCTTTAGCTGCTTCAACAATGACCTTCCCTCCATCATAAAGTCAGAAGTACGGGACGCTCACAGTTGTTTAGACAATGTTCAGCATGATTTTTGATTCCCAGGTACTTCAAATGTGGTAAAAGCTCGACAATATCCAGGCTTGTGCTGACAAATGGTAAGGAACACCTGCATCACATAAATGCCAGGAAATGACCATCTCTAACAAGAAAAAAAAGTTAACCATTGACCCTCAACATTAAATGACAGCATCGTTGCTGAATCCACCACTATCAATATCCTCAGTGTTACTATTGTCCAGAAACTGAACTGGATGAGCCATCTGAATACTGTGGCTTCAAGGCTAGGATTCCTATCGTGAGTAGCTCACGTTCTGACTCTGCATAGCCTGTCCACCAACGACAAGGCACGAGTCAGGAGTATGACGGAATGCTTTCCATTTATCTGGATGAATGTATTTTCAGAAACACCTAAGTCACTTCACACCATGCAGGACAAAGCAGTCTGCTTGATTAGCATCTCATCCACAAATGTTCACTCCCTTTACCACTAACATAAAATAACAGCTATATGTGCCATATACAAGATACACCGTAGAAATTTACCAGTTCTACCTAGTACCTTTCCAGTTGATGACCACTACCACCTAGAAGGATAAGGGCAGCTGATCTATGGAACCTCATCAGCTTCAGATTCCCTTCCAAGTCACACGCTTGACTTGGAAATATATCACCAATCCTTTGGTGTTACTGAGTAAAAACTCTTGAATTCCCTTCCTTGCACAACAATGGTTCAAATAGACAGCTCACCACCACATTCTTAAAAGCAGTTTTGGAAGGGCAATAAATGTTTGCACAGCCAATACAGTCCACATCCCATGCACGAAAAACACTTCCTTTCTCTTTACTATATTCTAATTGTAATGCCTTCACAGCACGTCTATAGTACAGATCCCCGAACTGGATGCAATTTGCCAGTTGAAGCCAAGCCATTGTTTTATATAACTTCATGATAACTTCCTTGCTTTTGTACTTTAATTCCTTATATGAAGGTAAACTCAAACAGATAAAGGATGTCTGTGACTGTAACAAAACAAAACTTATTAGAATGCCTTGCAGGCTACAAGAAGTACAGGATTGAGGTGAAAAAGGAAATTAGGAATGCAAAAAGAGGATTTGGAAAAGTATTGGCAGGCCCAATCAAGGAAAACACATAGAGATAGTAGGAATTGCTGATGCTGGAGTCTTGAGATAACAAGGTGTAGAGCTGGATGAACACAGCAAGCCAGGCAGCATTAGAGGAGCAGGAAAGCAGCTCTTATGCCGCCTGGCCTGCTGTGTTCATCCAGTTCTACACCTTGTCATCTAAGGAAAACACACAGGTGTTTTCTTAGTACATTAACAACTATAGTATTACTAAGGAAAGGACAAGGCCAGTCTGAGATGTACAAAGCAACTTCTATATGGATGCAAAATATGTGGGCAGGGATAATAATGAATACCTTCTGTTTTCACAAAGGGGAGGGATGGTGCAGACATTCCAGTTATAGAAGATTGTGAAATATTAGTTACAACAAGCAAAATGCGAGAAGAAGTATCAGTGGGACTGACAAATTTGCTCTGGTGATTTACTCCCCTTCAAGATGGCTTATATCCAAGATGTTAAAGGAAATTGAGAAGGAATTTGACAAAGTCTCATTTGCTGGACTGGTCAGAAAAGTAAGTGGCCATGGGTTACAGGGGAATGTCATGAAGTGGATCCAAAAATGCTCTGAGAGGAACCATAGGGCAACGGCCAATGAAGGTTTGTGTAAATGGAAACTTAATTTCCATTGGTGTTCCGTAGCACACTGTTTTAAAAATAGAAGGACATTAAGTTAACATGATTTGCCTTTAGAAATTGGACTTTGTTGCAATGTGCTTCTTGGTCTGTGTGAACAGGCAAAATCGACTAGATCTGTAAAACGTATCCCAGCATATAGCATGGTAGAGAGGGAAACAAAACAAATTGAAAGATATGCAGCAATTTAACAACATGATCAATCATATTGATGAGAAAGAAGGGCAAGAGAAGATTAACATATTCATTGGGTGGAAACTAACCAGCCCCTGAATGACATTGGCATTGGTGAGTTGGTTGGCAAAATGGAGTGAGATCTGTAGAAATGAGATTCTCAACAATGAGGGAAGAAAAAAATATGATTCTCCAACCAAGCTTTAAACAGTGATGTAAGAATCTCCCTAATCAGCGGTGGCATCCACCTGTGTGAATTAACATGCTATTATTACCTAATCTTACCTCATTGATGTGCAGTTTCCCATTCTCCCATCTGTTACGTAGAAATTAAATAGTGACGATTCCCAACATGAAAGTCAAAGCAAATGCCTGGTGACTCCAGTTCGCCCTTTGGAAGCCTGAAAGGAGCAATATCTCAAGAGTGTGCTCCATGGGAAACCAATGCCCACATCCTTACTCTTGGACATTGTATTGAACACATACCAGGCTTAATAATTCAATGCTGCTCCTTAGAGTTTATTAGCACCTTTCATTGTAATGCTGCTGCCGGGACACTTTGAGCACAGGGACTCACCTTGTGGATTGAAGCAAGGAGTACCTTGAGGTTCCTCACAAGCTTTCTCAGCAGTCAGTCACTTTACATCCACTTGGATGCTCATAGCACCTCTGCCTTACCTTGTCTATTTGCACTTTGTCACCTCAGCTGGAGCTTAAAATCAATTTAGCGCAGACACAAAGCTAGGCAGCCACTCTTGATTATCAATTGTGATCAGTCAAAAGGGTAGATATCACCGTTGTATGTCAAGTTCACACCTGCAGTGTGTGCCAGCAGCATAAGCAGCAAATATACTGCATGAGCTGCAACTAAATGGTCATACCTCAAGTCTGTGAGGAGGAGTACTCAATCAGTCCAAGGGACATACTGTACTGGGTTCCCCAGCCAGAAAGCCAAGTCAAGAGCCTTGTTGAGTATCAGTCCAGGAGTTTAGATGTGGCCACTCTGCTCCTTGGGACTGTCAGGGTCAGGAGTTTCCATACCTCCACAGTTGGGGAGTGGGCCACAGTCAGTCCTGCTGGTCCAGCATAACTAGTCTGGAGGTTAGTGGTAAGTCATCTGGTGAGCTGACAGTTCAGTTAAGGTCTGGTCAGTCATGAGTCAGGGCTGCACGTCTAAGTCAGTAGTCAGGTGGAGTATGTTTAGTCCCGGAGGTCTGCTCAGTAAAAATCCAGGAGGTTATCAAAGGCCATGGTTGTGATGAGATAGTTGGAGAAATCAGTTGTATGGTTTGGAGGCAGTATGCTGGCCTGCACAGAGGATAATAATTCTGAAGAGAGGAAACTCAAAATTTAACTGGAGGAGAGAGTCATGCATTGGAGGGTGTTGATTATTTGGTGAGGAAGTGGTGAATAGTAATTACTGATGGTCACAACCACCCTGGTTTTGATTGGCTGTTAGAGGGGGTGTATTGCATGTAGTGCCGCATGATGGTAGAAATGACAACGTGTAGGCTATGCTGGGAACTGGGTAAAAAGCAGTAATCCCTTCGAGTTTTAAGATGAGGTGTGGCTAACAACAAGGAGCCTGTGTATATTTGTTCTTAAAAAGCAACACACTTACAAATATGTATTTGCATTTTCAATGAAGTGTCAGTCTTTCCACTTATTTCCCCTGAGAAGCAATTATGTTTGTTCCTCTCTCACGATGTGCATAGTGAAGGGTAAATCCTGGAGCACTGCTGGGCTTTAGCAATAGTGTCAGAGCTGGGGAACCTGGGGGGGCTCCTGGCAGTGGTAAATACTTCTGCCTCTGTGAGAGGGAGGATATAATGACAGAAGTACCATAGAGGTGAAGTGCATTGTGCGAAATTCTGTGAAAAATCTTGCCATGATTCACAGAGATAGATCTGCTGTGAAATTCACCAAAATTGACACAGTGATTTCTTTTATTAGTCATAGAATGATGACAGTGTAGAAACAGACCAGACAGCCCAACAAATCCACACCAGACCCATCCCCCAACCCTATCCCTGTAACCCTGCATGAGTAACACACCTAATCTACACATCCCTGAACAGTATGGCTAATCTAGCATGGCCAATCCACCTAATTTACACATTTTTTGATTGTGGGAAGAAACCTAGTGGTAACTCCATGCAGACACAGGGAAAGCGTACAGACTCCACACAGCCTGAAAGTGGAATCGAACCCGGATCCCAGGTACTGTGAGGTAGCAGTACTAACCATCGAGCGTCTCTAAGATTTTAAGATTCCTTTCAAGATTCAGTTCACGATATAATCTTTTCACATCATCATCTGTTTGCCCCCAACACCATTCTCTCGACTATACCCTCACATATCACCGTGAATACAAACACATGGATGCTGTCTCTCTTTGGAAATACGTTCAAGGTGAAGAATCTGTAGACAAATTGCTCATAATAGACTCCAGGAAACCATGGTGACTGGGTGATGTGATCTCCAGTATGGCCCCACCAGTTCTTTATTTCTTCAGGAAATCATCCAGCTCCCTTCTGAAGATGTGAAGTAAATCTACATTCATGCAGGCAAGTTATTCTGCTGGTTAATAATTTTCTGCAAACAGCACTTCTGCCAGCGTTAAAGAGTTCTGTGTGTACTTTGCAATTTATATTTATTTTCTCAGTTCCTTTTAATACATTTTGAATTATCTTAGTTTGTACAAAGTCCATTCCTTCATTCTTTTCAAGATTGAGCTCATCTCACTTTCAGATCTTTCCTTTTGCTAAAGTAAAAGCTCTGCTTTCTAGGTTTGGCCTGACATTCGCAGGGTCTTAAACTTGGTATCAGTTTAGTGCACCTGTCTTGAGTTTTCCTTGGCATGCATATCTTCAGTGTTTGAGGAGACCAAAACTAGATGCTAAACTACATCTGACCTGATTGAGACTTTATACAATAAAGGACAATGCTTCATGCACTTAGGTTCTGCCAGTAACAGGAAACAAACACCCTATTTGCTTTCCAAATAGCTTCATGATGCTGTTCATTTCATTGAACTCCTAGATGCTCTACCCAAAGACAGGCCCACAGCTCATTTTTTGCTGATGCTTCATTCTGAGGTGTTTTGCCTTGACAGTCTTTGCAATTGACGTTCATTCTCAGGGTCAGGGCAAGGAGGTAGGTCCTAAGCCTACTTCAACTGGAAGTAGAATTGATCTCTCTCAGTTGGCATTAATCTGAATTACACACCAGCCATCCAGTTGAACTGAGCTGACTAGCCCCACAATACTCATAACAAACTTTTTTTAAATAACTCCTCGACTATCCTCCTAGAGTTCAAGGATTCAGCAGCTTTGAACATGCAATCTTGTATAGTATGTATAAGGTTGAAGTTGCCATTACCTAGACTGAAAAACACATATCAGACATGAACCCATTCAGTGCTTCTACACTCTGCCGTCTCTGTCCGTCGGGATTCACATTTAATCTATTGTTTTTTCCAATGTTTTTATATAAGGTATTGAAGATTAAACTTGACTAATCACTTAGCTATTATTACAGCAATGTGGAAAGAGCAGGGAATTTAAATTAATTTATCTACAAATTAAATCAATATGATAGTCATTGCAGGATGTGTTGCAATTTGAGCACATGGAAATTGCTGGATATCAAGGTGATTCACAGTGAACACATCTGTAGTAAATGTTTGCAGCTTGTGGAACCTCTGATCCAAGTTGACAAGCTAACATTGGACCACATTCAGGGAAGGGGAAAGTGATTGGGGCATTTGCTCCAGAGGGCAGCCAATTTACTCAGACGAGGTAATTCGAATTTGATTTGTGATCAGGAAATGGAGGGTGTGACAGCATGGGATCCAGGGCTTTGCATTTCAGAAGTTCTGGCAATTATCTAACCATTATGAGATTCTTGAAAATTGTATGGATGATAATGGGGTCTGTAGGAAGGAAGAGCATACTGATCACTGTTTATTGAGCCATTTAATTGCGGGGAGGATGTAGTAATGGGAAGTTGCAGGATAATTATGGAAATAGTATTCTCTCCACCCACGAGCAGGAATCCAAGGTCCGAAATGTCAGCTTTTGTGCTCCTGAGATGCTGCTTGGCCTGCTGTGTTCATCCAGCTTCACACTTTGTTATCTTGGATTCTCCAGCATCTGCAGTTCCCATTGTCTCTGATCAAAAAGGCTATGTTGCCTACCTGCCCAAAGCCAGGGTTAAGGACTTCTTTTTGCAGCTGGAGAGTAATTTGGAGTGGGAGAGAAACCTAAGGTTGTTGACATCCATGTTGGTAGCAATGCTATTGATAGGTCTAGAAAAGAGGTTCTACTGAAATAATGTGATCAGTTAGGATCTATATTACGAAGCAGAATCTCCATGGTAATAATCCCTGTTTTACTACCTCAGCCACAAGCAAACTGGTAAAGGCTGAATAATTGTCAAGGAGTTAAATACATGGCTGAAAGATTGTGGGTTCAGTCAATGAAAGGGAGCTCTACTGGTGGAATGAGATTCAACTGTGTTGAAAATTGGGGTCCCTTTTAAAACTGTGTTCTCTTAGGAAGTATTAAAAATGGAATACCATGTAGCATGCGATTTCGTTTAACCGCCCCAGTAGTAGCTAGCCTTATACATGTATAATGAAAAGACACGTGGGGTCCTGCACTACTCTGTTAAGAATACAGTCTGTTGGAAAATAAGGAGTTTTTGTTCTCAGAAGGATTGAAAACAGACCTTCAAATGGAGTTTGGCAAGGGGACGATGATCATCCAATATCACAAGCAGCTGTCCCATGGGCCTTGGCCTAAAGGATTCAGCCAACTCATTGGCAGCATGCCAGTGATAAAGAGGGTATATCAATACGTGCTCAGGGGCAGGGGGCAGTCCTTATTGGCAGCAGTCCTTGTCAGGGAGCTTCATCCTCTCCAGTTGGAAGCTGGGCTATAAAGAGGAAGGATAACCTCAGGAAGAGTTCCCTAACACTTCAGTTAGAGAGCAGGATGCTGCCTTCAGAACTTACACCGAGATTGATACATTCCATGGCAACATCCTGTTTGTCCTCTGATTTGTGAACCATCTCCAATTGACTTGATGGTATATTTTCTTTTTCTAATTAATTAATGTTTCATATCTAAACTTTGGCTTCTTAACTATTGCTTCACAAATGCAATAAACGATCCGCAAGTTGCCTATAAATGTTGATTGTCTTTATTAAGTATCTGTGACCTCAAGACCCCAAAGCCAACACCTGAAGGAGCCTAGACAGCATTCAGGTGAATTGAATAACTAGCACTGTTGAGAGGGCTTGAAATCAATTAGAGGGATGGGGAGTGGAGAGGGATTGTTGAGGGAAGTGAAATGTAGGCTTAAAAAGCAGCAGCATATAGAACATTACAGGGCAGCTATTTGAATAACAATATCCAGTGTGGTACAGGAAGGGACAGAGTGTATAAATGTAGAAAAACAGCAGTAAGTACAGTTGAAGGCAAAAAAAAAATGCTTATAAAAAGACAAATTGATGGCTCTTTACTTGAATGCATTTGGTGTTTCAAACAAAAGTAAGTGAATTAACAGCAAAAATACAGGTTAATAGCTATGATCTTGCCATTGCAGTGACATGGTTAAAAGGAGTTCAAAGTTAGGAACTAAATGTATAGGGTGATTTGACTTTGAAAAGGAAGAGCATAAAGAGGTTGTTGCAGCTTTGTTTCTACAGAATGGAATAAATATGATAGCAAGAAATTATCTTTGGTGGAAAATGTAGACTCTGTATAGTTGGAGGTAAGAAGTAATAATGACAAGAATAAAAAATGGGAATGCTCTGTAGACCCCTAGTAGTGACTGTTTTATGGGATAGAGAATAAATAGGGAGGCATTAAGGGTATGTAAAAAAGGCTGTCTATTAATGATAGGTGATTTTAAAGTTCATGTAGATTGGGGAAGTCAGACTGGGAGAGGTAGCCACAAAGGAGAATACTCCTTAAATTTGGGATGGTTTCCTTCAATAATATGCTATGGATCCAACCACAATCTGATTATTTTGGATTTGGTGATTTCCAATTAGGTAGATTTAAGAAATGATCTCAGTAAAAAAATTTCCTAGAAAACAGTGACCATAACATGGTAGAATTTAAGATCCAGATTGAGAGTGTGAAACTTGGCTCAGAAACAGTTATGTTAAACATAAATGAGAGCAATTATGAAGGAATGACTGAAGAGCTAGCTGGAGTTAACTAAGAAAGGAGTTTAGCAGCAAAGATGGTTGAAGAACAATGACAGATGTTTTAAGAAAATAGTTTGTTGCTCAAAAACAAAGATGTATCCTATTGAGGAAGAAGGATTCTAAGAAGGGAATAAGCTAGTTATGATTTACCAGGGATGTTAAGGATAGCATCAAGTTGGAAGGGAAATAAAAATGTGGCAAAAATTAATGTGAAGTCATAAGATTGGAAGTATTTTAAAAACCGAGAAAAGATCTCCAAAAAAAGGAGAAAGTAAACTTGCAAGTAGCATAAAAAAAGGCAAGCTCTTAAATATATGAAAAAGAAGCTAGAGACCAAAGTTAACATAGACGCCCATTGAGAATAATGCTAGGCAAATAATAACGGGGTATGAGGAAATGGCAGAGGAGTTCAATGAATATAGTTTTTCAGTTTTCATGGTAGAAGACACCAATGGGATTTTAAAATTACTAACTCAAGTAGCCTAAGGACAAGAGCAAAGAAATTAACAATAGTCACTTGAGGAAAATGTACTAGGGAAATGAATGGGGCTAAAGAGCAATAAATCTCCTGGATCTGATTGGATGCAGTTTTTCTTTATTCATTTATGGGATGAGGGAATCCTGGGACATTTTTTAAAAAAAATAGAGATTGTGAAGGCACTTGCAGTAATTTCCAAATATCAGTAAATTCTGGAAAAATGCAAGAGGATTGGAAACCAGCAATGTGACTTTTTTAATCAGGAAAAGAAAGAATCAAAAGAACACATGGCTATAGGCCTGCTGGCTTACCATCTGTTATGAGGAAAATGTTAGTTTATCATAAGGGATTTAGTAGCTGAGCACTTAGAAGTTGAATGGCCTAACTTTTCCAAATATGTTCTTTGAGTCTACGACCTATTTTGAAAACTTTGTCGCAGATTTGAATGTCAATGTTGACTAAGATGCTTACTACATCAATTACAATATTCAGCGCTGGGTTCTAATTCATCTTTCGAGTAAAAATAGTTGTACCTGATGAGTTACCAGGAGTGATGATGATAATATCTCAGATTTCATAGGGCTTCATATGCAAATGAATTTTGATGTGAACTCCTCAATAGGACTCTTTTTCTTTTGTAGTTGCTCTCCTATTATTTTTTTTAGTTTATTTCCTCATTCAAAAAAACTAAAGTATACTCTCCAAACATCAAATGCTTATTTTGATGACTACAGCTGAGAGTTTTTAACTCCTTCTTGCACGTTAATCAACCATAACTGTCACATAACTTAGAAGGTATTAACTTTCAAGTGGTTGCATCGGTCAAATCTGTCAGAGTTAATAAAAGTGCTTACATCCTGTGTTGTTAAATATGTAGCATTTTAAACATTTATTTATGGGTGGGTCTGTGTTACATACAAGGCTCTTATTCATTGCTAATTTTCCTCAAGAAGGTGGTGGTGAGTCACCTTCTTGAGTTGCTTTAGTCTATTCGGTAAAGGTATTTCCACAATACTGTTCAGTAGTGGATTCTGGGATTTTGAGCTGATGGCATTAAAAGAATGATGCTACAATTGTAACTCAAGATGGTTCACAATTTGGAAGGGAAATGGGAGTCGGTACTAATCCCATGCACCCATTATCCTTGATCTAGACAGGCAGGATGCCAAGTCTAGGAGGAAATGTCAAAGAAGGCTTCGTGATTTGCTGCAGTGCATTTTATAGATTTGTACACATCAGTAAATGTTTGTTTAAAGGCTGTTAAAAGGGTTTATCTTGAATTTTGTCGAAGATGTCTGAAAGGGAATTTAATCAGTGATCTAAAAATCGTTACTGATTTATCTTTATTTTGTTGTAATGTTAACCTGTAACCTTTGCTTGTTAAGCAAGGAAGTGCAATTCAATTTCAAATACTATTGTGTAGCAAGAGTCAGCTTGACCATGAAGCAATGAGACGTAAAGGCATGCTGTTTCTTACTGATTTATAAGGTTCAGGCAACATTGTTCATTTGTTAACAGTGTAGAAAAACAGCTGGTGGAAAATAAAGCAATTGTCCATACTCCATCATTTTATATACATCAATGTTTTTAATTGATACAAACAATATATAGAAACAGATTTAAGTTTCACTTGATAGTATAGGAAATATTTGGGACTAGGCTGAAACTACTGACCAAAATAATTCAATCAAAAAGAATAATAATAATTAAAGAAAGCCAAAGTGATCAACTACTGGGAATGTCATTTAAATTTTCCTTTTTATGAAGATGTTTAAAGTATTGTATATCTGTACAATGAAGAGAAATGTATATGAAATGGCAGCTTGCAATGTTCGTTTGATATCTTAAAGGTCAATGATACTGAGCTCAGAAATGGAAGATGTTTGAATTTATGACTAATTATAATTAGGAGTGGCTGTAGGTACTTATTTTTAGGTACATGTTTAAGCACTGTGTACTTAGTAAATTCATTACATTTGACTTCAAACCTCAAACTTTATTGAGAACTTTGCACTATTATGCTTTAGGTGGAAACATAATGCAGTCTTTAAGTGGCATGCTCTGACTGTCTTACCACCTTTTACTCCAGGTTCATTGCTGCATATCAATATTTATATACTTTGCTTACCCAATTTTTTTTTGGCAAAACCCACAATTTGATTTGGCAATACGTGACACTGTCCTGTTTAATCATAGCCATCTCTGACACATCTCTAGCTTTGACTTAACAATGTAACCAACTGGCTTTTAAGGTTAAAATCTATGGTATAAAATCTTAGTTTTCCAGTTGTTCTAGAGCTGACCTTTCAATTTTGCATTTATTCCATCATGGGAATGCTTTTTGCAGGAGTAATTTAAATTTTTTCTTTATGCTACTGCTAATAATATTCATATTTGCCTTCAACACCAATTTTCTAATCATCATCAATATTCTTCTTGACTGCTTCTTTGCCCTTGTTCTTAAAATGTTAGCAGATACAATACTCTGACTGGTATCCACTTGCATGTCCAACGATCACTAATGTTTGTAAGATATTGATTGCAACCATGAAGCTGAAGTATTTAATTGCTATCTTTTGATATTGATATAAAAGAATTTAGAATGGCTGAGAATTCAACTGACTTGTTTCAATACTGGTCTGACGGTAAACGGTGTGGCTGCGTGAATTTGGACTGTGAAGATTAAAACTGAAGGATATTCAGGCACACATGATGTTGTGATGTTCATTTATTTTGTGTAAACTAATTACCAAATAGTATGTTGATCTGTATTGCACAGATTAATGATAATCAATCTGTGTGAATTTTATGGGTTTTATTTTTTACTGATTTAATTACAAATGCAAATTTTTCACTTACATTTGAAAAATAACACAAATCTTAATTTAATATTCCGCATGGTTTAGGTATATGTTTTTTCTTGAAGTAACCCACAATGATTTCATGTCAGGGTTTATCAGAAAGATTGAGGAGGGAAACTTGACTCTTGGATGTACACAAATGCCTCAGAGTTTGTACAGATGATGTGATAAATCTCGTTTCTTTGTGCAGAAGGTCATCCAAAGCTGCCTTTATTTCCACAATGCACTAAGTTTTCCAAGGGGACTAGCAATATGCAAATTGTTCACATTTTTATTTGACTATGCTGAGTTCTGAAATAACAGCAAATTAATGTAATTAAGCAAAAAAAACCTCAATACAAGTTGGCATAATCAAAGTGATTTGTAAATATCTTTAGTGTTATTGCAGACTTAGACCGAAACAACATTTTTTCCTCTAAGCACGCATGTTTAGATGTGCAATGTGAAGTTTCGGGAATGCAGAAATGAAAATACTTCCATGTTTCAATCCACTAGTTTGGACTTAAAGCTGCTATTACTGAGCAGATCATGAGTTTCAATTGAAACACTATTAAATATGTTGAATTGGCGCTAAAAATGACCTATTCCAGATTTCAAGGCCTGCAAATAAGTAGAAGTGAACATAGGATCATTATGATAGTCCTTGAGGGCCAAATGTTATTTGTCCCTGTTATGGAGATGTAATGCAAGTTTTAATAAACAGGTGTCCACTCTGAATCTATTCTGAGCAGAAACACCTATATTTAATTATCGCATTGGCATAACACAGACAAATTCAGTCTTCATTTTTATTATTGTATTTCAAAATCTCTGCTTTCCCTTACGTAAGGAGTATATCCTTCTTTGAGAATGTTCTCTTTGGTTCACAAGCAGAGTGACAAAAAGTCATTTTTTTAAAAAAAAAAGTTCACTCCAGGGACATAGATATTGCTGGCTGTGCTGGTGTTTAGTGGCCACCCCGAACTGCCATGATAAGGTGGTGTTTGCTGCCTTCTTGAACCCCTGTGGTCCATGTGTTGCAGATAGACTCATGATACCGATCAAGAGGGAGTTCTGGGATTTTGACCCGTTGGCAGTGAAGTCAGGTTGGTGAATGGCTTGCAGGAGAACTTGCAGGTGGTGATATTCCCATATATCTACTGTCTTTGTGCCTCTAGATAGAGGTGGTTGTTGATTTAGAAGGTACTGTCCAAGGATCTTTGGTGAAATTCAGAAGTGCAACTTGCAGATCATATACGTTGCTGCTACTGAATATCATTGCTGGAGTGGCTGAATGTTGTTTTATAGTCAAGTCAGCTGCTTTGTCCTGGATTGTTTCAGGTTTCTTTGTGTTGTTGGAACTGCATGCATCCAGACAAATGGGGAGTATTCCATTACACTCTGGCTTGTGCCCTTGCAGGTGGTGGCGAGTCAGGAAGTGGGTTACTCACTGCAGATTTGATAGCCACTATATATTTATATGATCAATCCGGCTGAATTTCTAGTTAATGTTACATCCATAGGATGTCGATAGTATAGGATTCAGTGATAGTAACACCACTGAATGTCAAGACATGGTGCTTGGATTGACTTCCATTAGCAATGGTCTTTGTGTGGCACAAATTTTACTTGCCACTTGCCTGAATGTTGTCTGTGTCTCTCTGCATTTGGACATGGACTACTTCAGAATTTGAGGAGTCATGTGTGGTGCTGAATTGTGCAATCATCAATGAGCATCCCCACTTCTGAACTTATGATGGAGAGAAGATCATTGATAAAAGACTTAAAGGTGGTTGAGCCGAGGACAGTGTCTTGAGGAACTCCTGGAGCTAAAATGACTGACCTCCAAACAACCACAACCAACTTCCTAGGTATGACTTCAACCATTGGACAGTGGTTCCCCCTCTCCAGATTCTCTCAACTCCAGTTTTGCAAGGACTCTTTGTCATATTTTGGTCAAATGCCTAAGAATGTTCTTAATAATTATTTAAATACAAAAACTTGTCATACAGAAAACTGCAAGACAGAATCTATATTTTCCCAGTTTATCGTATTGGAAGAGAGAATTTTTTATGACCATATACCCTTCAGGGCCGTAGGTTCCTGATCATCTGTGCAATGGCTGATTAAAGCAAATAAAAATATTTACACAATCATCTAGGACTCCCGCTATGGATTGTTGAATAAAGTAATGTGGTACTAGCATTATTGGTGCTAGTACAAAGATAAATCCACAATTAATAAAATCTCTGAGAAACAAGCCTGAAGCCAAAGATGCATCTCTGATGGCAAATCCACTATCAGACTTAGAGATAATGGGAACTGCAGATGCTGGAGATTCCAAGATAATAAAATGTGAGGCTGGATGAACACAGCAGGCCAAGCAGCATCTCAGGAGCACAAAAGCTGACGTTTCGGGCCTAGACCCTTCATCAGAGAATCCACTATCAGACTTACTTTACTTCAGGCAAAGTAAATCACAATAGGCTAAAGACTTACGACCAAGAAACTGCCATTGCAGCTAACTGTCAAACATCTTCCCCATGGATTGCAAGCTGATTACTATGGGAATGATCTGAACTAATTTTAAGCAGGAAAGGGATTATTTATATAAAACAAAGACAGAGCCTTCTCTATGGACAAGTCCGCTCAGTTAAGCAGATGTGACTCTCATTAGAACAATCTCCAATGCCAAGAAAACACAATTCTTAAGCAATGCCATACTAATCATGGCCTTCATTTAAAAAAAACATTTTTAGGCCTAAGTAACCATCCAAAAAAAATGGATCTTACTTTGTCAGAACAGCTGCGAGTCACTCATGTCACAATGACACACCGACTCAGTGTTTGCCGATATAATTTACATAATCATTTGCAAACAAATCAGGAGGAGGATTTTTGTAAAGGCTTTTCTGAAAATGTGCTTATGGGGCCCACAAGAATATAACCAACATGTGATTATTCTATGATTCTCACACTGAAGAGGCCATTCAGCTTGTCATTTCTGTGCTGGGTGTCTGCTACAGCAACTCAACCATTGTCACTTCTTGGGCTCTCTGTTCCTGCACAAACAACCCCCACTTTCCCACCTGGAAAACCATAGTAAAACAATGGTCATAGTTGAAGATGAAGGGACCAGGTGTACTGGAACGTCATGATGTGGCATACAAGACAATTTGGATCAGCTTGGTTTAGGATTGCCCCTTTTTTATATGGCCTCCCCTCATTATTCTGATCTAAATGCATAATTTCACATTTCACAATTAAGTTTCCTCCTTTACAATATCTACCCATCCCATCAGTCAATGTGTTTGAAAGGCTTACATTATCCTCCTCATAGTTCACAATACTTCTAAGTTTCGTTTCACCTGCAAATTTTGATCATGTGCCCGCACATACAAGCCTGAGTCAAGATTGCATTTCAAGTAAAGCAATGATCCTACTCCCAAACCCTAGGGAACCCCAGTGCATTCCTTCTTTCACTCTATTAAACAATCATTCAACCCTGCTGTCAGTTTCTTGCACTCAACCAACTTTATGCCAACATAGTCAATTTTCCTTTCATTTCATGAGAGATATTTGCATCCCAAAAGAAAAGTTTAATTAATACTTCTATTCCCTTTTGTTGGTTATTTGCCCATAAATTGCTTTAAAATATAGCATTTCATTCCTTCTATGTTTGGTTCTCCTTTCATTAATAGCATAGCTGATCAATCATTAATCTCAACTAGACTTGATGGGCTGAATGGCCTGTCTCTACACTGTTGGGACTATGTGATTCTATGAATAATTGGCATAGATGATCCATTCACTGCGGAACCAGTTGACTATCTTTTGCTTGCTATTTAGATAGTCAGCATGCAAGTTGCAATATGAAGCAACTCCGTGGGTTTGATGCTATGTTCTAAAAGTCTGCCTTTCTATCTACCCCATTGAAAGAGGGTCTGCCCCGTCAGATGATGATTAATGAGGAGTGAATAATGTAACAGATCACAAGGTTAGAGAGGATGCCTCACTACGAGGACAAGGATTTGACAGCAAACATTGCTATTAGTAGTTTGAGTACTTATGAGGGTTATTAATTCCATCTCAGATGGATTCTCTGACTTGTTTCCCTCTGATGCACTTGTTTATGAGGGTTTGACATGTCCAGGAATACCTTTTGTGATATTATTCTGAACTAGTAGATCATAAGAACATAAAGGAGGAGAATTTAGCTATTCAGCTCATCTAGTCTGCTCCACCATTTGATCATGGCTGATGTGTTTCTCAACCAGATTCTTCGGCCTTCTACTGGTGATCTTTATTTCCCCTTAGTAATCAATAACCTGCCTATCTCTGTCTTAAATGCACTCAATGACTGGTCTCCGCAATGAGTGCCACCCTCTGGCTGAAGGAATTCTGCCTCATCACTGTCCTGAAGGGTCGTCCCTTCACTCTGAGACATTGCCCTTAGATTCTAGTCTCTTGTGGAAATTTCTTCTCCATGTCCCCTCTATCCAGACCTCTGTGTCCTGTAAGTTTTGATCAGATTCCTCCTCATCCTTCTAAACTCTGAGTACAGACCCAGAGTCCTCAGCTGCTCTCTTTATGACAAGCCCTTCATCCTCTGTCTGCACTGTGGGGCTTCAAACAACAGATGATTTAATACACTCATAGTAGGCCCATTTATCCTACCTGGATAATGAATGTGCAGAAGAGGGAAAAAGTGAAAAGGCGAAAACAATCTTACTTCAAATAGTCTATCAATATTAAAAATATCTTCCTGAGCAAATTGCCTACAACGCCTAGCTAGACTTGAATATATCACAACACAAAAAGAAAATTAATTTGACTATACGTACATTAACCACTGATTCAACCAGTACTTTTGAGTTTGAAAACTGAAGGCATGCTGATTTGTAGAAAGACTCGAGATGCAGCAGAAGTTACTGATCTTTGCCTAGTACCAATCCTTCTCATAACTTCTGCAGTCCTAAAGGAATTTACAATTGGCCCATGGGTAAATTATTTCAAACAAAAGCACTGTTCATGTGACATCAATGTTGATCCCAGTTGCTGCAGAACCACATAAATTAAATTGTGTTACTGTACAGTGCGGGCAACGCCATCAAATCCCTTGATAACAGTATTTTATACCAAGTCACTATTCTCAACTTGGTCAAAATCACTTAACCACGCTTTGGCTTGTAATAAATTGCACAGTATTAATATTTATTGAAATGTTAGTTGTTCCACAAGATATGGAATATATCAATGTGAAATAATTCTTTGATCAAAAATGCTTCCTATGAAAGTTAGGAGTTCCACAGAGATTCATTATTGGTCACTTGTTTTACCATCAGTAAATGATTTCTAACGGCGTCGTTGGACATTTAAATTACCATGTGTATATAACAACAGTGTGCTTCATTACTTCACCCAGGCCACAGAATAGCTTTCTGAAGTCTTACTGCACAGTGCTCCACGTTTTTGGTCATTATTTGGAAAACGATCCCCAATCTGAAAAATCACAAGTGTGATTCTAATTTGCCTTATAAAGTATGTAAGAAATACCCATCTGCCAATCTAGTATTTATTTTGATGGTGAATGTGATATTTCCATTTAGAAGAAATCTGAGCTTTGGTGATTTTGTAATGAGTAATGGAAAATTCTTTGCCCACTTTCACAATAATAGCTCGAAAGGCAGATTGGGACATAGTACAATCATGAGAAAATTTTTAAAAATTACATTCATATTTGTATGCTTTTTCAATCTTATGAATTGCATAACAATGACATTTTGTAATTAATGGCTCACAAATCAGGTTCAGAAAATGATTTTATCAAACATTTCAAAATTTCGCTCCAAATATCACCCAATAACGTGGATTCAGATACCTCACATAGGCAGCAGTTCAAAAAGGCAGCTGACCACTACCTTCTCAGTGGCAATGAGGGATGGGTAATAAATGCAGGCCAGCCAATAAAGGCCACAACCCCTACAACAAATTTTTAGAACCTACTTTTCATTCTGGTGCCATGTGCTTCTCACAGAATTTTGTGCACCCTGTCTAACTTTTTAACTATATGTTTGCAAAATTGCTGGAGTTGAACTAGAGTCCCTAACAGAAGTTGCTCAACAACAAATAACACCTGACTTTCCAGTGCATTCAGTTTCTTGCAGAGTCCTTACTGAACCAGAGGTCTGCATTCAAGTACTACCTGTCTTGGAGGTATGTTCATAACAGCAATTAAAAGTCAATCTTTAACATTTCATGCTGAAGGAAACCCCAAAGTATTGTTCCATTTGTCAATCTAACAAAAGAAAAACATTAAAGTCAAAATACTGTATGTCAGCTGCTAAGTTCTTGCAGCAAATACTTTAAGTGCATATTTAGGAATAGAAAAGATGCCAGAAATTCAAATTTATTCAGCAACATTTGAGAGGAGCGAAATATAGTTACAGAAATACAGATCATAAGTCTTTCTGAATTGACCTGAAACATTAACTCTGTTACACCCTTCTTGATGCTATCAGACTTCCTGAGTAGCCCACTTTATTTTCTGTTTGAATTTCAGATTTCCATATCTGTACTATTTTGCTTTTGCTGTTGCAAGTTCCCCATAGAAATCACTCAATAATTTATCCTGCTATTGTCCAGGTAGCTCCCAATGTAGTAGAAAATCTCTACAGAGGAGAAAGACTGATGTAAATATAAAATTTAGCGGACTGCCCATTTGTAAATGCAGTATTGTCCAATCTTGTAATCCTGTTATAAATCACAGCATGGTGCCCAGAAATAAGACTGAAAATCATACCTATAGGTTTCACTGATCTCTTAAATGTTTTGCACATACTCTAATTTTCTGGCCGTGGATGAAGATTCACTTCTCTTTTTGTTCTTTGTTGCATGTTTCAAAAGTATAATCTTCAAATGAATGATTTTTTTTGTTGGAACAGTCAGTTTCCATGCCAACCTTTCTTATGATAGTTTCAGAGTTGGAAATTTTTAGTAGAATGAGCATAGCATGTGATCAGGTTTGTGTTGTAAGCCACAGCATAACAAATTATGGAGAAACATTTTTATAATCAAGCCGTAAAGAAATATTTCCTTCTTAATTTGTAATGTAATCATGTTGTCTGAACTGCCTCAGCTGCACTGGGTAGAGCTACATTGTGAATGTCTGTGAAGATTAGGGTGATGTACATAAAATCATCAGCACACTTAAAGGTGTTGAAACAAAAGTAAACTGTTTAAATTCCTCCCCAATATTTTAAAACCATAATGATATCTTCTTTAAATTTATTTTGTTTACTTTCTAGGCCTTCTGTAAAATAAAATGTCTGTTTATGCTTTAGCTGTGTCTTTTACAACAGGTTATGTTACATGCTAATTCTATCAACATACATTCGTTATTCCAGTGTTGTCTGTGATGGCTCAGTCACAGGCATCAAATGGTTGGCGTTTGCACATCCCATAGAACTTCAGATTAATGAACTGGCCACTGGGTCATGACCTGCCATATTTTCAGACCAATGCCGCCTGAATGCCTGCATGCAGTGTATGAAGATGCCAGACATCCAACTGAGCAACCTGTGAGACAGTAGTCAATGCTGGGATTTCTGGAGGCTGGTAAGAGGAGATCAGAGGCAGTGAGGATAGATGGAAGGCTCTGCATACCAAGCAAAGGGTCCAAAGAGAACAGCGGCCTGCGGTCATGCATCTTCTTTGTCACTGTCATTATTTGAAGCAAATCCAGCTGAGACTGTCATGTCAGTGTTTGGACTCATGAATCACATCAGACAAAGTTTTTGACACAGTTGACCACCAAAATGCAAACTGATGTGACTGTGCAGTCTTAGCTATGTGCTCGTCTCACTCTTAAATTTGCCATTTCAAGCTATCTCTGATGTTTAACCCCAATGCAAGTAAGCACGCACAAAATGGTGCAGGAGTATGACTAATTGGATACCTGAGAGCCCATATAGTTCAGAAGGGTTGGATCTCTGCCTTCTGTACGATAAGATTCCAGAATTCTATTATAGGAGAGCAACTTGCTCAACTGTGGCATGTTTTCTCACATACATGATCAATAAAGTTTTTTTTGATAAAAGGAATTGTAAGTTTATGTATATAAGTTGACTTTGGTGTTGAGTGGGAGAAAAATGTATTAGCAAGAAGACCACGTTGGAATGATCAAATTAATTTACAAATAGGATTTGTTTCTGAAATGACAGTTTTAGGTTTAAGGTATAAATTGATGCAATTCCTTCCCAAAAAGTAAAATAAAGTTTCCAAAAGATCTGCAATTCTGTTTTATACCCAAGCAGAAAGTTGAAAATCCATCCTATTATTGTCTCTCCAAATGACTTCAGTATCACATGATACTGATCCTGACTAGAATATTATCATTTCAGTTATCGTTTTAGATTGTGACAGGCGTGTAATCTGAACCCTATGAACAGTTGCCCGTAAAATGCAAAGTTACTGCTGTAAAAACATGACTACATTTCGAGCTGTTTCAGGCAGTAAAGCTAAAAATTGCTTTGGATGTGGTGGACAGAATGTTAATGGCCACTTCAACAGCCATGCTTCAATGAACTAAAACATAGTTTAATATGTTTGGAGTTTAAATTGATGTTTTCATCGCGGATGCTCTGTGCGCAAAAAAAAACTGCATGTCTTTTCTTCAGTCATGGCTGATAGATGACTGTTCACAAAAGGACTACTAACAGATACGGGGAGATGTTCTGTAGCATCATGCATGATTCATTACTTCTCCCAGCTTTCCGGTACTTTTTGTGCTTTAAGGAGTTATTTTTTTAAAGAAACTAAATGTCCTGATAGTGCATCTTAGCAAAACAGGAAGAATGCTGAGATATCCGAAATGCACTTTCTCGTGATTATTTTATGCGAAGGATACATTTTTATTTTCTTTTAGATGTCAGTTACTGCCTTTATTGATTGTTTACTTGTTTTTTAAAAAAAACTGCCTTGAATTAAATTCATGTTTTTCTATGAATTTTGCCTCAGCAGGGTTGGCCAAATGTGCTTGGAAATCTCTTTGTTTATTTTGAGTTAAATGATTTATAAAAAAAAAGATCTGAGCACCAGTGCAACTGTGGAATATCACAGATGGTACCATAACATTATTATTCCGTGGGGATTACTTTCCATCACACATAGTAATGTTTTAATTGTGCAGAGACTCATAAGGCAGTTAATTCTACCTTTCGAGACATTTAATGCCATTACAAATGGGTTGTTGCCCAAAAATAATTTTGCAACATGAAATTGATTACCTGCATTTGAAACTCATAAGAACTGCTTTTTGCATTAAGTTGAGACATCTATTATGCAATAATTGAATGCATTCAGGAAAGACCAGTAGTGTACATTGGTTAGTGCTTTGAGTTTGATGTGATTGATGATCTCTGAAGGTGTTACAGCTTGAAATGTAGTTAATAAATTATAGTGCATTATTTCTTAATATTGCAATAATTCCAAAATTTATTGATGTGGGATTCTACATTCTTTTCAGTACTGATGATGTTAACCTTTTCTGAAAGCAGAAAGACTTTGTCTTGGGCTTTAACGTACTGGTCAATTTAGATTTCTTAGTCAGATCTTCCAGCACTTGTCAGCCTATGATTATCCGGCATATTTATACATTGCTTGCTTTTAAAGTAGGGAGGCTTTGCTAAAACAGTACAAAGTGCTAGTCAGACCACAATTTTGGACCCCTTATCTGTGGAAAAATAAGAAAGGTGAAGGTAAAGTCACCATAATCCTACTGAACCAAAAGGTAGCTCTCTCATTAGAGAGACGTACTGCTGGTGGTTTAACCAGAGGGCCACCATGCCTGGAATGAGGGGAGAAGTTGAGAAGCAGAGTCCTTCATTGTATATCCAGCTAGTGTGGGAATTGAGGCCATGCCGTTTGACGTTACTCAGGAGATGGTGCAGTGGGAAAGAATTCAGATTTTTGGGTCACTGGAACCTTTTTCTGGGGCTGAAAAGAACTGTCAAAAGGAATGGGTTTCAACTGAACTGTTGGGGAAGTTTCTGGTGCTATTTAGGAGACTTTAAACTTGTTGGGTGTGGGGTGGGTGATGGTAGAGGATTGCAGATCATAAGTAGTGAGGATAGAAATCAATATGAGGATGTTCTTTTTTTAAAATTCAGAACCAAGTTAATTAGAAAAGGCAGGCAAGAGCAAGTCAGAATGAGGTAACTCTGAAGAATTAAAAAGTATTTGTTTAATGCAAGAGGTCTTACACCTAAGGCAGATAATCCTAGGGCATATATGGGAACTTGAGACTGGGACATCATAGCCATTACAGAAACATGGCAGAGGGAGGGTGAGGACTGGCAGCCCGTTATTCCAGGGTTTACATGCTGTGGGAAGGATAGAAAGTGAGGCAGTGGGAAGTGGTGGCATTTTTGTTTAAGGAAAGCATTACTTCTGTAATTGCAGAGAGTGTTTCTGAGGGATCGTCCAGTGAAGCTGCATGCGTGGAACTGAGGAATAAAAACGAGATGATCACCTTAATGGGGATTATACTGTGCCTTCCCCAATAGTCGGAGGGAAATTGAGGAAGAAATATGTAGAGAGATCTCAGATATATGTCTGAGTGACGTATGTATGAATAATAGGGTGTGATAATGGGAGATTTTAACTTTCCAAACCTAGACTGGGACTGCCATAGCTTGAAGGGGTTGGATGGTGAGAAATTTGTTCAAGTGTTCAAGAACACTTCTTTATCAACATGTAGGTGTACCTACTAGAAAAAGAACAAAACCTGACCATTTCTGAGGAAAAAAGACAGGGCAAGTGACTGAAGTGTTAGTGGGTAGCACTTTGGGACCAGTGATTATAATTCTATTAGTTTTAAAATAGTTGTAAAAAAGATAGGCCTTGTATAAAAGTTAAAGTTCTGAATTGCAGTAAAGCAAATTTCTTTGATGGTATGAGTTGATTGGAGCAAACTATTCACAAGTAAAAGGACAACTAGCAAATGGGAATCTTTGAAAAGTGAGATAATGAGGTTCAGAGACATTATGTTCCTATTAGAGTGAAGACTGTAAGGCTGGTAAGATTAGGGAACAATGGATGAATAAAGATATTGAGGCTGGAGTAAGAATAAGGAGTTCTATATTTGGTATAGACAATTGAGATCAGGTGAATGTCTTCAAGAGTATAATAGGAGTATGGGGCATTCTTGAGAGGGAAATCAGGAAGGAAGAAAGGGGACATGAGACTGCCTTGGCAGATAAGCTTAAGGATAATGCAAAGGGCTTCGACAGGTACATTAAGGCCAAAAGAGTAACCGGGGAGACATTAGGTCCCTTTACAAATCAACAAGGTCAGTTTTTACTGATGAGAAAGAAGTGGAGGCTAGGGAACACAGGGAAATAAATATTGATGTCTTGATAACAGCCCGCCATACAGAAGAGAAAGTGCTGGAGGTCTTGAAGAGCATGAAGGTAGATAAATTTCCAGGACCTGATCAAATGTATCCCGGGACATTTGTAGGAAGTTAAGGAAGAAATTGTGGGGTCCCTAGCAGAAGTATTTATGTCATCT
The DNA here is from genome assembly GCF_030684315.1 of Stegostoma tigrinum. Lineage (NCBI taxonomy): Eukaryota > Metazoa > Chordata > Chondrichthyes > Orectolobiformes > Stegostomatidae > Stegostoma > Stegostoma tigrinum. The sequence goes on from NC_081369.1 coordinate 28,870,745, forward strand.
AATACCGTGGGTGAAGTGGCGGATGACTGGAGGGTTGCTAATGTTGTGCCTTTTATTTAAGAATGACTGTAAGGAGAAGCCTGAGAACTATACACCTCTGAGTTTGACATTAATAATGGACAAGTTGTCAGAGGGGATCCTGAGAGATAGGACATACATCCATTTGGAGAGGCAAAGACTGATTAGGGATTGTCAGCATGGCTTTGTGCATGGACAATCATATCTCTCAAATTTGATTGGGTATTTTTGGACGTAACCAAAAAGATAGAGGGCAGTGTGGCAGCCATTGTCTACATAGACTTTAATAAAGCCTCTGACAAGACTCTGCATGGTAGACTAATGAGTAAAGTTAGCTCATATGGGATTCAGGGAAAGTATGCCATTTGAATACAAAATTGTCTTGACAGTAGGAGACAGAAGGTGAGTGATACACATTTTTCATTCGCACTGGAGACCTGTGACCAGTGGTGTTCCACAGAAATCTGTGCTACGTTCACTTTTGTTTATAATTTGCAAAAACAATTAGGATAACAGTTTAGGACGCATAGTTTGTAGGTTTTGTGGATGACTCCAAAATTGGTGGTGTAGTAGACGCTGAAGAAGGTTACCTAAGGCACCTTGATCAATTGGACCAATAGGCGGAGGAGTGGCAGATGAGTGTAATTTGGATAAATGCAAGGTAATGTGGTTTGATACAACAAACGAGCAGCACTTTTATATGCTTACTGGTAGGGCCCTGACTAGTGTTGCTCAGCAGACAGACCCAGGTGTTCAGGTACATAGTTCTTTGAAAGTTGCATCACAGGTAAACAGCATGGTTAAGAAGGCACTTAACACGCTTGCTTTCATTCCTCAGATCATTTGAGTTTTGGAGTTGGGACATCATGTTGGGGTTGTCCAGTATGTTGGTGAAGCTGCTTTTGGAGTACTGTGTACAGTTCTGGTTGCCCTGCTATATGAAGGGTATTATTAAATTGGAGAGAGTTCAGAAAAGATTTTCCAAGATGTTGCTGGAACTGGAGAGTCTGAGTTATAAGGAGAGGCTGGATAGGCTAGGACCTTTTTTGTTGCAGGATTAGAGGTTGAGGGATACCTTAAGGTTTATAAAATCATGAGGGTCATAGTTAAGGAGTTTTTCACATGTAAGTTGGTTTCTGTCTGGAATGAACTGTCAAAGGAAGTGGTAGATGCAGGTACAGTTAGAACATGGAACGTTTAGACAGGTACATGAATAGGAAAGCTATAGAGGAATATGGGCCAAATGCAGACAAGTGTGGTCATGGGTGAGTTGTGCCAAAGGGTCTGTTTCTGTGCTGTCTGAATCTATGACTCATTTGGCATTCTTCTTGCCTTGAGTCAGAAGATTATGGTCTTGAATCCTATTCCAAGATACGAGCATAATTTTAGAATGTAAAGGTAAAGTCACCATGGATTTGTGAGACCACAGGGCTATTCTCTCTTAAGAGAGAGATGACCTGAGGATCACGATGCCCCAGACCAAGGGGAGGTTGAGAATCTGGGACCTTCATGGTAATCTCCGCTGGTGTGAGAATTGAACCCACAATGTTGGCGTTGCTCTGCATTGCAATCCATGTCCACTGTTGAAGGTGGAGTTTCTGTGACAAGGTGATTTAGAAGATTCCATGGTGTTACTTTGAACAAGAGCTAGAGAGTTATCCTTGGCTATTTGTGGGAGTTTATTGTGTCCAATTGGTCACCATGTTTCCTAGAGTACATGTACAGTAATTGCATTTCAAAGGTACCTCCTTGGCTATTATGTATTCTGAGATATCCTCTGGCCACAAAGATATTGAAATTAATTCAAGCCCCATTTAAACAAATACCTTCAACCTTAATATTTTAAGAGTTGATAAATGGTAATAAAAAGACATTTAAAAAAAAAACAAGCCCCTCTGTACTTTCCACCTGGTTACTTAGAATATAGTCCAGGAGAATCCGCAACAGCCCTGGAAAATTAGCAGCCCTAATCCTACTTTCAGGCCATGTCATGTCATCATTAGCCATGTGATCAGACAGGATCAAGTGGCACTCCAAACTAAAGTACCTAAACCAGACTGACACATGATGGCCTTAAGTTTATACTACAGATCACAAGCAGCCATGTAAATATATTTGCAGTCCATGTCACTACATGTTATACTTCAGGAAGTCAGGATAAATAATTTTAAAAGCATTATTTCTTTTTGTTTTGGTTTGCTGGCTTTTTACCACTTTTTGTTTCACATATCTTCAATCTTTTTGAAACTACACTTAGTAAACACTTAAGACAATACAAGGCCATTTGAAAATTGTTAAACTTTTTTCATAGTAAGTGAACGGAGAGTCATAGATAGCAGGCTCGCCTTCCTTAAGTCAGCACAATCTGTCTTCATGTCATAAGACAACAATAAAAAATTTTCAACCTTTCCTGCCCCTGATTCTCAATGCCTCCCATCCTCGGTCACTGCCATATTGGGTCTAACTGCCCTCCTGGTTAGAAGTCACACAACACCAGGTTATAGTCCAACAGGTTTATTTGAAATCAAAATTGGAGTGTAGCCCCTTCGTCAGCTGATGAAGGGGCTACACTCTCTAAGCCTGTCATTTCAAGTAAATCGGTTGGACTATAAGCAGGTGACATGTGACTTCTGACTTTGTCCACCCCAGTCCAACACAGGCACCTCCACGTCATACCCTCCTATTGAGATTGATGAATGCTTTTCCTTGTGACTCCCAGTGTCAGAAACACTGCTTGATTGCTTGGGTTTTTCTGATTTTCTGATCCTTGCTGGGATCATCCCAATGAATCTGAATCATCTAAAAGTAAAATACTGTGGATCCTCAAGATCGGAAATGAAAACCAAGTGCTGGAGAAACTCAGGGTCTGGCAACATCTGTGGAGAGCGAAACAAAGTCAAACTTTCAAGTGACTATGACTGTCTTTAACTTATTTCACATCTGAATTATCTGTCAGTTGCTGATTCAAGTTAATGAGTGAGTGATTGCTTTTCCTAAAACACTCTCTTGTATCTTAAAAGAATGCAACTTTAGCCAAATAATTCTTTTATCAATGGGATACATATTGGAAACAATGTAGGTTATCTTCATAACTTTCTGATCTCCCTGACAGTGAAGTGCAAATTACAGATTCTATATTGTTGGAAATATGTAGTCTGTGGGTCCTGGAATTTTCGTTTGTTTGAAAAGAATCATAGAATCTCTATCGTGCACAAAGAGGCTGTTCAGCTTATCGAATCTACATTGACCTTTCAAAGACCATCCCACCCAAGCTCAACACCCTATCCCCAATGCTTGCATTTCCCAACGCTAATTCACCTGGGTAGCATATCCCTGGATAATATGGACAATTTGGTGTGGCCAATCCACCAGAACCTGCATATCTTTGGACTATGGGAGGGAACCCACGCTGTCAAAGGGAGAAGGTACAAATACCACATATGATCACCTGAAGCTGGAATCAAACCTGGGTCCCTGGCACTGTGAGGCAACGGAGCTAATTACTGATACACTGTGCCACCTGCCTGATAAGATTAAAACTTGGTTTAGGAAGATTAAGACTGAAAATCTAAGATAATTAAAATACTAGGCTGTAGAGATTGTGTGAGAACTTTTTTAAAAAAGTGGCAACTCAATAGGTTATTTTTATTTGTTTAATAAAGTCAGAAGTGGAGTTACAAAGCAGCAGATAGGCTTACTTAACAAGGAACTGGAAACATCATGAACTGCTGTAATCACAGCCTAGAAAGATGTTTTTGTTTCGGGAGGTAGAGCTAAGACTGTTTCAAAGGTATTCATTAAACCATGAAACTTCACATTGCTATTTACTTCATCAAATCACAGTAGAAATTATAAATGAGGGATAATTATGTTGCAGAGCTATTTACATCTGTACAAAAACAGGTACAGTTACGGAAGGTTCTCTGGTTTCAGTTTACCTGGGTCTTTTGCCTGAGGTTTAGTTGCAATTTGAGCCTTGTGTGGTTTGCAGATCACTGAGAGAAAGTAGCCAGGAAAATTACCTGCAGACTGTGACTTTCACTGTCTGGAATATAACTGAGTTTCAATCTCTTTTGAATTTCTGAAAGGAGCAGAAGCTGAAAGATTGCCGAGTTGCTAGCTAGTGGGAGAATCTAAAGTTGGCCTACAAGTGCCTTATTGCAAAAGAAAATAATCTGCGGAGTTAACTTGGAGGTATTGAAAAATTAATCAGAACAAGGGATAACAGTTGAGAGAGGACAAATGTACGTTTTAGAACTGAGAACGGGTGGAGCTGTGATGAATTCTCCAGAGGACTGTGCATACTATTGGATGAACCCCACAGAAGTAAAAAGCTTTTTTTAAAAAGACTGATATGAGAATTCTTAAGGGAAGTAAGAGGTAAACATGATTGTCTAACACACATGATAATAAGTCATATTGTTGACAGTGGCTGTTATTTTTCTGTGTAATCATTTTTTTTATGAAGAGAAAAGGTAAAATCTTGAGCTGCAGCTCAATTTAGTCAAAACAAGGAGTTTGGGTGCTTTTAAAAAATAACCGTCCCTGAGGGCATTATAGATTAACTTGACAACTGACTTAAATTCAGATGTCTTGAGTTTTAAGTTTAAGCAGAAGAAGTTTACTAGATTATAGATCTGCTGCAAAACAATAGAAGTCCAGGAGCCCCTTAAGTCCTTTACATTCCAATAAATTACTTGTATTAATGCCAAAGTATATAAATGCTTTATAAAAAGAAAATAGAAAAGAGCAGATTCTTATCAGGCAATGTGGGTGACATTTTCACATGGCAGAATCAGATGAGAAGTTCTGGCAAAGATAAAACATGCTGGAGAATCTCAGCAGGACTTGCAGTTTCTGTGAAGAGAGAAACAAAGTCATGTTTTCAGTCCAGTAAGACTTCTCTTTGGAACTTGAAATGTTAACTTTTTGCTTTTCTCTTCACAGTTGCTGCAGGAGCTGCTGGGGTTCTCCAGCTTTACAGACTTGCTCACTGAGCCACTGTATTTAATTGCAGATGTTTTGTCACCCAGCTAGGTAACATTGTCAATGTGCCACGGGTGAAGCGTCAGTATTCTGTGCTGCTTGTTGTTGAAATGCCTCAGTTTGCTGGGGTGGTTGGCATTACTTCCGGTGCTGTTTCTCAGTGGTTTGTATATCGGGTCCAGTTCAATGTGCTTGTTGACTGAGTTCCTATTGGAATGCCAGGCCCCCAAGAGTTCCCTGGCATATCTCTGTTTGGCTTGTGCTATTATGGATGAGTTGCCCCAGTCAAATATGTGTCCTCATTGTCCATATGTATTGAGACCAGTGAGAATTGGCCATGTCTCTTGGTAGCTTGTTGATGTTTGTGTATCATTTACTGACAAATTTCTTCCAGTTTGGCCTATGTAATGTTTCTCACAGTCCTTGTATTTTGTATATTACGTTAGCTTTATTGGTTGTGGACATGGGGTCCTTTTACGGTCATCAGTAGCTGTTGCAGGGTGGCTGTTGGTTTATGGGCTACCCTGATACCTAGGGGTATCTAAGGGATACCTAAGTGATCTTGTGGTCATCTCAGATATGTCTCTGATGTACAGTCGGGTGACAAGTGTGTCTGGCCATGTTGTCTTGTTGTGGTCTGTCACAGAGGTAACGGCAGATTTTGCTTTTCTGGGGTACCCATTCCTTTTTAAAACTCCAGAAAAGTGCTCCTGTTTTGCTTTGCGCAATTCCAGGTGCTGTAGAATGTTGGGGCTCGTTTGAATAATGTCCTGATGCAGCTCCGTTTGTGGGTTTTGGAATGGATGCTGCACCAGCAGCATTACAGCAATTACCCCAGTTGGGAATTCATGAAGGCCTGGCATTCCAACTGGAACTCTGTCAACAAACACATTGAACGGATCCACTGTACAAACCACAGCAAAACTGAACTGGAAGTATTACCAACCAGCCCAGCAAACTGAGGCATATAAATAACAAATGGGACAGAACATCAATGCTTCACCAAAGGCGCTCTGACGATGTCACCCACAAAACGGTTGCAACCAAACCCACCAGCTCGGCGAGCAAGTTGACAAACTCATCTGCAACCCGAGTTACAAATTTTCTCACAAACCTTTCTCCCAACTTTCCCTGTTTTTATTCCAGATTTCCAGCATCTGCAGTATTTTGCTTTTGTGTGAAGTTTGGCCCACCGCATTTTGATGTGGGAGCAACTTGCACTGTTTTTGATATTATTCACAAGTGACATGGCATGGTTCCCACTAGGCAGTGATGAGGTGCCAATTAAGGGGGATTCTTACTTGTCAAATGCATTGCTGATGGCCCAACTCCTGTCATTAATACGCAGCTTTCTATCATGCCAACTAAGCTAGAGAAAACTCAACAGAAACCAGACTGTGTCCCTGGAGGATTCCGCTTGCTCCAAATGATTTCCATGTAGCTTTAACCAAACTGCAGCTCACAGGACGATCTACAAGCATCAACCGCATGCAGCCCTCAACCACAAACATTGGCAGCTAGCATCTGCAAACTCATCATGATCGTCATGGCACCTTTCCAAAACATTTCAGGTTGCTAGGAACTGGAATTAATTGCATGAAAGAGCGGTAAGGACAGAAACCCTCCTTGTAAATACTTGGATAATTTTTATGACACAGAGGCAGGCAAACCAAATCAAACTTTCTGCCCCTGTATTTACGACACAGTGAAATTAAAACAGTCAGCCTCCTGATTGTTTGTTAGTTATTTTCATGGTTCCTAACCTGGCTTTTGAATAACCGATCCTACATTTTGCAAATAATTAACTCGAGATTCTGATTTTGTATTGTCAACAAAACACTTAACAATGCATTGAATACACCACCACTTGAGCAGCTTCAAAAAATAAACAAGGTAATCTACACTAAAAACCCAAAGCATTTGTTTTCAGCCCCCAATCTCGCAAAAGTCACATAGACAAACAAGTACAGTTACGAATTTTTTTGTTTAAAATGGCCAATTTGCTTAAATGGTTTTCATGATGCTTGGGTTCACAGGCATAAATGTGGACGACTTGGTTGCTTTTCTGACAATATTGATCATTATCGGCTTTTCAGTTTTCTCAGTTAAAGATAGTGAAACTTCTAACTCAGCCTTCTACTTTGGGTATCCTGAAGCGAGTGTAGGAGATTAGGTAGAGAGGTTTCAAATCTTCATGATGTGTCACCTGCAGCCAAACTAATTTCCCAAAGAAATCGGTTCAAAAAGAGAACTCCAATTCTGGTGCCAGCCTGAGAGACTGGCCATCTTTTCCTAGGTCTCAATTACCATTCAGTATCCACCATCTGCTTGAATGTACATTCTCTTACAGGCTTGCCAGAACCAATCCACAGGTACTGACCTCATTTAATAGCTGACGTCTATTTGTTTAAACACAAGGCAGTTCGCTATGTTGCTGTATCTGTAGGAACCCTTTTCTTCAAGAAGCAGCCTGCAATTGACCCCCAGACCTGGCTTCTCGAACAAACAAACAAACGAAAGCTGGTTTGTTCTGTTTTTATTTTACCATTTCACAAAGTCCGCAAGTCATCTCCAGCTCACAAATCTCAGTTTCCAGCTCCAAACCAAATTGGAAAAAAAAATGAGGTTCTAAAAATATGTATTTGAAGTGCTATAACCCAGAGCTGGAAAATAGAATTTATGTCGGATGTTTTTATCTGCTTAGAACTGATGTCATGTGTTGAATAGCCTTCCTTCTGTACATTTCAGTGCTACACATGTTTGTACATCTACCACGAGTCTTAGGCTTTTTAAAGTAGAAGTTTAGCTAACAGCAGACAGTTTTGCAATGCCAAAGCAGATTAATTTATCTCTTAGACTGTTGTGTTAATCAACATCTAGAATAGAATCATCCAAGACCCTGATAGAGATAGATAGATCAGACATGACCACATTGAATGGTAGAGCAGACTAGAAGGGCTGAATGGTCTACACCTGCTTCTAGTCTCTATGTTTCTGTGAACAATGTAGATGATGACAAACTAGTTTTAAAAAATATAGCAAAATTTTAAAAAATGAGATTCCCAATATTGAAAAAAAGTCTAATTTTACACTCAAGGTCAGAGGAGTGAAATGACAATCTCAGTAATAAACAGGCCTATTTGCACGTTTTAACGTTTTGTATTTAAAGAATTACTGCAAGGTTAGTGGTGTACTTAGAAGACAGGATGTTCGAATTTGGTGTTTGTAAAAATTATCGTGAAGAAAAGTATGTGGTCCCTTTTAAAAGATTACTGTGCTTAGAGATATAAAAAAATGTATGTGGGCAGCTTATGGGTTGCAGGTACACAGAGCTCCTGAAATGGAAACATTTGTATCGAAGGCAGTAAAATGTGAGGCTGGATGAACACAGCAGGCCCAGCAGCATCTCAGGAGCACAAAAGCTGACGTTTCGGGCCGAGACCCTTCATCAGAGAGGGGGATGGGGTGAGGGTTCTGGAATAAATAGGGAGAGAGGGGGAGAGAAAAGAAGATAGGTAGAGAAGAGAGTATAGGTGGGGAGGTAGGGAGGGGATAGGTCAGTCCAGGGAAGACGGACATGTCAAGGAGGTGGGATGAGGTTAGTAGGTAGGAGATGGAGGTGTGGCTTGGGGTGGGAGGAAGGGATGGGTGAGAGGAAGAACAGGCTAGGGAGGCAGAGACAGGCTGGGCTGGTTTTAGGATGCAGTGGGTAGAGGGGAAGAGCTGGGCTGGTTTTGTAGTGCAGTGGGGGGAGGGGACGAGCTGGGCTGGTTTAGGGATGCAGTAGGGGAAGGGGAGATTTTGAAGCTGGTGAAGTCCACATTGATACCATTGGGCTGCAGGGTTCCCAAGCGGAATATGAGTTGCTGTTCCTGCAACCTTCGGGTGGCATCATTGTGGCACTGCAGGAGGCCCATGATGGACATGCCATCTAAAGAATGGGAGGGGGAGTGGAAATGGTTGGCGACTGGGAGGTGCAGTTGTTTATTGCGAACCGAGCAGTGGTGTTCTGCAAAGCGATCCCCAAGCCTCCGCTTGATCTCCCCAATGTAGAGGAAGCCACACCGGGTACGGTGGATACAGTATACCACATTGGCAGGTGTGCAGGTGAACCTCTGCTTAATATGGAAAGCCATCTTGGGGCCTGGGATAGGGGTGAGGGATGAGGTGTGGGGGCAAGTGTAGCATTTCCTGCGGTTGCAGGGGAAGGTGCCGGGTATGGTGGGGTTGGAGGGCAGTGTGGAGCAAACAAGGGAGTCAGGGAGAGAGTGGTCTCTGCGGAAAGCAGACAAGGGTGGGGATGGAAAAATGTCTTGGGTGATGGGGTCGGATTGTAGATGGCGGAAGTGTCGGAGGATGATGCGTTGTATCCGGAGGTTGGTAGGGTGGTGTGTGAGAATGAGGGGGATCCTCTTTGGGCAGTTGTGGCAGGGACGGGGTATGAGGGATGTGTTGCGGGAAATGTGGGAGTCGCGGTCAAGGGCGTTCTCGACCACTGTGGGGGGAATGTTGCGGTCCTTGAAGAACTTGGACATCTGGGATGTGTGGGAGTGGAATGCCTCATCGTGGGAGCAGATGCGGCGGAGGCAGAGGAATTGGGAATAGGGGATGGATCCAACCCCACCACACCCAGCACCTTCCCCTGCAACCACAGGAAATGCTACACTTGCCCCCACACCACCTCCCTCACCCCTATCCCAGGCCCCAAGATGACTTTCCATATTAAGCAGAGGTTCACCTGCACATCTGCCAATGTAGTATACTGTATCCATTGTACCCAGTGTGGCTTCCTCTACATTGGGGAAACCAAGCGGAGGCTTGGAGACTGCTTTGCAGAATACTTTTTTCCGTTCGGCTCGCAATAAACAACTGCACCTGCCAGTCGCGAAAGCAGGAACAGCAACTCATATTCCGCTTGGGACCCCTGTAGCCCAATGGTATCAATGTGGACTTCACCAGCTTCAAAATCTCCCCTTCCCCCACCGCATCCCAAAATCAGCCCAGTTCGTCTTCCCCCACCACTGCACCACACAACCAGCCCAGCTCTTCTCTTCCCCCTCCCCCCCCGACTGCATCCCAAAACTAGTCCAGCCTGCCTCTGCCTCCCTAACCTGTTCTTCCTCTCACCCATCCCTTCTTCCCACCCCAAGCCGCACCTCCATCTCCTACCTACTATCCTCATCCCACCTCCTTGACCTATCCGTCTTCCCTGGACTGGCCTATCCCCTCCCCACCTCCCCACCTATACTCTTCTCTCCACCTATCTTCTTTTCTCTCCATCTACGGTCCATCTCTCCCTGTTTATTCCAGAACCCTCACCCCATGCCCCTCTCTGATGAAGGGTGTAGGTCCGAAATGCCAGCTTTTGTGCTCCTGAGGTGCTGCTGGGCCTGCTGTGTTCATCCAGCCTCTCATTTTATTATCTTGGATTCTCCAGCATCTGCAGTTCCCATTATCACTGTATCCAAGGCAGTATGGTTAACGATCCAGGCAGCAATGTTGTTTTGTTAGCAATCCAGGCAGCAGTGTTTTGTTAGCAAGGCACCCAGCTTCAATATTAGCCAATTAATTTTAAGCAGACACTTAGAGACTAAGAACTCATTAAATTTAAATCTGATGGTTTTGACAACATTGGACCCATCATACTGTAAGAAATTGATATGTCATCAAGGATATAAAGGAAGAGGGAATTGAAAATCAGTGTGAGAACAACTATCAGCTCTACAGAATTCTCTAAGGTCTGAGTAACCATTATCTAACTAAAGGTATAATGGCACTCTTGACTAATATTCCTAACATAAGCATCAGATAGAAATTGGCAATCCTGACTGAAGATCAGTGAAGAAGGCACAGAACATTCCTGAAGTAGTAGCCTGGCGGTAATTTTGAGCGACCAAGTTTTAATTTATTTATTATTATTTTGATTTATATAAATGCATTTGTATGCTTTTTGGAACAGCATATCATATTAGTATTTTGGGTTTTTCTGGGGGAATAGTTAGCAGTTAAGGGGGAATTGTTTGCTTTGATGGTTCAGTTAATCTGTTTGCTGTTGGAGTTGGATGAATAAATTGTTACTTGTTGATTATACTGTAAGTGAGAGGAGTTCATTTCATATAGCTACTCCCTGATAACAGCTTGAGGGTGAGAGGCAAGTGCTATCACTTTTCACACTTTGAACAGATTGTAAGGTATGGCAGACCTCTGTGGGTTGTTTGGTTTTAATTATCAGAGGGAGGCCGACCTCCACTTTATAACAGAATCTTGCTTCATTGACATGCAGTTTGAGTTTTTGTCCACTACCTGGGAAAATAGCAATGACGGAGTGGGTACCCAGCATACTGCTTATTCCTTATTATCTTGGCCAACAATCCCAAAATCTCAAAGTATGCTCCATGGGCAGTGGCTGTCTGCATCTTTTGTCTAAGGAGGTTGGCATCGGGTACATGCCAGCTTCTTCACGTCCTCATGGCTTATATCTGACTCACTTATAGTATAGTTCACCATATCACTACTGCACTTTGCAACCTAACAGCACCTTCCTTTGTAATGCCGAAGCTAGGCTGCACGTGGGCTCGTCAGTTGGTGCTGGGTGTATCATAGGGCTCCTGGCTTTCTCTCTTATGGCTCATTCACTTTGCACAAAGAAATGGAGGTGAACAAATCTGTCAGAAAAACAAGGACTAGCAGTAACCTCCAGTGGCTGCCGATCAGACACCGCATGAATCAGGATTTCTAAACTAAAAGGGTGAATGCCTGTCCTATCCTAGTGGCTGTCCAAGTGACAGCTACAGCAATATTATTAAGCAATTGGCTGCTTCCAAGGATGTACTCGGGACCTGTATGGGATTTCTCAATCTTCAATCTGCTAACGTATCAAAGCTGTTGATGTATTCTGTGCCGGCTCCATCTTGTTTTCCCTGTGACAAGGTCAGTGTTGCAGCCCAGGCAATAGGCTTTGCCAACAAAACTGGCTTCCCTTTGTTGTAGACTGCTATGGAATGTATATACATTGCATTGTGAATGCAATGTCATCACTGACTTCGTCAATTCAAAAGGCTTCCGTTTATACCATCGGTACCACATCGCAGAGGTTTGCACCAAGATGCCATGCTGCCTTTTGTCTTGATAAATCTCAGGTTCCAAGGTATTTGGGAAACTGTAACACTCTTGTCAGACACATTTCTCATGTGGGATAATGCTAAGATGGGTAGCATTTGTAGGTTTGTTCTTGATGTTGCAGTTATAATGATTGTCCTTCATATAGATGATGTAAAGTAGCAATGCATTTATAAATGAAAGCTTGCGTTTACATAAACTATTAACTGTAGCACCAATGTGCCCTCAGAAGCACTTCTTTCTCATTTCCCTTCCACTGTATGTACTGTGAAAGGCTATTCTAGGCATAGCTGGGCTTTAAATATGGTGCCGATGGTGTGAATCCTGGAAAGTCTAGGCAGCGATGTACTTGTGTTACTAATGACTGCATGATAGTGTGCGTGCAGCACTATAGAGGTGAACTATGTACTTTAATAAAGTGAACAATGGAGAATTGTGTGAGATAACTTGCTCGAGCTCACTTAAGAAAAACTTAGCATGAAACTTCCCAATTGATACTCTTGCCAATTTATTTTTCATTTGAATCATCATAGGAAAATAGAATCACTACAGTGTGAAAACAGACCTTTTAGTCCAGCAAGACCACACTGACCCTCCAAAGAGATCCCACCCAGACCCATCCCCCCCCCCTACCCTTTCCCTGTAACCCTGCATTCTCCATGGCGAACAAACCTAATCTGCACGTCCCTGAACACAATGGGCTAAATTGGAATTGGAAGCAGCCAATTGCTTAATAATATTGCTGTAGCTGCTAATCCATGCAGCCTGCACATCTTTGAACTGTGGGAGGAAACTGAAGCACCGGGTGGAAACCAGGTACCGTTCAGTCCACAAATACGGTACAATTCCAATGAAATGCGCTTGTCTCATTACAGAATTATTTAAGCTAATGACATTTTGATTATAAAAGTCTAACCTCACGTGACTGCGGCCTTTCAGTTGTTTCAGTGGTGGGAGTCCGGGAGAAAGCATGAGGGCAGCTTGGGAAGGTAAGCTTCCACCCAATAAATTTGGGAGTTAACTAAGGGCCCTTTTCTGATGAAGGGTCTAAGTCTGAAATGTCAGCTTTTGTGCTTGTAAGATGCTGCTTGGCCTGCTGTGTTCATCCAGCTCCATACTTTGTAATCTCTTAAACTACATAGCGATTGGTCAAACCAGGTCGGCTATGCCAGCCTTGAGGAGGGGTTCACAGAATGTATCCACGCTAATTTCCTTGAACGATATGTAATGGAGCCTATGAGGGAGCAAGCTATCCTAGATCTAGTCCTGTGTAATGAGACAGGAATAATAAACGATCTCACCGTTAGGAATCCTCTCGGTAGGACCGATCACAGTGTGGTTGACTTTAACATACAGATGGAGCATGAGAAGGTTAAATCCAGTGCCAGTGTCCTATGCTTAAACGAAGGAGACGATGAAAGAATGAGGGAGGAGTTAGGTCAGGTTAAATGGGTACAAAAATTTTATGGTGGGTCAGTTGAGGAACAGTGGAGGACTTTCAAAACAATTTTTCACAGTGCTCAGCATAAGCATATTCCAGTTATAAAGAAGAACTGTAAGAAGAGAGAGAGCCAGCCATGGATGTCTAAGGAAATAAAGGAAAGTATCAGATTGCTTTTTATTTTATATGCTTTTTTTCAAAGAGTAGTGGGGAAACTAGTAGACTGGGAAATCTTTAAAGGTCAACGGAAAGCCACAAAATATGTTTAAAGAAAAGTAAGATAGATTATGAGAGTAAACTAGCTCAGGATGTAAAAACAGGCAGCAAAAGTTTCTATAATTATGTAAATCGTAAAAAAGTGGTGAAGGTAAACATTGGTCCTTTAGAGGGTGAGAAGGCCAATTTATTTCCTCATTCCCAGTCATTAGCCGAGACATTAAACAGTTATTTCACATAGGTCTTCACAGTGGAAGACACAAATAACATGCTGAAAACTAATGGCAAGAACGCTGTAGAAACTATCATTATCACTAAACAGGTACTGCTGGGCAAGCTAATGGGGCTAAAGGTAGATAAGTCTCCTGGCTCTGACTATATGCACCCCAGGATACTAAAACAGGTGATGGGGATAATAGCAAATGCACTAGTAATTATTTACCAAAATTCATTGGACTCTGGGGTGATTCCCTTAGATTGGCTGTTTTCCAATGTGACACCACTGTTTAAAAAAGGAAGTAGACAAAATGCAGGTAACTATAGGCCAGTTAGCTTAACTTCAGTAGTGGGGAAAATGCTTGAATCTATCATTAAGGAAGAAATAGCAAGACATCGGGACATAAGGTGTCCCATTGGAAACACCCAGCACCAGGTTCATGAAGGGTAGGTCATGTTTAACTAATTTGGTGGGATTCTTTGAGGATATTACTTGCATGGTGGACAATGAGAAACCTGTGGATGTGGTGTATCTGGATTTCCAGAAGGCATTTGACAAGGTACCATACCAAAAGCTGCTACACAAGATAAAGTTGCACAGTATTACAGGTAATGTATTGGCATGGATAGAGGATTGGTTGACCAGTAGAAAGCCAGGAGTAGGGTCAAATGGGTGTTTTTCTGGTTGGTGGTCAGTGGCTAGTGGTGTACCTAAGGAATCAGTGTTGGGTTCACAATTGTTTACAATTTACATAGATGATTTGGAGTTGGGGACTAAGTCTACTGTGTCAAAATTTGCAGATGACCCTCAGATGACTGATAGAACAAAGTGTGCAGAAGACACTGGAAGTCTGCAGAGGGATATAAATAGTCTAAGTGAGTGGGCACAGGTCTGGCAGATGGAGTACTATGTTAATAAGTGTGAGGTCATCCATTTTGGTAGGAATAACAGCAAAATGGACTGTTTTAAATGGTAAAAAATTTGCAGCAAGCTGCTGTGCAGAGAGACTTGGATGTCCTGCATGAATCGCTTAAAAATAGGATTGCAGGTACAGCAGGTAATTAAAAAGGCAAATGGAATTTTTTCTGTCATTGCTTGAGGGGTGGAGTTTAAAAACAGGGAGGCTATGCTACAGCTGTATAGGGCCCTGGTGAGACCACACCTGGAGTACTGTGTGCACTGGAGGGGGTGCAGAGGAGCTTCTCTCGGTTGATTCCAGAGTTGAGAGGGTTGGATTATGAGGAGACACTGAGTAGACTGGGATTATACTCATTGGCATTCAGAAGAATGAGGGGAGATCTTAGAGAAACATACAAGACTATGAAGGGAATAACTAACGTGGAGACAGGGAGGTTGTTTCCGCTAGCAGGTGAAACTAGGACTAGGGGGCATCACCTCAAAATAAAGGGAAGCAGATGTAGGACTGAGGTCAGGAGGAACTTCTTCACCCAAAGGGTTGTGAATCTGTGGAATTCCCTGCCCAGTGAAGCAGTTGAAGCTACCTCACTGAATGTTGTTAAGGCAATGCTAGCTAAATTTTTGAACGGTAAAGGAATTAAGGATTATGGTGAGTGGACAGGTAAGTGGAGCGATGACTCAAGGGTCAGCCATGATCTTATTAAATGGTGGGGCAGGGTCGAGGGGCCAGATGGCCTACTCCTGCTCCTAGTTCTTAATGTTCTTCTTATTTTGACTATGACTAACTCTATCAGTTTCTAAGTTAACACAATTCAAATTCTCATAAGGTAAACCTCTAACATTGCAGCTTTTATTGTTTGTTTTTCCTCTAACTTGTGATAGCTGCTCAACAAGAACCATGAATCTAGTCTTGATTTTGCAAGAGATATTTCTGTTGGTTGCATGACCAACTGCTGAACAGCTTCTCTGACTGCTTCTGGGGTAGTTTATTAAACTCCTTACTATTTCTGATCAGCCACCTGTGGAGGTTTGGTCTTTATTTATTTCTTATGGAGGTTGGCCTTCCCAGAATTTTAAAGCCAGTTCTTCCTGTTTTCATAGAATTCAACCATGTGATTAATTAAAAAACATGGTTCCTAGAACTGGTAATTTCATTTTGAGTTCCTGCAACAACAAAGGCCAGGAAGCGTTGC
The DNA here is from genome assembly GCF_030684315.1 of Stegostoma tigrinum. Lineage (NCBI taxonomy): Eukaryota > Metazoa > Chordata > Chondrichthyes > Orectolobiformes > Stegostomatidae > Stegostoma > Stegostoma tigrinum. Next base: position 28,886,853 of record NC_081369.1, read on the forward strand.
CTATTAATTTCCTCTCCCTAACGGATTTACTGTAATTGGATCAGATCTCGTTTGAGCAGTTGGAATTGAGCACCAGTGCTCCACATTTCTGTTCTGTGACTGAGTCTTTTCATTGTACCCATCAGTGCTGGAGAGAGTGGTATTCAAATCTGTAGATAATACCAAAATAGGCATAGAAGTAGTAATTGGGTGCATGTAAAGAAGTATGTTGATTAGAACTGGAACATCAGGAATTCTGTCAGTAAATATTACTGAAGTTTACAAAACCATGCAAATTATTCTGTTATGGAAAGGCTGGGGTGATGGGGAAGAGCAGAGCGATGTTGGGGGTTAGATTAAAAAAAAAACAGAATTTTTAAACCTATTTATTCAAGAGATGAGCTTTTGCTAGCAGGGCCATCTTGGTTTCTTTTGATGAGAAGGTGGTGAGCTGTCACCTTGAATCACTGTAATCCATTTGATGTAGGGATACCCACAATGCACCTGGGAAAGGAGTTCCATGATTTTGACCCACCAACATTGAAGGATGATAAAGGCAGACTGAGAGATATGCCAGGCCGTGAAGTTGCAGATTGTTTTGGAATACAATTCTGCTGTTGCTGTTGAGCATCCATGCAGCAATGTGGGCCTAATCTTGAGGTGATAGATCTGCTTGAAGCCTATCCCAATTAGCATGGTGATAGTGTCCCACAGCACTGTGAAGGACAGACTTTGTCTTCAAAAGAACTGTACAATGATTACTTCAACAGATACTGCCATGGATCAGGTCAAGTATGTTTTTCCTTCTTGTTCGTTCCTTCACTAACTGCCACAGACCCAGTTATGCCCTTTAGGATTCAACCAGTTCCATCAAGAACGGTGTTGCTGAGCCATTCTTGGCGAAGGAGATCGGAGATTGAAATTCTCCGGTGTAAATTATGTCCCATGCCTTTGCCACCCTCATCTTTCCTACCAATAATGCTCAATACAGGCGAACATTGATTATTTGGCTGACCTGATGTAGTGGTGCTGCTGCTGGTTAGTTAATAATCAGACTCCATTAAATCTGTATCACTTTCAACCCGAAGCCGATATTGAGGACAGTTAGGGCAATACCTTTTAGTCTGAATACCATTGCGCCACCACCTCCTGCTATTTCTGTTTTGCCAACAATAAGGAGGACTTTGCCACTTAGATAAGGCTTTGTCTGCTGTTGCTGTTTCTGGTATCTAAGTTAACATCAGGTCATCATTTCGGCCTCATTTCTTTTCTTTTTGTGACTTTTTAATAATTGATACAACTAAATGTCTTGGTCATTTAAAAGTCAACCACATTGCTGTGGGTTTTGATTTACATGTCGGCCAGACCTAGTGAGGACACAGTTTTCTTCCCTAAAGGACATTAATGAACCAGGTGGGATTTTACGACAATAAATGTGCACAATGGATATAAAGATAAGATTCAATGAAGTAGATTTATAACCAGACAAAACAAATGATGTTACACTGAAGACTTGTGTTGTGTAATGCATTACTGCTGTTAATGATCGATATGGTCTCTGGTCTAAGAATAGTTGAGATGATTGATTTAGGAAAAGGTGTTGCAGGTATGTGTGGGATAAGAAAATTTCTTGTGTAGTCTTAAACACCAATGCGGACAGGTTGGACTGAATGGCTTTTCCTGCTTGGTAAGCTTTTTGTAATTTTTTTTGTAAACATGGCATTCTTGTTTAAAAAAAAATGCCTGCGTACATTTCAGAGGCACTAAACAGTTCCTTTTAATAACAAAACTTTCTGAGAAACAAGTTGCTATTTGCATATTTATATCCTAAACACATCAAGTTAGAGTGCATTTTTAATGAGGTCTTCTAGTGCCATGGTAATAGGCCTTGCTACGTGTTGGTGCTTGTTTCTACTATTTACATATTGTTTTATTATTTCCACATTTCAAATGTTATTTTTTTTAAAAAAGCATATGATACTGGCTTAAGTGCATACGTGTGGTGTTCATTATGTACTAGTCAGTGTGAAATATGGAATTATGCTAACTGCACCATCTAAAAATGGGGCTCACTGGTAAATGAAATTCATGATCACATTGGAGATAATGGGAACTGCAGATGCTGGAGATTCCAAGATAATAAAATGTGAGGCTGGATGAACACAGCAGGCCAAGCAGCATCTCAGGAGCACAAAAGCTGACGTTTCGGGCCTAGACCCTTCATCAGAGATCACATTGTTCAGTATGTGCTTGGTGCATTCCTGAGACTTTTACAATGTTTGTTATTACTGCTCAAGCATAACAGTAATACAATTTTTGGCATCTGTAATTTATGGGTAGTAAATTTTGGCTTGTAATGCACAGCAATATATGTGTATGTGTTCAGATATAAATTATATTTTTGCTGACTATCACATGTAATGTAACTTCAGTGACTACTTTTGATGGGCTGTTGGTACTGAAAATGAAATAAAACTTTTACTATCAGATAAACAATACCGTTGATTGACTGAATTGTGAATCTTAATGTACAGAGTGGAATTATGCAAGGAGAAATATCACAGCTAATGACAATTTTGCACTATTTGTAGCATATTTATGGAGTAAACAGTGTGATATTTTGTAATTTACATTTCAACATAATTATATTTGGATCGTAGAGTATTGTATAATGTTTTAATTAGTTTTCAGTGCCAATTTTACTTTCACTGCTATCACACAGTTGCCAAATAGTCTATAACACCATATATAATAATTAGATGAGAATGGAATGGTTAAAGTTTTTTTGACCTTGGTTCTTTTTCATGTTGTTCAATAAAGATGTATTTGCTAATTTGAAGTCCTGTGCTTTTAACTACAGTGAATCTTCTGGTGAAAGGAATACAATTACCTGGGGGGGAAAGTCATTGTAATTCAATAATTGTCCCTGTAATTTGAGTTAATCAATTCAAAATCATTTAAGAGGCCAAATTAAATAATATTGTTTGAAAAACAAACCATTCATCATTGTGGGGGAAAAACATTAGATCTATTTTCACCAACTTGACTCATTTAATGAGTTTGTGTTTATCGCATAGAAATCTTAGTGGTCGACCATTCTGTCACTGATATGTTAGGAGCATGACAAAAGTTAACAGCATAATACTTACTACTTCTTCTTTAATCATTAATGAAGTTGCAATGTCAATAATCTACAATACATGGGACCAAATGTGGCTGTCACTGGACATTTTATCTTGTGTGCCCTTTAGACAGACTTTTCTTTACATGTTCAGATTTTTAAGATTTTGCACAAGTTGAAGATTGAGGTGATAATTTACTGTGAGGAATATGACTTGTGGGAGGTGGACTAACCAGAACAAACAACTGTATATCTGGTTAATCTGTCAGACTACATGACTGTGAAATTAGGGGTGCAAAGATTGAGAAGGAAGTGTAAATTACAGTGTGAGAATGCAATGTCAAATCAAACATGGAAGGAGTAAGAGAGGGAAAGGAACATTTAAGAGAAAAAGACAAAACCTCAGAAATGAGCATGTTTATAAAATGAAATGTCTCCAACAATAACTAAAACAGGAAAGAGACTTCAAATTTGTTATGATTTTCAGGACCAGAGAAGTTCTTTGGTAATTACTATTTATCATTATCACTCAAAGAATGATGACTTAAGTGCATGTATTAATTTTCTATTTTCTATTTGCCACACCAAAACAGCAGTTTCCTGTCATTTAATGTATTTCAATGGTTTGGAAGACTGTGAAATGCAGGTTTTGTAAAGCTAGCAGTTGAGAAATGCATCTTGGTCAGCAGCATTTTGATTTCTGTGTTTGCACATTTACCTGCTGTTTGCCAAAGATTCTGTAGCCATTTGAATTGGTACAATGATGAAGTTCATGAGCTTCAACCTTATTTTGACAAAATTGATTTATTATCTGATTTTTCTAAATTCCCAGGATTATGTAGATTAACTCTTATTTACTGAACAATTTGACACCTTTCTAAAGTAATTTGAGGCATTATGTTTTTAATGTATCTTCTCAAGCAATCCTATTTAAAATCAGTACATGATAACCCCAAACAAATAATGCAAAAAGCAAATCTCAACTCATCCACCAGACTATTTTGGATAAGAATTGGTTTAATATCATACACGTGTTTAAGTAAATCTCTCAATTTCAACACGTTTTATTTGTTACTTTTCTGAAGTGAATTCTGAGAAGAAAACTTCAGAAAGGTACATATTTATTCTGATCTCTTGCTACAGATCTATGTAAGTCTTCTACAACATTACATCAACTTTACCATGAGTGAAGTTCACCATTGCTGCATTAATAGTACCAATAACGTGCCATTGATGTGGTAAAATGTTCCAAATAGCTTCACAAGAAAGTCATCAAATAAAATCTGACAGAGATAAAAAATGTGATAAGAATCCCAAACAAATATTGGGGCAGGTGACCAAACACTTCATTTAAACAATAAGTTTTAAAGTGCATCTGAAAGAAGACAAGGAAAGCAGAGAGGTTGGAGAAGGGAATTTTTAGAGATTACCTTGGCAGCTGTAGCCACTGCCACAAATTATGTTGCCCTTTTAAAGTTGGAAACTCTTCACGCATTCCCTTGACTGTGTGTATAAATATTTCCAGTTGTTCGGTGTCATTTTTGACAATTTTTCCTAATGTAAGGACTCTGGAGCCTGTAGAGGGTAGACAGGGTTTGGGAAATCTGGA